>NW_023601433.1:38308390-38615939 GCF_014898055.3 Talpa occidentalis | reverse complement strand
GCACTGCAGAGGCTGTGGACAGCTACACAGTGCAGCACTCAACCCCCTGTGCCACCAGGGAGGCCCTGATTGGTAGTTTCTAAGTAATGCTCAATGTTTACTTGCCGTACATTTCAGCAGTTCCACTCCTAGGTAGAATTATATGTGTGCGTGTGCACACATGTGTGCAAACACACACACACTATGCTATTCAGCAATAAAAAGGAAGAAAGTACTGGTATACATAGCTACATTAGTAAATATAAGAAATAGTTTACTGAGAGAAAAACAAAAAGTAGTGTTGTGATAGAATAGACAAAACTAATTTACAGTGATAGAAATCAGATCACTGGTAGCCAGGAATAGAGCAGTTGAATGTAACAGCACAAACTCTTGGGAGTTTATCTTAATTTTAGTGTTGGTTAATGAATGTGTTTATATATTGCACATTCTTTTCAAGAATATAACACATATATATATATGTCAAAGTTCACGAAACTATATTTTTAAAATGGGTACATTTTATTATAAGTTATATAAAAACAAATTTAATATATTAGTAAATGCAGAGCCATGAAACATGCATTTCTTTCTTTGTAATAAACTGATCACAATCTTTAAGCCCCTCAAAGAGGAAGACTGCTGTTTGAGGAAACCATTATGGGAAGACCAAATAGAAATTTAATGCTTGCATCAGAGTCTGGATCAGAGATATTTTTAGCATCATATTCTACCAGATTCTCCATTTTATATAACACTCTAGTATTTACTCAAAATCATGCCCATAAATAGGTGTTTTGCAACTCTTTGCCATACAGACTTTTAGTTACATCTCCTTGTTTCAGCCACTTTTCAATCTTAATTCTCTCTCTAACCTTAACCTTTGATTCTATATCCTCATTGCATTTCTGCTTGGCATATTGGCTCCCCTCTCAGAAAAGGCTTGGAATATATCTCCCCTTTTATCATCTTCTCTTCCCTATTTCTCAGCCTCTTATGCTCTGCTTTCTGATGTACAGAAATGAGGGTAAGCCTCTCATTTATTAATGGCCCATCTACTTCACTTTGGGAGTTAAAAACTTGGTAATTTTTTTGTGTTGGGGGAGTAAAATGCTTGTGCCTCTCTGCCATGTTGAATCAGAATCCCGAGTTGACATTTTGACTAACCTGACTTGGAAGTTACTTTGCAAGAAGATTAGAAGCCTTGAGAAGAGAATGGTAAATTTTGTTCTTTTTGCTAAAATATAGCAACTTGGTCATTCTATCTTGTGTTAGTTGTGCATGCAACTGTTTTCTGTAAAAGGCCAGATAGTATTTTAGGCTTCACGAACCATAGGATTTCTGTTATAAAAACTCAATTCTGTTGTTATAGTATGAAACAAGTGAGTGTAAGTTTAAGGATATAGCTTGTTTCAACAAAACTTTACAAGGACAGGTGCCAAAATGGATTTGACCTGAACCCTACACTAGATGATTATTGACTTACTTTGGGACATTAATGTTGTTATTACTTCAGATTTTATCGTTCATCAATGACCAGGACATTGTAATTCCCATTTTTGTAAGAAGCTTTTTTTTTTTTTCCTGTTAACTTCATGCCTGTGACCATCTTCCTGCTTCACTCCATCCTTAACATTTAACCCTATCTGTCTAATTTGACAAAGGCTCATAGGAAGGCACTCTTATTCCACATTTGATACAGTAAGCCTTTATAGTGATAAGTATAACATCTATTACTTGGTCTCTAGAATGTTCTAAGGAGATTTTATGCAAGATTTTAATCAATACCTGTCAGTCAACTGTAACTGTTAGACAACCTGCTTAGATTTCCAGTTTTCTTTTTCCAAGTTCCAGCTTTTCAAATCTTCATGTGTCTGTCAACCTGTAACTCAGTATTGGGCTGCATTTGAGGCATAAAGAAGGAGCTATTATTTATTTGCTATTAAGCAGTCTGTTTTCATTCTTGCAAGTTGCATGCCAACTCAACTATCCTAAGTTGATAGTTGAGATTCAACATTGATTCCATGTTCCATCGTTTGAACCACTGTGAGTGGTTTATGAATATGTGATTAAAAAATAACAAACACTACTTCAAATAGCTGTTCAGTTAATGGTGGTCACTAATTACAAATTAAATTTTTGAATAAGCTGGCTTAAGTAACTCATTTTCTTTTTTACACATTTTAAGCCAGTTTCTTCATTCTTAGTGCCTTCAAGACTAAGCTCTATGTAAGCCTAACATGGGACAGTTACAAGCCCATTTTGACATAATTCATGTATTTGTTCGGACTGGGTTTCACAGAATCATAAGTTTTATCACTGATCACAGCCTTAGAGATCATTGATGATCTAATACTTATACAGAATAAATTTCTTGTGAGCCAAGGTTATAAATTAGATGTGTTTTACCTAAACCAGACTCAAAATGTGTTGCCTCTTCCCTATTCCATCCACAAAAAAATAAGCTGCCCTAAATGAGTATTTATTGCAACCAGTATCCAATGTTTAGCAATATTTAATTGGGTTACTGAACTGTAATGATTGTGTCATAGGAGAGGAAATGTTATAATAGTGTGTTATTTTATGTAAGAAAGAAAAAATAAATTGATTTTCTCTTTCTATTATAATATCTTATCAAATCCTTCCTTTCATAATGAAACAAGACCATCTCAGGCTGGGCAAAAGAGAATGTTAGGGATTTACTATCCTTTCTTCAGTTTTGATAGTTTTAATTTCAAATAATCAACGATAACTATGTTATAAATTACATCTCCTAAATGGTGCTCATTTTAGAATAAATCGTCAGGTATGCACTGAACAACTGTTACATGTAAGATGCACAGAATGGTAGTACCTTTATTTGAGAAAACCAGGAATAACAAAGCTAAAGTAATAGAACAGTTTACTGAATGAACCATAGCATTACAAAATATTTTACAAAATAATTCAATGAACCATTTTGTAAAATTTGAAAATACTTAAACTATTCTTGAGTTACAACCAGAATTTCCAAAATAAAGAGTTCAAATTGTGTCTGTTAAACACTTTGGCTTTCTTTCATATAAAAATGTTTCTCCCTGAACCATAATTACAGATATAGAAAGATAATTCCTTTTACTTCTAAATATAATGGACACTCGTGTAGAAAATTCAAACTATTGGAAAGGTAGAAGGAGAAATACAAAAACAGCCTTTTAGTTCAGGACAAGCTGGAAAAATTATTACCAATTGTTCAATATTTTAAATAACTGAAGAGTGTTGTTAAACTCATTCTGTACATCGTTTGAATTTATTAGAATTAATTAAATTGTAAATATTATTTCTGTGCCAACAGTATACATATAAAAAATCTTTATATTCATTACAAAACACCCATCAGAAAGATTAGAGCAACTTACAGTTTTACCAGCAAGGGCGTAGAATGATACTTCTCCACACCCTAGATACTTCTACATGATGTTACTCTCATTCACCTGCTAAACTGATGGGTCACCTATATTACCTTGTCTGTTAGCATTTCTTTGATTACTGGTGTGGTTTGTGTTTTTGTTTATTGGTTTTTCTTTTTAACCATGAATTTTCTATTTGTGTCCTTTAACTCTTTTTTTCTTTTAGTATTGAAATATTCATCCTTTCCTAAAATTATTTTTAAGACTTTCTTATATATTGAAGATGTTTAACACTATGCGTGTTTTAGATTTTGTTTTCCTGGTTTGTCCTTTATCTTTCAACCTTGTTTATGGTATTAGGTTTTCCTAGATCTCTGGTTTTCAGTTCCCTCAGACCCATCCTACCTTGCTATGACAAATATTTTGTTGCCCTTTCCACAAAGGGCAACATTTTGAAATGAAATTCCATAGATAGTAAAAGTCTACCTAGTTACATATTTTTAAACTTCAGTATCAGTATAATGCCATAACTGAAATATAAAGGAGAAAGAAAATTAAAACAACTTAAAACAGGGTCCTCCCTGGTGGTCTAGGGGTTAAGTCTCAGTACTATCACCACTATGGCCTGAGTTCAATCCCCAGCCAGGGACCTAACCCACATATGGCGCAGCAGACCTCTCCTGTCTTGCCTGCTGCTCTCCTCAGCAGTGTATTTCAGTAAATCTGTCTGGTCTTCTCCGCACTCTGTCTCTGGTGAATCTTCTCATCCTCTGCACCTCTCTTTGGCCTACACCACAGTTCTTCTACACACACACACAGAAAAAAAATATTAAAAAAAAAAACAAAACAACTTACAACACAGTATCTATTTTAGTATGTAAATGCTCAGGTGTGATTAGACTAGGAGACATAATTAAGGTCATATACTTTTATTTATACAGAGTTAGTATGAGAAGTAAATAAAATTGCAGATCATAAGATTTGTTGTACTGGGAACTTCAAGTGATATTGCCTTCGGTGATATAATTTATGAAATATTTTAAATAAGTAGCTGAAGTATTTTTTTAATGCAGTCTTCTCTTGATTTACTTAGAAAACTTAGTGCTATTAAGACTTTGTAAGGGCCTCCCCGGAGGCGCAGCAGTTGAGCGCTGGGTTGTGAAGCTGCCCGCGGCCTCTGCGGCGCCGGTTCGATCCCTGGCTGCTCCCCAGCCACCGCAGGAGGGTCCCACATGGCGCGCAGACCTCTCCTGCCGCCCGCTGCTCCCTCAGCAGTGTACTTAGGTCCTTCTGCCTGCTCTGCTCCCCGCTCTGGCTCTGGTGAATTCTCTCACCCTCCCGTGCTTCTGACTGTACCAAGTGCATGTATAAACAAAACAAACAAACAAACAAACAAATAAATAAAACATGCCTCTAGAAAATTAAAAAAAAAAAGAAACAAAAAAAAAGACTTTGTAAAAGCATTCTGGTTTTAGATATAAAAGGGAGTTTAGTTTTAGGCTTAGATAATTATAAACATATTTATCGCCCTCATAGAATGTCTGATAGGATATTTGTCAGTAATGTTGGATTTGGAACAGTTCTTCGCTGTATGGACTGTTCTATACAGGATGTCTGGCATCTTTTTTCTGGGTGTTCCCCAAGCATTGTGACAAACAAAAGTACCCATATAACTTTCCCAAATAACTTCTAAGATTGGGATTACCCTGAGAAGCACTGGTTTAGTCAATTAGCTTATGTTCTAAATCATTATGTTATGTATAATCTAAAAATGAAATGGAATAAATTCTGAAGTTATTTTGAGTCATCCATGTCCAGATACATGGAATTGAATCATAGACATCTTCATTTATTTTTGTTCACATCTAACACTCTTCTCCCATTGTCTTTGCTTCTTAAAGCAATATTTTAATTTCCTTTATCTCACATGCTAATTTGTGGTTATTGTTAATTTTCAATTACAAGAACAGAAAACACTACAGCTAGTATTATGAACAAAATCTTAATTACATTCTGTATTTGCAGTTGTGGAAGAGAATAGAAAAAAGTAAATCAAGAAGGTTGCTTTTGAATAACTGGCAAGTATATATAATATGTCCTTGTGATCTAGGCCAAGGTTAAAATTTGTTGAATGACAGTAATACCTAATTTTTTTTGCATCATTGTCAAATTTTGCTTCAAAGTCCAGTGCAGTTGCTTAAAAGATTTCTCTGTAAACCTTGTTAATGGAATGCTTGCATTAATGAGCCTTATAGTAATATGTGATGGGTAAAGCTGAATGATTGATCATAACAATTAATATTTTAAAAACATGGTTTTTAATATCATGGTAAGAAATAAAGATAAAGTGTGTTGTCTGAATTTTTCTTGTAATCTAAGAATATCTTTAAGAAGTATTTTGTATAGTTTCTAATTGCTATTGAGAAAGAAGAGCTGAATGTTAATTTTGTTAGAAATCTAAAATCTTTTTTGATGGGAATTCTCTAAATTTGGATTTTTAATTATATAGGTCAATTGGTTCATTATCTAGGGGTTCATTTTGTAGATACATCACTCTGATCTACAAGGAGACTGAACTTGCAAAACTGAAGGTTTTAACAAAGGAGCTGTGGATGAACACTTATAGTTGGGACAAGCATTGATTAAAATCTGCTCTCAAGATCTTTTGGTCCAAATCATTTCTGCCTTATTTTACTGGGTGCAATTCTATTGTAGATGGATACTTACGCAGTTTAAAATACAGCCAAAGGCTTTCTTTGTTTACACAGGTTTACACAGGCAGTCCATCTGTTGTCTCTATCAGGCTTCTCAACTTTTACTACCAAATGAAAACTCCTCCACCAAAGTTATGGTTCTCTCTTCAATAAGTAGTCAAATATATATCACTCTAATTTTCTCTCAGTGCAAATGTGGATTTGTGTGCTTAACCCACTTTCATTCAAAGACTGGAGGGAGGAAAAGGTACATAGGTATCTGAGTTAGTGGATACCAGCCTATCTAAAATATGATGGGATCAGGGGAGACTCTATGTTAAATAATTTATATACATTTCTATATGTAGACCTTTATTTAACTTTTAGTAAGCTAAATATTTTTGGATTCTCTAAGCAGTGTTTCTCAAACTTACTTAACAATGGAGTCATGCAGTTTTTAAGCCTATCTCTCTCTCTCTCTCTCTCTCTCTCTCTCTCTCTCTATATATATATATATATATATATATATATATGTACTTCTTATTGCCAATCAAGTCAAGTCCTCTGAACAATAAAAACATTTCTTTCAAGGAGTTATATTTTAATATTATACCTTAAGTGAGCACAGACAATTGAAATCACAATATGAAAAGCTATTATACTTGTAAACTATTGTTGAGGACATTGTTCAGTATGTGGATTAATACCGTGAATAAATCCCTCCTGTGATTTAATACTTGGTAAAGCTATGTGTCTTTCTTTTCTGTCAGATGGGAATTATAGAAGCCATTATGTTTTCTTTTTTGCCTTGCCTGTAAGGCAACTCAAATAAATGTAATGTATAAACATTGCAATTACTTAGCTCTCATGTTTTGCATACTAAGAATTTTTATTCTCCCTATTATGTTTAGGTCATTTGGTAGTTAGATCCCAGCTCTTGAGCCTTTCTTTTTTCATCTTTAATATAAAGATGATAATGACCATTCAGTTTATTGTGAAATTCAAATGAAATGTTCTCTTTTAATTACTTAGTTCTGTTTCTGACATGCTGTAGAATGCTAAGTAAATGCTAGAGGACTTTTTTTTTCATGATTTTAACATTTTTTGTTTCTAATTTTACAACCTTATTTCATACACATCTTTGAAGGAACTCAGTCTGGTTTAGAATTTTGTGAAGTATAAATACTGAAAGAAATTATGAATATCACATTAAGAAGAGCATTGGCAGAGTGAATGGGAAGGAATGAAACGAAGCAACCTTGAATAGAAGTGATGCATTCCTCATGAACTTTGTCTCCAAGATAATAGCTGCAAAATGGCCAAGTCTTCACCCAACACCTTGACGGGAGCAGTCTTTCTGAGCAACATGCTACCTTGAACTTGAATCTGAGTCACAGTTTCAATGTAACTGTAGTACTTTTGAAATTTTCTTTTGTGGTTCCCATTTATGCTGTAAGTGGAAAAGAGCAAGTTCCCCTTAAGGGACTTTTATAGACCTAGATATAGGGAATCTTTTTTTTTTCTTTTTTAAATAATTTCTGAAATTAGAATGAGTGGGGACATTGGGTTTTTCAGTGTGAAACTATGGAGCTTCTGACTTTCAGTTAGATTAGAATATTGTAGCAATATTCTACTCACCAGGGCTAAACATTAGATGCTTTGGGGTTTTTTTTTTTTACATAAAGAAATAGACCCATGTAAGGGAGCCATATTATTTCTGACCCTAGACTCAGGATAGAATATCCTTCCCTTTACTTTGCTCATCTCTAGTGTTGTAAGATTTGTGACTGGCTCACTAGTGTTTTTCAGCCACACCACCATATTAGTATCATTAAGGGCTAAGTGATCATATAATTTATCATCCAAACTAGACACTTTTCCATAATAAAAAAAGCCGCCATTAATAATTGACCCAGGACAACAAATATAAGCCCAAGCAAACTGGATATTGAATCATTTTAGCTAATAATCTCTTTCTATGATGGCCCCCAAAACACAAAGCTTTCATTTTTTTGGTATGTTCGTCCTCCTGCTGTTTCTGTAGTTGTGATAGTGGCACAAAAATTCAGGTTATCTGTCCTGTTTTGATTTTCCTGAGCCATATGTTTTATTTTCTAATTTGGAATGATATTTTCTTTTTGTATTCAAAAAACTGTCTATTTTTGAATCCTCATCAGATAAAAGACTATATTATAAATTATTAAGTAAGCCATAATGATTCTTTCTTTGGACTCTATCAGCCAGGTAATAGCCAAGGGGCAATTAAAGGACAGAGGTGAATCTGCAGCTCTTAATGTCCATGCCTGATAATTGCATACTTGGCAAAAATTGAATCCTAGGTCATTAACAGTGTTAGAATATTGCTTTCATTTTCTATTTTGCAGTTATATTTAGGCTGTTGGAATTAAATTAACGTTGATGACTCTCAATGTTCAAAACCTATGTAAATGACCGTTAAATTTTTATGTCTCATATGATTTGTCCCCACTCTTGTCTCAACAGAAAAAAGCTTGGCAGGACCACAAGCGGGAATGCAAATGCCTTAAAAACTGCAAACCCAGATATCCTCCAGACTCTGTCCGACTTCTTGGCAGAGTTGTTGTCAAACTTGTGAGTATAAAACTTGTGAAATATGTTTGCGTTTTAATTTAACAAAAGCATTTTCAGTTGCATGTATGCTTATATTTAAGGACGAATTTAACCTATGTTAAATTAAGGTAGAAGGTGGATTCTTCCAGGGAGCATCTTAAAACAAAAATTTGCTGTTTTCTTTTTAAGCACAGCAGCAGTGGCAGTGGTGAAGTGCATAGTCCCCCTTTGAGTACCCCATGATTTCTTGGGTGTAGAGATGTCAGGCCTATATTTGGGGTATGGGATGTTAGTAATCTTTGTTACATTGCATTTATTTTCTACTGTGACACACAGTAGAAATGCACTGGACAAGTATATAATTTTTGGTTACCTCTTCAAATGAGATTTTAATTAGTTGATAATTGATCTCACATTGAAGATAACTTATCGTTTTTCTTTTTTTTATAACTAAGATTCATTGAAATCGTTTCTTTAGTCCTTTTCCCTTCTCTGCCAATATATCTAGTAGATTCTGTGAAATCCATCTGGTGACACCTTTCAAAAATTTTTTTTTGCCAGACTTTTGCATGATTATCTGTTTCTCAAATTATCTCAAACTCCAGTCTGTCTTGTCCTGTGTTTATTAACTTTTTTTTTAACTATAAATTTAAATGGAGAACTTTCAGAATATAAAACTATGGTTATACACCTAAAACTAATACAACATTATATGTCAATCATATTTTATTAATACCAGTGGATTTGGAATACCAGAAGGGTATTATTTGTTATTTGTTTAGTCCAAAGACTAACATCTGTCATTATGTTTATTGCTATTTTAAAATGCATGTATTGTATTGAACTTGAAAATGCAAATTTATTTCAAACATTAATACATTTAGATCAACCTTGTCAATATGCATTTACTTAATTACCTGAATGTTAAAAGTATAGTTACTATTATACTTGATTCTGGGCTTTCTTCTTTTACTTATTAATACTGAAAATATAGAGAACCACTTGTAGAGCAGAAATAGGTTGCTTCAGGGTCATCAGAGGTGCTAGTTCTGTCCCCACCTCTGACCTACTGAATCAGAATCTAATACAGAATGAGGATTATAATAATAACTCCCTTCTATTGAGCATTTACTATTTCTAGGCCTTCTGCTAATTTCTTTTTATTTAATATTTTATTTTATATAATTCTTACATCATTTTTCATTTTTGCACAATGAATGGATTTTCATTTTGGTTATATTCCCCGTACAATTGCACTCCCCCCCTTATTTTGACCCTAATCCTTCCTCTCCCCACACACCCCCCCCCCAACCCTGTAGTGTGTCTCTGGTTTATAGTTGCTTGTTGATTTTGATTTTTACTTTGTATTAATTAGTCGTTTTCCTGGTCCCTTATTTAGGTTTTCTAAATTCCTGCTGTGAGTGAGAGCATCCGGTATTTTTCTTTTTCTTTCTGACTTATTTCACTGAGCATGATCCCTTTCTAGCTCCATCCATGTTGCTGCAAACTGCATGTGTTTATCTTTGTTGATTGCTGAGTAATATTGCATTGTGTATATGTACCACATCTTCTTGATCCAGTCATCTATTTTTGGGCATTTGGGTTGTTTTCATAGCTTAGCTATTGCAAATAGTGCTGCTATAAACATAGGGGTGCAGGTGCCCTTTGGAATTACTGTTTCTGTGTCCTTTGGGTAAATACCTAGGAGTGGAATTGCTGGATCATATGGAAGCTCTATGTTTAGTGGGTCAAGAAATCTCCACACAGCTCTCCATAGTGGTTGGACCAGTTTGCACTCCCACCAGCAGTGCAGGAGAGTTCCTTTTTCTCCACAACCTCGCCAACATTTGTTGTTACTAGTTTTTTTAGTATGTGCCATTCCCACCAGTGTAAGATGGTATTTCCTTGTAGTTTTGATTTGCATTTCCCTGATTACAAGTGATGTTGAACATTTTTTCATATGCCTGTTGGCCATTTGCATTTCCTCTTTGGAGAAGTTTTTTTTTTTTAAAGATTTATTTATTTATTTATTTTTTTATACAAGCACTGGGTACAGTCAGAAGCACGGGAGGTTGAGAGAATTCACCAGAGCCAGAGCGGGGAGCAGAGCAGGTAGAAGGACTGAAGTACACTGCTGAGGGAAGCAGTGGGCGGCAGGAGAGGTCTGCGCGCCATGTGGGACGCTCCTCCGGTGGCCTGGGAGCAGCCAGGGATCAAACTGGCGTTGCAGAGGCTGCGGGCAGCTTCATAACCCAGTGCTCAACCGCTGCGCCACCAGGGAGGCCCTCTTCTGCCCATTTTTGACTGGATTATTTTCTTTGTTTTTGTTGAGTCTCATCAGCTCTTTGTAGATTTTTGTGATCAGTCCTTTATCATTAGTGTTGCGTGCAAAAATTTTCTCCTAGTCGGTGGGATTTCTCTTTGTTTTGGTTATTGTCTCTTTTGCTGTGCAGAAGTTCTTTAATTTGATGTAGTCCCAGCTGTTTATCTTTGCCTTCACTATCACTGCTTTGGGTGATGTGTCTGTAAAGATGTCTTTGAGGTCCTTCTGCTAATTTCTGTACATAATATAACTCATTTAAACTGACGAATAGTCCAATAGATCAGTTGCTACTCCTCCTCCTATGTTTTAGATAAGAGATTGATTTCTCTGGACTCAAGCTTAAGTACCTTCCCCAAGATTCCACAGTTTATAATAAATTATTAATTTTAATAACAAATAATACAATTTTTTCAGTGATACAAGTTTGTTGGTAGAACTGAGGGAAAAATGAAAACTTTTATAAAAAAGTTTTTTTTTTTTGAAATTGAACTGTTGAGTTTAGTTATAAGTTTGATTTTATTTTAAAATTGTTACTGACTGGGCTCTGGGATGGGAATAAAGTGGGGGGAGGGCTCAGTGGTCTGTGTTGAAGGACTACAGGTGCTTTGGTGGTGGGTGTGATATGGTGACATACCTGAGGAGGTGTGAACCTATTCCCCTAAACCATATATAGTTAAGCAATGCTGCATCAATAAAACAAACAAAAATACAAATAAAAAATCCAAATTTTCTATAGCTAGGCTAGGCACTAAACAAATACATAAAAATAAAATTGCTAGTGATTAAATTATTCACTCTGAGAAGGTCATATAGAAAATTACCTTTTTGTAGAATTCTATTTAAATATCTATTTAAATACCTAAAAACACTCAAATATTATTTTTGGTGTTTTCCCCTGTACTTCATAGATGGAAGGAACACCCTCTGAATCGGAGAAACTTTACTCGTTTTATGATCTGGAATCAAGTAAGTGATTTTCTAACAGCATCTGAAAAATATTTCTGCCATTTATTTGCTAAGCAGGTAAAATGTTTTATTTTTAGCTGTGTTTTCTACTTCTTTATTAGTCAAGGCAAATCTAATACAACTTTTCATGGTTTTACATATGACTGACACATGAACTTTTCTCAGGGTAGCTTTGTCATATACGAGCTTATAAAGCGTCATAAAGGTTTGTCAGACAGGCAGGGAGAAGTCCAGTTGACAGAGTAACTTTTCTTGTGTTTCTCCATCCCATCTCCCTTTCTTTGCCCTTCCCCCTTTTTTTTGAATGTCAAGGAAGTGATTTCAGGGTGCTTCCTGTGAACCTTTAGGTTCACTGGTCCTTTAAGCATTTTTTTTTTTAAAGATTTATTTATTTATGCATACAAGAGCTGTGGTACAGGCCCGAGATGCGGGGGGCGGGGTGGGAGGTGAGAGGATCCACCAGAGACAGACTGGGGAACAGGACAGGCAGACTGACTGACATACACTGCTGAGGGGAGCAGCGGGCGAGACAGGAGAGGTCTGCCTCTCCATGTGGCTTTCTCCCTGGCAGGCCGGGGATCGAACTCATGCTGCATAGGTTTTGGATTGCTTCATAGTGCGGTGCTTAACCCCTTGTGCCACCAGGGAAGCCCCGGTCCTTTAAATATTAAGGAAAGTAGGAAGTACAGTTGATAGGCCCCCTGACTGCACTGGATGTTCCCCTAAGCTACCAAGGCAGTGACCAGGCTACTTAAGAAGACTGAAAACTTTCCAGATCTGAATGTTTAGTCAGTGTTGGGCTTTTTTTTCTTTATTGAGGGTATAAATGGCTTCAACCCAAAACCAGCTCCTACACTGCATTTGCTACTTAATTTAATGTTTCAGGTTGGAGACAAGAAGAAAATCTTGTACAGATTTATGGTTATAGGCTCCTAAGTGCCAATGATAATGAATTATTATTTAAGAAATCATTGCCTTAATTGTTCTGTTGAACAAATAATTTAAAGAAAATATGTAGACCTGACACCAGCAACAGTTACATTATAGTTCAACCTGATACATAGTTTCTAGTTGTAATACAGAACTAATTAGTCATTTTTTCTTAGTATATTACTGTAGGTAATTAACATCTCTTTCTGTGAGTTTTATTATTAACATTAGCCCTGCTCAGTAGCAGTGTCAGACATGCTGTCTTAAGTTAAATGCTCTCAAACATTATTAATTGAATTCTGCACTCTTAGCCTTAACATCCCTTTGTGATATAAATTAAAGTGAGTTTTTAGAGGGGTAGTATTGATTTTGGAACCTTCTCCTTCTGTTTGAACACAGCACTGTAATGTGCTTATCCAATCCAAACTGGAAATAATTTGAGATTTTTTTTGTTGATCCATGTTTTCTTCTTTATGTACTTTCTGTAGGACACATTTTACTTATTTGAATTTTAGCCAAACCTTTTAGTTCTCACTTTCTGTTTTTCTTTCTTTGAGATTTTATTGTTCTGTAGTCATAACCTTGTTATAAATTGTTTCATGGAAAAGTCTGTTTTAATTCATTCATAAGAATTTATGATGGTTTGAACATGCATAGAGGGTGAGGTAGAAAATCTATAACACACATCTTTACTGATTTTGGTTTTAATACTTATTCATTTGTATGTGTATTTATTTTGTTTTGATAGGTGTTTGAGCTTATACATGAAGTTTGGCAGAGTTTAATTAATAACGTATATATCATTATATGTAGTTTTCAGAAAATAAAAAGATACATACTTGCTCCCTGTCAGAATGGAATCTCAGGCAGGGAATATCTGATTTAACAGTTATCAGTGAGCACCTGAAAATTATCCATTAAAGGTTCATTTTTGATTGTACCATTTATTATTTTTTTAAAAAGATATTAACAAACTGACCGAGGATAAGAAAGAGGGCCTCCGGCAACTGGCAATGACATTTCAGCATTTCATGAGAGAAGAAATACAGGATGCTTCTCAGCTGCCGCCTTCCTTTGACATTTTTGAAGCCTTTGCTAAAGTAAGTGTTGAGTTTGGTTTCTTTACTAATGTTATAAATCAAATCTTTATTCCATATTATTGTTGATCCATGAAAATTTAGGACCCTTCCTACTTATTTTTTATTATTTTTTTAAATTTATTTATTTATTTTTTTGTGGGACCCTCGCCGGTGCCTGGGGAACGAACCAGCGCTGCAGAGGCTGCAGGCAGCCCCGCAGCCCAGCGCTCAACCGTTGCGCCACCAGGAGAGGCCCACCCTTCCTACTTATATCATTCCTACCTTAATGAATAGAGAATTAGAAAATGTATTGCTTCTATTGAAAAGGGTATTTTCATGTTTTTTTTTTAATCAATATTTTTATTAATGGGTGTGGTATAATTGTCAGCTTTCAAAGATTATTCTCAAAAGAAAGGTATGTTTTATTTTCTCTGAAGAAAATAGCATGTTCTGTTCTTTCCTACTAAAGGTTTAAAGTTTGCCATTGCACTCATTTTGTGTGGTGGTGATTTTTTAGTGATAGAGCCTGTCTTTGAAGAGAAAAATTTATTTGACTCTATTTCTTGATAAATTCTAAGTAATTTTAAAGTAAATTCTAAGTTAAGTGAAAATATAACTATCTTTGATTTTAAAGTATTAATAATTGCCTTAAAACCCATGTAAATGTCTTACATCACCCTCATTTTAGAAGGTATCAAAAACAAGTTTATTTTAATATTTCATTGTGATCTTCATAGTGACTTCCTGAAGTGGTCTTTTTAAAAATGATTATAGTCATTTTTTCACTCACATTTCGCTCACTTCCTCCACTTTCTTAGCACTAGTATTAGTCTCCTACTCTTTACTCCCACTAAAAACACATGAATAGTAATAGACAACCGGAGTTTAATTATAGGAATTTGTTGTATAAGCATATCTTCCCCACTTTTGAATTTGTTGCCTGGCTATAAAAATTAAGTACCATGAGGAATAGAAAAGAGAAATTTTTCAAAGGGAGGGTATCAAAGAGGATTTCACATAGGACATAGAAATTAATGGCATGAATTTCAGAAGAGGAAATGTGTTGGGCAATAGTTGTAGACAATGCTGTAGAAATGCTGGTAAGATGAGAGAGTGCTGACTCATCTAACCCCCTGAGCTGCGAAACTGCATTGGTCTCGCCTCCTCTGGAGAAGATTTGAAAAAGTAGCTACAAGCGCAATATGTTTCTTATATTTAGTGATTATAATAAGAATTTGAATAAAAGCTTGATGTGTAAAATGTTTTACATTGTGCTAACAGAACACTAATGAAGATAGTGGTACTTCTAGAATTCCTATAGAGGGCGCTGCAGGGTGATGATCTGGATGGATGAAGAAACGGGAGTGATTTGCAAATAGAGCTATGCAAAATTTTTAAATTTTTCATCATTTGTTACTGGTGGGTACTGATGGATGGAAATAAAAATATAAGGTGCAAATAAAGTGGTGGCTGCTACTGGCTATAGAGAAGGTAGCCAAAGAGAATGAGAGGAACTGAAGGTATTTGTTAGTGATGGCACAAGAGACATGCCATTATTTATATGTTCATGAACAATGAGACCAAATTTGTCTGCTGGCTTTTGTCATATTTTTTAAGGAAGAAAAAATTATTATCTCCATTTTTACAAGCTCCTCTCCTTACTACCCCATGCTTTTTTTTTCCTTTCCACTTCTCCCTTCAAACAAAATTAGGTTTGAAGTGGATTTATCTGGACATGACAACTGCTGTGTTTCTATCTACTGCCTCGGTTATATACATTTGCTTGAAATATAGAAAATGTGCATCCTCTTGCTCCTTCCAATATAAACTTTAAAAGGTGAGAAAATTATGATTAAAGTGAGGTCACATTTTAAACGGGAGGTTGAATAGGATGATGGTCAAGTTGCTTCCTCAGCTAATAAATGAAATTCTCTTAAACTCAATTTCTTCATTCCCTCACCAGGAATACTAATATCTACTTCACAGTAAAAGTGAGTGTGTTCTTAGAGTAACACACATTATTAATTTCCACTATTGCTGCCACCACCTCACAGCTTTGTTTGTGTCTGAATATAGTGTTTTATGTCTCTCTGTGCTATTGGACACGAGAGTGCCATCTGCACTTGTGTAAACCAGTCAGATGGTTGCTCACACTTGCGCCCAGTTTTGGTGTCTCTTAGCATGCTGAGAATTACCTACCTTGTTGAGAAAAAATGTTGCTACAACTGGCTTGGTTTCAGCCCATAGCTATACAGATATCATTTACTATTCCCTGCATTCATAGCAGCTCCATGATTTCCAAGTCGTTCTTGGGCTTTTGTGTAGGAATTATAGTAGTTGCTTCCTATTGTGAATGAAATGTTTCTCACACATGTATTTTCAAAGGATGGAATTAAAATATAAGAGTCCTTTTGTTGTCATGTTATAATTCACTAAAATGACATGGAATGTATGGTAGTTCTCAATTCTGTCCCTCAAAATATACATTGCTAATTATTGGTAATGTTTAGTCACAGCCTAAACTTAATGTCAGTAGACCTGGTTTTGAGCTTGTTTTCTGCACATGTAATAGATTTTTTGAAGATTACTATACAGGTTCTAGAAAAATACTCTTAATTTTGGGGGGACTTAAAATTTCCTTTTCTCAAAATGCATTTGGCAAACTGATTAGAAATATGATAAGAGCTAAACAATAAAGTAGAAAATGGACTAGTTGTCTAAAAAATTCTCAAAGACAGAGAATAAATTGGAAGCAAGAAGAATATAAGTGACCTTTCTGACCACAAAGCATATGCCATTGTTAGTGTTTCCAGAGCTCTGCAAAGTACTTTTTATTTTGTAATATTGTACAACTGCCGCAGAATTTTTTGATTATGAATTCCACATCTGTTTGAAAAGATTCCCAACTTTTCTTTCAAACAAAACAAGTGGTTGTATGTTTTTTTTTATTCTTTAGGATACATATGTGACCCCCAGAACTTGCGTTTATAAACTCTAATTTTGAATGCTAGTAGTGGCAGCTAGTTTCACAGCATAGACTGTGGTTGTGTTGATTTGAAAGTGAGAATTTTAGAAGGCAGTTTTTTGTACCTAATTTTTACATTCAGTTTCATTCTGAGTAAATTCTTTTTTATTTGAGAATTCTTTTTTATTGGTGAAGAATGTGTAAAACAAGAATCGTGCTAATTCATAATGTAAGAAGAAATTCTAATTTAATATTTTTGATTGAGATGTTAGAAATAAGATGTAAGAAAACAATGATGTTACATTCAAGATTATGTAACTTGCATTTGGCTAGTACTTGCCATTAGACTTAGAATAGTAATAAATAATCTATGTGATATTCTGCCATAACCTCATAATTTTAATAAAGTGTATGAATCAGTATGGAGGAAAATTACTAAATAGTTCCCTTTTATCCTTTTTACCCAGTGAAAAATGATATGCCTCAGTAAAAAGCAAGAAAAAATTGTTCATGATCTATGTTGCTTTACATCTTAAATTTTCAGTTCTGTTTGCCCTCTCATTTTGGATATACTGGTGCTTTGTTACTTCAGTGTTATGAGGCTAATTTGTGGAAAAAAATATTACCTCTTGTGTCCTGAAAGGTCAGGAGTATGTGTTTGTGGTAGCTACTGAGGGTCTCAAGTTCATATAGGACCAAGTATTAGAGTCTGTTTGTTGATCAGCTCAGTTGGGTTTCACTGCCGTAGCATGCTGTAATGTAGTAAAGAAAGCAATCTTTTGAATTAATAAAGTGATGAATTATCTAATTACAAAGTTGATGTGAAATGGCAGTATGATAACTTTGACTGCATTACTAAATGATCTCAGTGACTGATCAGATGTGCCTGTGTTCCATTAAGGAAAAATATGCCATTAAATATTTAATACTAAAAGCGAGCAAACACACCAGGATTGCTAACTTCCAGTCACCACGGTGCATGTATCACACATTTGGAGGTAGCTGCTAGATGAGGCATTTCTCTTGTCACTTAGAACAGCTGCTAGAAGACTTAGTTATTGGGATTATACCTCTCTCTGGTTTTAAGTAAAGCAGGCAAACAGCCAAGACACTTAACGGTATGCAGATCTGGGCATTCTAATTATAAAATGCTGATGCCTTTATGATTTATGTTTTTTCTTTATTATAATAGATTGAATTTATGAGAGAATAAGAGACAATTATTCTCAAAAATATTTTTCCAAGTAAAGTGACATTTGTAGGACACTTGGGCTTTCAAAACAGAGCAAGTCATGTGTTTTTAATGGTGGTATTTGTTTGTAATATTCTTCATTTTTAGCCATCCAGTTAATATTTCTCTTCATTTATGTGTAAATAACGTGATGAGTTAGTGAATGTTTATCACAGTTAAAGACCAGATGCCAGCTGACTTTTGAAGTTGGGAATGATAATTAGTTAATACTTAATCAGCATTTTTAGCTTATACCTGTGTTGCTGAAGGTTAATTGCTTATGTATGTTTAGTGCTTAAAATAAAACTGTTGCTGGATAAACATGTTTGCCAAGCCTTATTGCCTTATCTGTGTGTTAAACTCACCACTAATTTAAAGGTAATATTTTTAAAATGACAATATGTCATCGTGAAGTGACAGAAGTTACTTTCATTGTCTTGGCCTTTTTTTTAGTAGCAAAACCTCTAGTAGCAAAAATCTAAACAGGCATACTATCTCCATACTAAGGTGTGATTATCATAAAGTCAGGAATTGCATTTTATTTATTTTGAGTTAGTACAATCGTCATGATATTTAGCAGCTCTTTAATCAGTGACCGAATGAAATATAATGTAAAGTCTAAGGGCAAAATCTATAATGTAAGAAGAAGATCTGGAGCAAAAACTCTCAGAACTTGAGTGATATAGCCAAAAATATTTCTACTAGAAAATTTTATCCTTACATTTCAATTCAAGGCAAAGTAACAAAATATGATATTTGTATTTTTTTTTAAAAAAAAACAAAGAATGTCAGTTTAAGTCTGTAAGACATTAAGAAACAAAATACCCATTTTATTCTATTTCTATTGTACATTTTTACTATTATATTATGAATTAGAGGAGGACCTCTCATGGGAGGAAAAAAACCCAAATATACTTTACATGTATACTATTAATAGTAGTGAAAATTTGTGATAAACTGATATATTAAATTTTATAACTGGCAGAAACAAAATTATGTTTTGATATATTTTACACTCGATCTTAGCCAAAAGGCCGAGAAGCGATGTTTTTGATATATTTTATATATTGCTATTTGATATGGCAGATGAGGTGACTTGGTATATTATCAAGGTCAACAAGTGAATTTGGGGATGACATCTTTAAGCCAGATTTTTGAGAAAAGGTATCCTCATTAAGACAGAACATAACTTCACTACTACCTGCAAGGGTTAGTTTTGAGTAAATTTTTTATTTTCTGTATCTAGTATTACATGCTTAAGGAAAAACAATTAGATAAATAAATGATCCTTTATAAAGCCTGAGGAAGAATGAACAGAATACTTACACTAGGCAAGCTGATTATGAATCAATATCTGGAAGAGTTTCATCATTAGGAGTCAATTAAGAGTGTCTCAGGCTGCTCTCGCACAGGGTGAGTTTCATTTCAGATTAGACTCACAGGTCAGAGGAGTTATCTCTGTAAGCGTAAGAGACCTAGGTGGTATGTGTTCCTTGAGTGTGGTACTCATGGTACATCATGGAAGGATATGGAATATCTTCCCCACCCTCTTTATCCATACCTTTCTTATTTTTAAAGTTTCCACTCAAATCTTTGGTAAAATCTACGTGAGTAGGATTGATCTTTCCCAGTTGTAAAATCAGTTGTCAGTGGTATTTTCTATGACACCTACTTGGCAACTATGAATAACCTTTTTATTAATTAAATGTTTTCATTTTTTGTGTTCCCATTATATTGTAAACTTTCTGAGATTGGGGGTCATGTCACCCAAATTATTCTTCAAACCATATAATTTTAGGGCTAAAAAGATCATAGAAGCTTTCTAGTTCCATAAGAGGAACTGGAACTTTCCCACTTCCTCTCTTATCCCTTTTCCCACACCACATTAGTTGTGGCTCAGATAAGGTTAAGTAGTCACCTAGTGGTTGAACAAATGTGGTTTTTTGACCCCCAAATGCTCAAGAACTAGCTTCTGAGTTGAAGTAAAAATGCAATTCAATAAACAGAAACTTTATTAGCAACTTTTCAGCAATACCTATTCTGGATGGAGATATATATATATATATATATATGTTTATATGTATATGTGTATATATGTATATATAAATTTTTAAATTTATTTTTTCTTTTTAAGTAATTAATTTTTCCCCTTACGTTGTTGTAGTCCCCAGAGTACTCCTGCCACCGTATCACCTGCGAACCATCATATTCATTGTGTTCCTCTCCCTTCTTTTGACCCCCCTCCCTCCCAGATAGTTTTACTGCTTTGAGATGTAATCGGCATATAACATTGTGTAAGTTTAAGATGTATTATGTGATGATTTGATATATCTATATACAGCAAAATGATTACAACGGTAGGTTTAACTAACACTTCCAATTATGTCACATAATTAACATTTCCTTTGTGTGCTGACAGTATTAATATGTTCTTGGAACTTGCAAGTATATAATACAGTCTTACTAGCTATAATCATCGTGCTGTCTAATGCATTCCCAGAATTTATCCATCTTATAGTTGTATTGTTTGACCAACAATTTACCACTTCCTCTACCCCCTTTTTTTTCTAATATTGAAGTTTATCTTTATAAAGCCAGAACATTTAGATTAAGCTACAGTATAGGATTATTGCTATAAGCATTTGAAACTATTGAATAGATTGATTTGTTTCTATAATGATGAGTTTCATCCTTAGAAATTCTTTATGGCTGTGTTTAAATAATTGTGACTTTCCAAGTCAGCTGGATATCCTCCCTTTAGATAATTTAGTTATAAATAGGAATTCTCTATTATATATTTGATAGTATGTGAATTTTTCTTGTGTTCCTTATTTTTTATCCTATCCTCTCCAAGGAGCAAATAGTTGTTAAACATTGGCCTTTGTCTTATATTAATAGATGAAGGGATTTATCACAAGTTTCCCAGTGCTTCACTACTCTGCTTTTATTTTTTATTTTAACTCTTTTACTCTGGAAACTGTTTTAATTATTTATCTTCTGTATGAACCTTCCGAGTTATTATTATTACTTTTGCCTATGAGGAAATGGTTAAAGTATCACTAGTTTTAAATAAAAGAGCCAGTTCTTCTTTTTTTTTTTTTTAAGATTTATTTATTTATTTAAGCACTGGGTACAGTCAGAAGCGCGGGAGGGTGAGAGAATTCACCAGAGGCAGAGCTGGGAACAGAACAGGCAGACTTATGAAGTACACTGCTGAGGGGAGCAGCGGGCGGCAGGAGAGGACTGCGCACCATGTGGGACCCTCGCCCAGCGTCGGGGATTGAATGGGCACTGCAGAGGCTGCGGGCAGCTTTGCAACCCAGCGCTCAACCACTGCGCCGCAGGGGAGGCCCAAGAGCCAGAGTTTTCACTCCTCTGTCTTTATTTCAGATCTTCCCCTGTTTCTCCATACTGCATTCTGTGTTATGGGAAATCTGTGGCAGAGCTCTAATTAGGTGCAAAATCCAGAGTGAGAGAAATAAGAATATTTGATAAAGATTTCTGTCATTACTACTGAAACGCTGTTATAGTTAAAGCTTTAAATTATTTAATTAGGATTCTTGTTGTTTTCATACAGGTGATACATCATGTCTTACACATTTCTCATACATTCAAATCTGTATCATGTTTCAAATGTCATATATCAAATCTACAAGCACAGATTGTAGCATAGGGGGGCAGGGTGTGGGTTTTTCATATAAAATTATTCTGAATTATTGGTGCTGCAACTCTGAAAATTAAGTTAATTAAAATGGAATTTATATGGAGTTAAACTACGTTTTGAAATTGGGATTCTACTGCTTTGAAGTACTGAATATTAAAACATTAATTATTGAAGAGGTTGGGTCTGTCTTGTTTTCAAGCCATTATTGGACATGCCTTTTTTCTTATGATTCTATAAATATTAGCATTTGCAGATTAAAACATTTTATAATGCAATAGAATATATATGCAATGTAGGAAAAATCCTCTTTGATCTTATTGGAACCTCTTTTTATATTAGGTTTATTTACTTGACTTCAAAATGTATACCTGAAATTAGTGTTATAACAAATAATTTACAGATACTATTTTGAACAAATACTTGCCAAGTAAAAGAAAAGCACTGGGTACTATGTATGACCAGATTTGGTAACTGTGGACCCTATTTCAAGTTTCAATTAAAATTTTGTTTTACTATGATGCTTACAGGAAAAATTTATTGGGTTTGTAAATTTATCAGGTTTATGCAGAGCTGTTTCATTAGGATCAATTAAATTAGGATCAGGATGAAAGATACTCTTTACAGTACTTCCTTCCCCCAATGGTTGGCAGCATTTTGTTGAAATAGAGCAACTCAGCATCTGAAGAGATCCATGTGACTTGCTAGTTGATCTAAACATCATTTTGTTTGAAAAACTATCATTTGAAGATTCTCTTTTTACTTGTATTCTGCTGCCATGAATGACTTCACTTGCCTGCCTGTATGCTGAGAATACCCGAATCTCCACTTCAGCCTTGTCATTTCTTCTGACCTCTAATTCTGTATTATCTACTATTAAGAAACATTTTACCTGCCTGATCATTCTGAACTTCAGATTCATCATGAACCCTGCTTAAACTCTCTTTTTTACAATAAGACATGTTGCTGCTATTTTTCTACATTTTTTGGCATCTCAGTTTCCCGACTCAACCATGTCCGAAATCTCAGGGGTGCTTCTCGTTCTTCTCTTTCTCTTTCCTTCTGTATACCCTGCTTATGCTGCTTTTGAAATATCTCTTGACTCTGTTCTTTTTGTATTTTTTTCTGCTGACCTAGTTCTTGCCTTTTTATCTTGCCTAAGTTGCTCTAACTATTCTTTTTGCCTCTTAACAATGTCCTTGAAGCTCATCTTTATGTATAGATACATATATACACACATGTATACATAACATTATTTGAATGTGAATCAAATTTTAATATTTGGATTCTATGCTTAGAAATGTCTGTGATTCTCCTTATCATGTAAAATCAAGGTTTTAAAATATGTATAGATACATATGTATCTATATGTATAGATACATATATAGATACATATATACACACATGTATACATAACATTATTTGAATGTGAATCAAATTTTAAAATTTGGATTCTATGCTTAGAAATGTCTGTGATTCTTCTTATCATGTAAAATCAAGGTTTTAAAATATGGCATTTGAACATTCTACTACCTTACCTCATGCTACTTTCCTGGAGTTGGGTGATTGCTTAGATAGACACTGAGTAACATGAGGTAGGTCAAACATTTTCCTAGAATATTGTATGGTGACCAGTGAGTTTCAGAGATTCAATCAGTGTGTTACATTGTCACTTGCATTATGCTTTTTACACCTTCAAATTTTCACATTGTCAGTGTGTTTCTTCAGTCTATTAAAAGCTTGATAATATCTGAAGCATTTTTGCTGTGACAGTAACAAATACATGTAGGCAGGATAAGTACATTCTCTGAATAGGGAATTATTTTTGATAGGTTAAGTTATGTTTAAGCCAATTTGTACAGCTGCCCATCTAGATAAGAACATGTAAGAAGAGGCCATCAGTGCCATTTTCAAGTCAGCAAGTCCTGATTATGGCTGCTGCTGCTTTGTGAGCATGTGTTTGTGTGTGTTTGTGTGTGTATTTAAATGTGTAAACAAGGAGGTAGAAATCACTGTATTCCTTTGGCTCTTAAGGTTATAAACCTCTGTGTATAAGTAACTATGATTTGGTAGAGGCATTTCACATTGGGGTTGCCCTGTAACAGAGATAGTTTAGCTTGATGAATACTCATCAGTAGTAGTTAAGTGAGCTTCTGTTTTGTCAACACTGCTATGTTTGATGATAAGATAATTACAAGGATGTGATCAGATTTTGAAAATCTATTCCTGGGAGATATCCATGTGTGTTTGCTGAGGTTATCAGGCAGACTTCTGTGTGTGTTGAAATTATTTTCCTCATTTCAGTGAAGTCTGGATGAGTATTTGTTACCTCTTAACTCCTCAAAGTCAGCCAAGAAAAGTTTGCAAAGTCCTTTACATTTTGTAGAAAAGGCATCATGCTCTATAGTGAAAAATGATTATATTTTGGTTAATATGAGTGAAAGAGTATTTTCCCCATGACAAGGAATGTTTTCACTTGGTTGATTTTGGTATTTATTTATTTTTTAAATTTTTTTATTAATTTTTTAAAATAAATTTTATTTTTATATTCCCCATACAATTGCAGTCCCTTATTTTGACCGAAATCCCTCCCCTCCCCACCCCCTACCCTCCATAGAGTGTCTCTGGTTCATAGTTTTTTGTTGATTTTGATTTTCACTTTCTTATAGTTATTCATATTTTCCTGGTCCCTTATTTAAGTTTTCTAGATTCCTGCTATGAGTGAGACCATCCGGTATTTTTCTTTTTCTTTCTGGCTTATTTCACTGAGCATGATCCCTTTCAGCGCCATCCATGTTGCTGCAAATTGCATGTGTTTATCTTTTTTGAATGCTGAGTAATATTCCATGGTGTATATGTACCACATCTTCTTGATCCAGTCATCTATTTTTGGGCATTTGGGTTATTTCCAAAGCTTAGCTATTGTGAACAGTGCTGCTATAAACATAGGGTGCAAGTGCTCTTTGGAATTGATGTTTCTGTGTCCTTTGGGTAAATACCTAGGAGTGGAATTGCTGGATCATATGGAAGCTCTATGTTTAGTAGGTCCAGAAATCTCCACACAGCTCTCCATAGTGATTGGACCAGTTTGCACTCCCACCAACGGTGCAGGAGAGTTCCTTTTTCTCCACACCCTCGCCAACATTTGTTGTTGCTAGTTTTTTTTAATACGTGCCATTCTCACTGGTGTAAGATGGTATCTCATGGTAGTTTTGATTTGCATTTCCCTGATTACAAGTGATGTTGAACATTTTTTCATATGCCTGTTGGCCATTTGCATTTCCTCTTCTGAGAAGTTTCTTTTTAGCTCTTCTGCCCATTTTTTGACTGGATTATTTTCTTTGTTTTTGTTGAGTCTAGTCAGCTCTTTGCAGATTTTTGTGATCAGTCCTTTATCATTAGTGTTGTGTGCAAAAATGTTCTCCCAGTTGGTGGGGTTTCTCTTTGTTTTTGTTATTGTCTCTTTTGGTATTTAAAGGTTCTTTTGAAAACAGCTTCATGTTTTCATTTGCAAAGTAATGTAGTGTCTTATTGAGTGTGATCATTCACATATTTACTAATAGTTTTCAGCTAGTTATCAGCTAGTTAAGTAGGCTACAAAGTACACAGAAGCTTTTGCATTTGTCATTTCCCCTAATAATAAAGATTCCTTATCTTATTCCAACCTTTATAAGTACCATTCTTTCTGTTCCTCTTGGCAAATACCATTTTATTCTTCAGTATTCACTTGATGCTTGCTTTTCTGGGAGATCTTTTTCAATTCTCTTAGGTGTGTCCCATTACGACAGGAATGGGAAAATAAAAGTATAAAATATAAGCAGGTAAAAAAAAATTAAGAGCAGACATTTATTTCTGTTATCCCTCCAGCCATGTGCTGGTATCATTTATTGGCCAGTTTTTCTCAAAAGAAGAACTAAAAGCTCTAATCCATCAGAATTGGGTTGCTGCTGAAGATAAATGGCAACACCCACTTCAGATTCAGACATTCTGCCCATCTTTCTTTCTGGTCCTTTCATGTCATTTTCTCTTTTTAAGTAGCTTGCTTTGGATCATTCTCTGAAGAATCAAAAGATGTGTGATTTTTGAAAAAAGCTGATCTGTAAAAGCTGCCAAGTTACTAATTACTTTTAAATTATCTTAATAAGCAAAATGATAAACAGGGATTAAACTGTATATTGTACAGTATATTTTTTTCCCCTAAAAATCTTGCTCATACATTAAATTCATATAAATGATATATTAAATGATGTAAACAAGGCCAAGTTAGAGGTTAATAGGGTCCTATTATGAATCCTTTTTCATACAGGGGTTTATTTTGGTGAACTCATTGCTCTCTTTCAGAAACGTGGATTTTCATGTAAGTCATGCTTAGTTTTCCCTAATGCAGAGTACATATGTACATGGTTATGTCTGTCTTTATTTTTTTCTTCTATAGGGATCAGTGCTCTTTACTGGACTTTAGCAAATTCATGGGACCCATTTGTATTTACATTTCTGGACTGTAAATAACAACTATTAAGTTGCTATTCACAGTAAGGATCAGTTCTTAAAGCCTCTTCCTCATGAATCCACTCAGCAAGTGGCTTGCTTCTTTTCTAAAACCATATTAGTATCCCTATAAGCATTTCTGTGTGAAATAACTATTTCACAGTCTGCTTGCTCTTTTCTAAATTAAATTTCTTTTCATCATTTTTATAATTCTTATATTGTTTATAATTAATGCATATTTTATCTTTTTTTCCTCCACATTTTATTAATTTGTCACTCAAGTAACTAATTTTGGTAGTAGAACTTGGAACCTCCATAGGTGCACATGCCTCGCCCTCCATCCAATTTCTAATACCACCTCCTTATCCACTTCCCATCCCTCCTTCTCCCGACCCCTCTGGGACTAGTACATTTTTCACATAGTGTAACAATTATTCATATTGTTTTGCTAGTTGGTTTGATTATTTATAGTCCACAAATGAGTCAAACCATCCTGTAACTTGTGTTTCACTTTCTGACTTATTTCATTTAGCATAATCACCTCAAGGTCATCTGTTTCTGTCCCAAAAGGCACTATTTTACCTTTTTAAATAAAATGAGTAGTATTTCATTCAGCATATGTTCCATAATTTCTTTATCCAGTGATTTGTTGGCATTTAGGGTAGGTTCATGGCTTGGCTAGTGTGGATAATGATGCTATGAACATAGAATTCATGTCTTTTTGTATTAGTGTTTTCATATTCTTGAGTAAATACCTAATAGTGGTATTACTGGATCATATAGTATTTACATTTTTATTGTTGAGGAATCACTATAGTATTTTCCGTAGAAAATGCATCAGATTACATTCTTGCCAACAGTGGATGACTGTTCCTTTTTCTCCACATCCTTGGCAACATTTGTTCATTTTTTTAATACAAGCCATTCTTACAGGAATGATGGGCTAACTCGTGAAATTGATTTGCATTCCCTTATAATAAGTGACATTGAGCATTTTTTTGGTTTGTATGCCTATAGGCTATCTGTATGTCTTCTTTGGAGAAGAGTCTATTTAGGTATTTAGTTCATTTTTGATTGGGTTATTTGTTCATTATTGGATTATGTGAGTTTTTTCTTAATATATTTTAGAAATTAATGCCCCGTTGGACCTGTTGCTACAAATATCTTTTCTCAGTTGATAGGTTGCCTTTTAGTTTTTGTGGTGGTATCTTTCATTGTACAAAAGCTTTTTAGTTTGATGTAGTCCCATTTGTTTATTTTTCTTTTGTTTCTCTTGCCATTGGAATTGAAATCTCTATGATTGATGTTCAAGAGTGTATCTCCTATGTTTTATTTTATGATTTTGGGTCTTTTTTCTAAATATTTAATCTATTTTGAATTAACTTTTTTGAGTATGGAGTTAAGCAGTGATCTAGTTTCAAATTTTTTTTTTCTTTGCATATGGTTGTCCAAGTTTGCTAACACCATTCGTTAAAGAGATTCTCCATTCTCCATTGTGTACTCTCAGCTCTTTTGTCAAAGATTAACTATCTATATTTGTGGGGATTTATTTCTGGACTCTCTTCTATTCCTTTGATATGGGTTTCTGTTTGTGTTTCAACCCCCTACAGTTTTGATTACTATTACTGTGTAATATTGTTTGAAGTCAGGAGTATGATGCCTCCATTTTCCTTCATTTCTCTCTGGAATGCTTTGATTATTTGAGGTGATAATTTTTGGTTGTTTGTTCTATTTCTGTGAAGAATGTTAGGATTTTGGTAGGTATTGATTTTGTGGATTGCTTTAGGTAGTTTAGCCATTTTAACAAAGTTTATTCTTCCAATCCATGAACATGGAGTATTTTACATTTCTTTGTCTCTTATTTCCTTTGACAGTGTCTTATAATTTTCAATGTAGGGACCTCCCTGGTAGTGAAAGAGATTAAGTGTCAGCACTATGAAGCAATCTGCAGTTACTGCAGCACAAGTTCGATCCTTGGCCAGGGAGGTGACCCACATGGCGCAGCAGACCTCTCCTGTCTTGCCCACTGCTCTCCTCAGCAGTGTATTTCAGTACATCTGCCTGTTCTGTTCCCCACTCTGTCTCTGGTGAATTCTCTCATCCTTCCCCCCACCTTCTGCAGCCCCGCACCGCTGGCCTACACCCCAGCTGTCATATGCATAAAAAAAAATCTTTAAAAAAAGAAAATTTTTGGTGTAAAAATCCTTCGCCTTCTTTGTCAAATTTACTTCCTGGTAGTTCATCTTTTGTTGTATGGTTGTAAATGGGATTGCTTTTTTAATTTCTTTTTCTTCTAATTCATTGTTTACATATAGAAATACAACAGTTTTTTGTGTATTGATTTTTTATTTATTTTTTTTGAGGTAATGTTGGTTTACAACATTGTATGTGATTGAGAGGTATAGAGTCAGAGTTTTTCATATGTATGCTACCACACCAGCCTGTCACCAAAGCACTCATAATCCTCCACCATAGTGCATTGTTTCCCCTGCCCTCCGTGCCCTAATCTCTTCCCCCCTTTTCATAGTCTCAATTCTTTATTCAGATTAGTATATTGATTTTGTGTCCTGCCACTTAGCTTTATTAATTATTAATTTTTGTGTTTTTTTTTTTAAGATTTATTTATTTATGCATACAAGAACTGGGGGTACAGGCCAGAGGTGTGTGGGGTGTGTGTCTATGTGAGAGGACTCACCAGAGACAGAGTGGGAAAAAGGACAGGCAGAGTGACTGAAATACACTGCTGAAGGGAGCAGTGGGTGAGTCAGGAGTGGTCTGCTGTGCCATGTAGGCAGCTCCCTGGTTGGGGATTGGGGATCTACTTCGTCCTGCAGTGGCTGCGGGTAGCTTCATAGGTTTCATTTATTTTATTTATTTTTTTATTTTATATATTTTTTATATCATTTTTTCATTTTTGTACAATGTATGCATTTTCTTTTTTCTTTTTTTTAAGATTTATTTATTTATTTATACAAGCACTGGGTACAGTCAGAAGCACGGGAGGGTGAGAGAATTCACCAGAGCCAGAGCGGGGAGCAGAGCAGGCAGAAGGACCGAAGTACACTGCTGAGGGGAGCAGCGGGTGGCAGGAGAGGTCTGCGTGCCATGTGGGACCCTCCTCTGGTGGCCGGGGAGCAGCCAGGGATCGAACCGGCGCTGCAGAGGCTGCGGACAGCTTCGCAATCCATCGCTCAACCACTGCGCCATTGGGGAGGCCTTCATAGGTTTCATCTTAACCCCTTCAGCGACCAGGGAGGCTCCAATTTTTGTAGGTTTTTTTTTGATGGAAGTCTTTTGGATTTTCTATGTATATTATCATGTTACCTGTAAGTAGTGATAGTTTCATTTCCTCTTTTCCAATTTGGATTCTTTTCATGTCTTTTTCTTACTTGATTGTTCTGCCTAGGATATCCAACGAACAGTAGTGTGACAGTGGGCATCCTTGTCTTGTTCCTGATCTTAGGGGAAATGTGTTGAGCTTTTCACCATAGAATATCATATTGGCTGTGGGTTTGCCATATATGTCCTTTACTATGTTGTGATATGTTCCTTTTATTCCCATTTTCTTGGGAATTTTTAAATGGGTGTCAAATCTTAAATGCTTTTGAGTATCTATTGAAATGATCATATTATTTTGTTTATTTTTGTTTTTGTTGATTTAGTGAATAGCAGTGACTGATTTGTGTGTTTACACATCCTTGCATCGCACTTGTTTATGATGAAGGATTCTCTTAATATATTGCTGAATTCAATTTGCCAAGAGTTTATTGAGGATTTTTACATCTGGGTTCACCAGAGATATTGGTCTATAATTTTTATATTTCTGCTCTCATTGTTTGATTGGGGGGGGTCAAAGTAATATTGGCCTTTTTGGGAAGAGGTTGAAAATAGAAAAACATTAGATCCTCTTTGAAGGTTTGGTATTCACTATTGAGTTTACTAGTAAAGACATTTGGTCCTGGGCTTTCATTTTAGGGGCCCTTTTGGTTACTGTTTTTGTTTCTGTGCTTCTCAATTGTTCTATTCAAATTGTCTCTTTTATCTTCGTTAAGTCTTGGAAGGTTGTATGATTCTAAACATTTGTTCATTATTCTAGGTTATCTGTTTTGTTTGTATATAGATATTCATAGTAATCTCTTCTTATCGTTTATATTTCTATGGTATGTTATAATTTTGCCACCTTCATTTTTGATTCTTTTTATTTGGGTTTCCTTTCTTAGCAAGTCTAGCTTAAGGTTTATCAATTTTTTTCAATCCTTTTAGAGACCCATTTCTTTATTTCAGTACTTTTCTGTATTTTCTTTTTGGTTTTGCCTCTAATATTATTATTTCCTTCTTTCTACTCAACTTTGGTTTCATTTGTTTTCTTCCTCTAGTTCCTTTAGATGCAATGTTAGATTATTTGAAATTTTTCTTGTTCATTAACATGGTCCTGTGTTGCTATGTATTTTCCTCTTAATATTGTTTTTTGAGTATTTCATAGGTTCTGGTAGCTTATTTGTCTCCATATAATTACGTACTTCTCCTTTGAGAAATACAGGAGTTATTCAAAAGCTTTTTTGTTTATGTCTCCATATTTAAACATTCTTTTTGTGGTTCTTTCCATCTTTTTATAATTTGCTCAGAAAAGATACTTGATAGAATTTCAGTTTTTCACATATTTTTTGTGTGGTTTATTCCATTTACATTTGAGAAGAATATGTATCCACTACTTTTGGGGTGAAAGGTTCTATAGATGTCTATTGTCTGATTCATAGTTTCACTTAAAGTCATTATTTCCTTGTTAACTTTCTATTGATAACTTTTATAATGATGTTAGTGGTATATTGAGATCTCCTACTATGGTTGTATTGCTGTGAATGTGTTTTTTTAGTTGTATTGATAATTATTTCATAAATTTCAATAATTTCATAATTATTATTAGTGTCCCTGTATTGGGTGTGTAAATATTGATTGTTATCTTGATGAATTGTTCCTTTGATTTTTATAATGCCCATATGTATGGGAACTTTTTGGCTGAAAGTCTGATTCGTCAGACATGAGAATAGCAGCTTTTTTCTCTGTGTTTCTGTGTTGAAATACTTTGCTCTGAACTTTCATTTTAAGGCCTATGTTTGGCTTTAGATCTTAGTTTATTGTATGCAGACTATATCTGAGTCATGCTTTTTATTTTATTTTATTTTTTAAAAAGATTTATTTATACATACAATAACTGGGGTCAGGCCAGAGGTGTGGGAGGTTAGAGGTTTCACCAGAGACATAGTGGGGAACAGAATAAGTGGATTGGGGCCTCCCCGGTGGCGCAGTGGTTGAGCGCTGGGTTGCGAGGCTGCCTGCAGTTTCTGCAGCGCCGGCTGGATCCCGGCCGCCGGGCAAGGGTCCCGCATGGCGCACAGACCTCTCCTTGTCGGTCTGCCTGTTCTGCTCTCCGCTCTGGCTCTGGTGAATTCTCTCACCCTCCTTCGCCTCTGACTGTACCCAGTGCGTGCATAAATAAATAAATAAATAAATAAATAAATAAATAAATAAATAAATAAATAGAAAAAAAAGAAGTGTTAAATTAAAAAAAAAAGAATAGGTGGATTGACTGAAATCACTAAATACACTGCTGAGGGGCAGGGGAGCAGCGGGCGAGTAAGGAGAGGTCTGCTATGCCATGTGGATAGCTCCCTGGTCAGGGATTGAACTCATGCTGCAGTAAGTGCAGATACCTCCCTTGTGCCACCAGGAAGGCCCAATCTGAGTCATGCTTTTAAAATCAAATCTGTTCTTACATGTCTTTTTTTTTTTTTTTGAGGCAATATGGGTTGGCAATACTATATGATTTAGAGGTAGAGGATCACAAACTTCAGGTGTATGTTATCACACCACAGTCCTTTTAATTGGTACATTTGGACCATTTATATGGACCATTTATATGAGAAATGTATCAAACTTTATATATCTATCATAGTCATTTTTATGCTTGTAATGAGACATAGTCATTTGACTATGCAGTTGCTTTCATTTTTTTCCTCCCCTTTAATTTTTTGTTTTTGTGTCATTTTATTCTTGTTTGTACTTCTGGTTCTTTATTAACTCTCACCTTGTTCAAATTTTCACGTTCTTTTGTTTTTTCTTTCCGTATAGAAGAACTGCTCTCAACATTTTTTATAGGGAAGATCTGGTGGTGGTAAACTCTATTAGCTTTTGTTTGTCTGGGAAGATATTTCTCCATCATATTTGAATGATAATTTTGCAGGATGACATATTCTTGGCTGGCAGTTTTTGTCATTTAATATTATAAATATGTCATTCTACTTTTGTGTAACCTTTACTCTATCTGTTGAGTAATCTGATGAGAGTTAAATTGAGTGCCTTTGCTATATGTTCCCTCTTACTGCCCACCCAGTGGCCTATAATATTTTATCTTTTTCTTTGACTTTTGATAATTTGATGTCACCCGGTAATGGTCATTTTGCATTTGGAAATTTGGTTATTCTTTTTGTTTCCTGGACATGTATGTTCATTTATTTCCTTAGATTTGGTAAGTTTACAGCTTGAATTGGCCTCTTTTTTCTCCCTCTTCATATTCTGGAATACCCATTACCCTTATGTTTCCTTTTATAATCAAGTCTGGTATTTCTTATTGAGAAATATTTATGTAAGAAATCATTTTTCCTAAATATTTTTCTCTCTCTTCTTCTCTTTTCTTATTGAGAAATATTTATGTAAGAAATCAATTTTCCTAAGTATTTTTTCTCTCTTCCTCTATTTTTATCATTTGTTCATTTGTGTTTTCTGTTTTTTAAATTATTTTCTTCAGCTTCCATGTATTTAATGCTTTCTGTATTTTTCCTCATTTTATTCAGTATATTTTTTTGTGTACTTTAAAAAATGTATCTTCAGTCTCTTTAGTAAATAAATCTTTTTGTTTCTGGAACTCTTTTCTAAGCCCTGTTCCTGCCTTTCTGTGTCTGTTTGCCATTGTAGGACTTCATTTTGTTTTTGTTTTTTTAAAGATTGATTTATTTATTTATACAAGCACTGGGTACAATCAGAAGTGCGGAAGGGTGAGAGAATTCACCAGAGCCAGAGAGAGCAGAGCAGGCAGACTGACGAAGTATACTGCTGAGGGGAGCAGCGGGCAGCAGGAGAGGTCTGTTTGCCTTGTGGGACCCTCGCCCAGTGGCCAGGGATTGCTGCAGACATCTTCGCAACCCAGCACTCAACCGCTGCGCCACCGGTTGTTTTTAAATAAGTTGTTATTTAAAAATCTTTGCTATTAGGTCCTTGAATTCTGTGTGCAGATAATTCTTGTGTCCTAGTATGTGTTTTACCTTATTTTCTTTTCCCAGAGCATTGTGTCATCAGTTGTGTTTATTATCTTTGCTTAACTTGGTGGCAAGGAGGGAGAGATGATGATCGCTAGAATTCAAAGAGTAGGTATCAGTCTTGTGTGAAGCATTATTCCAGTTAGAGAGACCTGCACAGTCTCTCCTTCCTTTGCTCAGCGAAACAAAGGATATTCACTGTTTCAGGGAGCCAAAATTTTGAACCCTACCTCTTTTCTCCTACATCACACAAGGCATGTGTTCCGTGCAGCAGGTCTCTTCCCACCTGTACTGCCAGCAATGAGTTTTTTCCACAAATGAACCAACAATACCAGCCTCAGTTAGCAAGTAGTTCTGCTTCTCCCACTCTGAATAAAATTCTCTGCACAAATTTTGTGCAATTGCACAGACTATGCCTGGTCTGAAACTTCTTTGACTGGTGTGACTGCTGTCTTGGCCACACCTTCCCATCACACTCATTTTATCCACCCCAACAACTAGTCATCAACCTCAGAGCAAGCTATCTGTGTTTTATTTCCCTGTTACTGGTGATTAGCTAGTGAAATTATTTGAGAGCAAAATTTAGTTATTCTATAGTTGAATTAGGGGGGAAATTTATCAGAACCTCTATTCCACTATGCTGTGGATGGAGTCGAATTTCGTAGTCCAATAACTTTAGCAGGTTTTTATATTGACATCAGTAAACATAGAATATTAAGTGCAAAAATATAATCCTATAACTTTCTCCCTGGTAAGTGGAAGAAATAAGGATAGTTTCCACATTGCCATTTCTCTTCAGGCAGCCATTCATTTCAATTCTGATATATTTGACATACTGTAGTTTTGACTATTCTATTTACTTTTGTGATAAACTGCTCAGTTCATTGTACTTGTGCTTGACGTGAGGATTTTAATAATCCAAATGCCTGTTCTTACGTTTTAATCTGCATGTGTATATATGTGTGTATATATATATATTTATACTTCAACTTTTTTCATTTATGTAATAATACGATAAATGCATTCTTTTAGTAGAATGAGAAGATTGTGGGCCAGTATACTTGTTGGCATGTATTTTGAGCAGTTTAAAATTATTGAATGATTTTATAAATAACTTCTATTAATTATCTTACTCTAAAATGAGTGCTTGAAAACTTTTTAGTGTAATTAACCTTTTAAATTATTAAATAAGTAACTTTACATTTTTCTAGTTTGGGAGCTTATTTTGATACTATTTTTTAGAATGTGGACATTATAGTTAGTCCTCTCCATCTTTACTTTTGAGTAACAACAGAATTCCATGTTTAAGAAAATGTGCCTTTGTGCCATCATGAATTTTAAATGTGAACCATTCTTCCTCTTAAGTATCATATGCTATTGTTTTGAGTTTTCAGTTTGCTGTACAGTTTTTCTAGAAATGGCTATTGTAGTTGACTGGGTGTGCATTCTCCTAGGAATAAACTTTTTCCTCAGCCCTGCATATCGTTATGATGTTTAAAAATTGATTTTAACTGTCATTCCTAGCTCCCTTTATTTCTAGAGTATGTTGAGGAAGTGAAGAAATAGGATTAAAGCAAAGCAGTTGGAGTCTTTTTTTTTTTTTTAAAGATTTATTTATCTATGCATACAAGAACTGGGGTACAGAAACACACTGAAATACTGAAATACACTGCTGAGTGGAGCAGCGGGCAAGGCAGGAGAGGTCTGCTGTGCCATGTGGGTGGCTCCCTGCCCGGGGATTGAACTTGTGCTGCAGTGGCTGCGGATAGCTTCATAGGTTGCATCGTAGCCCCTTTTGCCACCAGGAAGGCCCAGCAGTTGGAGTCTTACTTGGATAATTTAGGTTTGAAAGAACCAACTTAATATATTTCAACTCAACAAATTTTGTTTTTTGTATTGACTCTCTGTCCATAACTCTATGTGAAAAATTGAAGGGCAGTTAAGACTCAATTTCTATCCCATCTTCTAGGAAACATAAAATATATAAATAACTTAAAATAATTATATTGAAAGTTCCTTAAAGTAGGGCTGTGCCATTGTCTTGCCTGTCTTTCTGTCATTCTGACTTTCCTTCCCTCCCTGTTTTTCTTTTTGTCTTTCTTTTGTACATCAAACTCAGTACATTGTAGGTGCTCAGAATATTCTACAAAAGACTGTGATAACTGGTTAGAGTTTGAGATAGAGATTTTGGGGTAGGATGATCATTTAATTTGAGAATTTTTAAAAGGTATCCTATGTAGAAGTGTAGAATTTTGTGGGGGATGTATGAATTTGGGCGCTAAAGCAGGAAGCAATGCATGGTGTTTTGCTGCCAGGTTATGCTTAATGAATGTGATAAATTTTTGTTATGAGCAGTAGATTTAAGATTTTCCTTGAAACTTATACCATTTCTGTTCCACTGACTCTCGCCTGTGTGAGCCCTCCACATGTCACTTGCTCTTCGTGATCATGATAGCAACATTTCCAAATGGAAAATTTGGCTGTAGACTTTTTTTGGGCTTATTTTGCTTTTTGTTTTTCATTTTTCAAACAAACAGAAAAAGATCTTTTTAAAAGACATGAAGTGAGAGGATTGCATTTGGTGTCTCAGAAGCTATGGTCTTAGGTCATTTGAAATCCATGAAATAAGAGTTTCAAAAAAGAGATAACCAACATGTAAAAGTTCAGGGATATTGACAGGGAATAAATTTACCACTGAATATAGCAATTAGAAATTCACTGGCACTAGTTTTTATTTTCTAAGGGACTAAAAGTGTGAAGACTTATTTTTTTTTAACTGCAGGACCGAAGTTAAGTGACGAGGCTTTTAGTGTTTTAAACGAAGTGGTAAGTTCTTTCTAAGAATGTATTGCTTCTGATAAAAAGTCTAGTTTTTTTTTTTTCCCTTGGGAAAAAATCTTCTCCCCCATATTTGATTTTGAAATGATTTCTATCTGAATTTTTATGTTAATTTATTAGGCCTGAAAATTAGCCAGCATGATTTGAAGTATTTCACGTGGAACTTACACAATCACTATGATTTAAGATTTGGTGACTGAAACCACGCCCAAATTCAAGCATGGTGACTGTTGTGTTCTATAATGAATCCAGAATGAGGAAGGAGGAACCGCAAAATGATCTTATCTGAGCAAATATTTGCTTCAATTAATCCTTTGTAAAACATAGCTTTACATTATTTAAACATAAAAGTTTTATGGAAATTTAATTTTAGAATTTCATTAAATCTTAGTAAATTGGAAGTAAAGATTTATTTTTATTGTATGTTGTGTGATCTCTTCAATATCGTACTAAGATGCTAACTAAAGTTATTATCCGCTGTGAAGTCAGACTTGTTAGTGGCTCTGTCATGCTGTTAAATTATTCACCCACCAGCAGTTGATATAAATGTAAACCAAAATGTGCTATTTTGAGTTGGGAGTTGACTGAATGGCCAGAAATATTCATATTTGTATAGATGGGATATAGTTTTATTCATGAGCATTAAAACAGTAAAAATGTATTTGTCTTAGTTGAAGTTTTAAAAGTATATATTTTAAAGAACAATAATGGCACCACTAAAGTAAAGCTTGATGTTACATTCTGTTGACTATTTTTACCTCAAATAGGAAATCTGAAACCTTTTATTTTGATCTGAAATGTAGCAGGAGCACAAGTAATTTGTGGTGCCACTGAGAGGGTTTCTCAAACCAGTGGAGTGAGTATCTGCTTACCTAGCAAGTTTTGAAACAAAGGGGAACTTTAGTAAATTGGCTTTGTCATGATTGAATGCTGCTGTTGGATATCAGGAGCATATTAAAGAGCATAGTTGCACTGTTACATATCATATTCACTTATTAAGATAAAATACTAGTTGGAAAAAACATAGGACAAGCAACCGCTGTGTACATTTTAAAGAAAGGAACCTTAAAATATTTTAAATTCTTTACTATTTGATTTTCTAATTTAAAATTCTGTGGTAATTAATCAACAGTCAAACTTCAATTAGAATTTTCCTTCTAAATATGACTATGGAAGCTTATATGTTAATTTCCAATTATCTTTTTCAACTGGTCTTTATTTCTTTTATCATTTCTTCTTAATCATTTCTTAACATAGTTATGAACAGCCCTTATCTACATATTATAAAATGGAGGAGTCTGACTTCTCTGTTAAATTTTTTAAATGTAATAATGCTGTGAAATTAGCATGACCTGTAATATTTTATGTTAAAAGGACAATTTGTGTTATATTGAAGATAACAGAGAAGCTCTTATGCTAAAAATTGTGCTGAAATGAGTTTTCTATAATTCTGTTAAAGTGTTTGAATTTAATATTTTTCTTGAGACAATTCTGTATCCTGTAAGGTTTTAGAATCAAATGTTTTAGATTCTGTTTAGAAACATAATCTTTAATTACTGTTTCACTAATGAAGTCTGTGCTCCTCAAAATGTGGGCTTTGAAACCTTAGGGACTCAACAACTATTATGAGATTTAGGATACTTCAAGTAAACTTGAAGCAACCTCCAGAAAAGTGAGTGACTATGATCAGCAGTAGATATAGTTCTGCACAGTTGCACATATTCCTTACCCCAAATAATTGTATCAAAATTTATCCCATATCATATATGCCTATTGTAGAGATTCAAGAACAAGATGTGTGCTAGTGGTTCTTGGGTGAGTACAGCAAGCTTGCTCTGGTGGTGGAGCCCAGGAATATAACAATTTTAAACCAAGATGAAAGTTTCATATCTCATTGGTAGTTTTTATTTATTTTTTAAAAATATTTATTTATTTTTGCATAGAAGAACTGGGGTGTAGGCCAGAGGTATGGGGTCTGAGAGGATTCACCAGAGACAGGGTGGGGTGCAGAACATGTGGTCTACTGTAATATACTGCTGAGGGGAGCAGTAGGAGAGACAGGAGAGTTCTGCTGTGCTATGTGGGTTAGTTCCCTGGCTGGGGATCAAACTCAGGTTATTCCAGAGGTCCGTTGTGATAATAGCATTGAGACATAACCCCTAGGCCACCAGGGTGACCCTCATTGGTAGTTTTTAAATAAATAAGTGAACAAACAAACGAACTTCAGTTCACAGATCTAACACAGAACTTTATTATTTCAGATAAAACTTCTTTGTAGCTTCAAGCAACAGAGTCATTGACGGAATGTTAAGTTCAGGGCCTACTATTACATTTCTATAGTGTTTGTGCTGCAAAATATTATTTTCAAGATAGTAATGACTGTGACTAATGTGCTGAATGCTTAGGATGAACAGAATACTCCTAGTTCCAACAGTGTTGGTGGGTGGGGTTGCAGGCATTGGCCTATGGTTTACTTGGTTTTGAGGGTGAAGATAAAGAACCTTTATGGTACTTTTTTCTTTGCTATTTTTTCTGCTTATATGTTCATTAAAGTTTTTTTTAAACATATTTTCAGTGCTTCTCTGTCATCTACTAGTGTTAAAAAATGTGTCTTTATGGCCTGTATGCACATTGTAGTTGAATTTTTTCAAATTCATTATTTTTCTGTATGCCTTAGACTAGTTTTTTTTTTTTTTTTAAATGGGACCCTCACCAGCGGCCGGCACTGCAGAGGCTGCGGGCAGCCTTGCAGCCCAGTGCTCAACTGCTGCGCCACCAGGGGATGCCCAGACTAGTTTGTTTTTAACTGAAATATATTTCTATATGTATTATGGCTACCTCCGTTGGAATTTTTTCAGATTATATTTTGCTGCCTACTTAGTGTTGATTTCTTAGTAGTGTATTTGTTTTGCATGTGTGCACTGTATGAATTCATTTGCATGTATATCATAGTAAGATTTTTTTTTTTTAGTTACTAATGTCATCTGATATATAGTACCATTTTTTAAATACTTTATATGTGAAATTAATTTACCAGTTAAGTTATTCTGATGTATTATAAGCTAATAATTATTGATCTAAAATGATTTTGTGATTTTTATTTTTAGATTAGTAGCCTGTTGTTGTATATACTGAAATCATTAAATTCCAGTTGTATTCCAGTTTATACCATAAGAACATTATTAGGATCCTCCTACAAAAACCCTTAAAATCATTCTAAATACATACATTATAGAAGACATTTCAATAAATTTTCTGTCCATAGGTTCTTATCATCATTGGGATGTATATTAATTAGATTTCTCCAGAAAAAACACAAACAATGGATATAGACATAGATATAGATAGATATGTATAGATATGCACAAAAGGAGATTTAGTGTAAGATTTGGCTCATGAAATTATGGAGGTGGAGAGTTCCCACCATCTGCCATCTGTAAGGTGGATAACCAGTAAAGTCAGTGGTCTAATTTAGTCTGAGTATGTGGAGTATGTGGCCCAAGAATTAGGTGAGCCTAGCCCTTGTCTGAATCTGAAGGTCAGAGGACCAGAAGCACAAATGTCTTGTGCTGAAGCAGAAAGAACAAATTTATTCTTCCTCCACCATTTTGTTCTATTCAAGCCCTCCGAGGACTGGATGATGTGCATCTGTGCTGATTAGAGGCAATTTTCTTTACTCATTGTATTGATTCTAGGATGTATCGAAAATAAATATACATCATATTCTTCCCTTTTTTATGTACTATTTCTGTGTAAGCAAATAGATGCAGGCCAATTGAATCTTTATAATTAAAATCCTATTTTAAATGCATCATAAGAAATATAATTTAATAGAATCCTGTAATAGTAATAGTTAATTTTTATTGAGGATTTCCTGTATGTCAGACTGCATTCTAAGTGCTTTGTAAGTGTATTAATTTTCAATTGCTGTGTAACAAATTATTATGCACTCAGTGAATTAAAACTAAGCACCTATTTATTATATAAAAGTTTTTTTTTAAATTTTTTTATAGAGGCATGTTTATATTTATTTATTTGTTTGTTTTGTTTATACATGCACTGGGTACAGTCAGAAGCACGGGAGGGTGAGAGAATTCACCAGAGCCAGAGCGGAGAGCAGAGCAGGCAGAAGGACCGAAGTACACTGCTGAGGGGAGCAGCGGGCAGCAGGAGAGGTCTGCGCGCCATGTGGGACCCTCCTCCGGTGGCTGGGGAGCAGCCGGGGATTGAACCGGCGCTGCAGAGGCTGCAGGCAGGTTCGCAACCCAGCGCTCAACCACTGCGCCACTGGGGAGGCCCTATTATATAAAAGTTTTATGCCGGGGGAATAGGGAAGTAATCTTGGGAACCATCTTAGAATTCTGCTGAGAACAGTAATATCAACTCTTGTATTCCTCACAACAACCCTCTAAAGTAATGTACTATTATTAGTGGTATTTTACACATGAGGACATTAAGCCAGTGTCACAGAGACATGAAGTATGAGATCCTGGATAGCGACTTGGGTGACCTGACTGGAGAGCAGATACGTATACTCTCTAATTCATTTTGTCTATTCAACAACTATTTTTATGTTAGGAGCTCAGTATAATAGCCATTCATTTGGCACTCCTTCTATGTATTTATATTACTCTCTTCCATTTTTTTTTCATATAGAAGACTTGTGTTGTTTAGAAAATCTTTGCTTGAGACAACTTCCCTTTTATATGGATTTGAATATATTTTCCTGACTGTTTGAGTAGGTGGTAAGCCACAAACTCAGCTGCTGGATCCTGTTCGTACACTTGTATATTTAGTTTGTACATTGCTGTCAATTCATTTTTTAAATATTATTTTTGTTTCAATACTTTAAAAATCTGGATTGACCTTTTGCTGAAAATTTGGGAGATGTGGATGAACAGGGTTAGTTCTCCATGGCAACAATTTGCCCAAGCTTGGTAACACATACTCCTAGTGAGGTGTGAGCAGTCCAATTTGCTATAGCCAGCTAACTCCAACCCGTTTTTTCATATTTAATCTAAACTTGCACTTGAGCCATATTTTTTTAATTATTATAGTCTTCTGTTCTTTTATACACCTTATTGTTTATGCAGTTCTTTCTACCTGGAGTCAACCCCTTTTTGAAAACCTACCCTATTCTTCAGTGGTGAATACTCATTCCATATTTGCGTGACAGTTCTTACAGATTCACATGGTGGAAATCCGGTCTGATGTTGAACGAAGCAAAAAGGATATTTGTGGGCAATAAACTGATAAATACCCCTTTCACTATTGCCATATCCAGGGGTTCAAATGATGCCATTACTCTATGACTTTTGTCCATGGTAGGCTCTCTTTCTCCATCCTTAGACAGCTCTCATCTGGTAGAGGCAAAGCAGCAGTTAGAATCTCTAAGTTGTCATCCTCTCAGTTCCAAATCCAGCATGATAAAGAGGTAGCTTTTTTTTTTTTTTGGTTGCTTAAGCAAAATTCCCAAGATTAGCTATGATTATGTATGATCAGCATGCCTTGAGTCAGATATGCATTTTTGAACCAATTGCTATAACCAAGGTGATGCATTATTTTGATTTGCTCAGTTTAGGCCATTTGCCCACTCCTGGATTTAGTTCCCAGAGAACAGGAAAATGGATAATGGGGAAGAGATGATTACCAGAGGAATATGGGGGGTGAATGCTAGATGACAAAAATAGTACCTATCTTCATCTGCCTTGCTAGCCCTACTAGAAATGTTGTGAACCTCTACTAAAATTCTCTATTACTGATTATCAGTGGCACAGAGAATATTCTGCTTTGCATTATAGTCATTCTTTTATTCGCTCATTTGCTAGGTATTTATTTAGTGCCAGTGATGATGCAGGCATTGTGCAAGGGGAGGAGAATATAAATACACATAAAGATAAAAAAGACACATCAGTTGCCCTTGGGGAATTCACAATACAATATATATGATTCGCTCCCCAACTGGATTGTAAAGCTTAGGAGATGTCAGAAATATTATTTCAGAAATATTATTGTGTTCCCTTATGGCATGTAACGTAATATTTTCCACATAATCGGCTCTCGATAATAGTGTGAAAGTTGTGTATGCAGCTTTATTAAAACGCAGCCTCATTTCTTCAGACTTGCTAAATGGATGAATCTGAATTTGTGACCATCTTCTTTGTACTCAGACCTGGACAGCATTTCCATTGTATTTGGGTTGTTTTCCTTGCCCTGGCAGAAAGTATACTATTTCTTTGTCGCTATGGAGTAAGCTAATTCTTCCAGCACTCATTTCATTCTGTCTTGTGTCACAGTTACTTGTTGATTTATTTTGGTTCCTGTAGTAAAATTGGATATTCTTGAGGGCAATGGATTGCATAATGCATGCTTGTTGATTTGAATCTGTTGAATGGCAGAAATGTATGTGCTTTGATCTTGGGAAATAGTTCAGTTCTTTCTTCACTATCTTAATAGTTTATTTATTCATGTACTTTGTCTAAATTTTTCTGCAAAATCTCATGTTTTAAAAGCAAATTTGGGGGCCTCCCCTGGTGGTGCAGTGGTTGAGCGCTGGGTTGCGAGGCTGCCCGCAGCCTTTGCAGCGCCAGTTAGATCACCGGCCACCGGCGAGGGCCCCACACACAAAAATAAATAAACAAACAAACAAACAAATAAATAAATAAAAGCAAATTTGGATTTTGTTATTTACTCAGTTGTCTCTGTGTACATTTAGGAACGTGCAAAGTTAGGATTGGGATTGATAATCAGAGAACACTTATATTTCTGGAAAGCTAAAAGTATTCTTAGGACGAGTAGCATTAATAGGAAAGAAAATGAACTCCACTGAGAGGCTGGGTGTTTTTTTTTATTATCCAATTTTAAGTTGCTATCCCTTCTTTCTATTTTGTGTGCAGTAAAATCCAGGCTTTGATTTCCTGAGGTCTTTGTAATCACTAATGAAAAAAACATACCTGCTTTGCATGCAGAAAGATAAGCACCTACATTAAGTATTGACTATATGCCAGGCACTATGCCTTGCATATATTATCCTTTGAATCTTTACAACAATTCTATGAGTTAAGCACTATTATTATCCCTGTATTGCAAGAGATAAACTAAAGATTAACCAGAGATAAACTTGGAAAGGTGCAGGAACCTAACCAAGGTCACTTAGTTAGTAAGTGATGGAATTGGGAGCCCTTCCCATAATATTTCTGACTTCAGAGCCCCTGGAGTCAGCTCCTAAACACCTGGAAAACACAGAGGCTATTAAAAATCCCAAGTTATTATCTTTGCTCCCCTCTGGAAAAAAAAAATGATAACATTTTTATTCTGGTAATACATGGAAACATTTGTTGGACTAATTTTCTCACCTCTATTCCCAAGAAGTCAATTTTGCATATTTTTTTCAGTTCTTTGTTAACCATAACAGTTGACTATAAATAACGAACACACTACTTTTCACATTTCTAAGTATCCTTACTCTTTCCTTGCAAACAAAAGCTATTGTCTATAATATATGCAAATATGTATCTTTCAACTATGCTAATACAGTTTATCACTCATTTTATTTTTTATTTTATTTATTTATTTTTAAAGATTTATTTTTTTATTTGTATAAGCACTGGGTACAGTCAGAAGCGCGGGAGGGTGAGAGAATTCACCAGAGCCAGAGAGGGGAGCAGAATAGGCAGAAGGACCGAAGTACACTGTTGAGGGGAGCAGCAGGCGGCAAGAGAGGTCTGCGTGCCATGTGGGACCCTCCTCTGGTGGCCAGGGAGCAGCCGGGGATCAAACCGGCGCTGCAGAAGCTGCGGGCAGCTTCACAACCCTGCGCTCAACTGTTGTGCCACTGGGGAGACCCTATCACTCATTTTAAATGTATATTGAGTATTTTAAAAATGTATGTGTGTTTTTTTTTTTAAAGGAGAGAAAGTACATTGAACTTTATTTATTTTTTAATTTCTATTTATTTATTTATTTATACAAGCACTGGGTACAGTCAGAAGCGCGGGAGGGTGAGAAAATTCACCAGAGCCAGAGCGGGGAGCAGAGCAGGCAGAAGGACCGAAGTACACTCCTGAGGGGAGCAGCAGGCGGCAGGAGAGGTCTGCGCGCCATGTGGGACCCTCCTCTGGTGGCCGGGGAGCAGCCGGGGATTGAACAGAGGTGCAGAGGCTGCGGGGCAGCTTCGCAACCCAGCGCTCAACCGCTGCGCCACCGGGGAGGCCCAACTTTGACTCTTTTTTCCCCATGCAATTTTTGAGGTCATGACAATTCTAAGTGGACCTAAACATTTTCTCTGATAAAAGGTCGAGAAAAAAATAGAGATATTTCTTCCTTCCTTACTTACATGATAAAATATAGGGGATGTTAAATATCTTGAAGGGTTCAGTCATCATTATTATATAATGGTAGTTTTTAAAACATACTATTATTTTAAAAAATCATCAGATCTAAAAACTTTTAATCTGCTATAGGTTAGAATTTTAGAGCTAAACTTCTACTTTGTTATATTTTATGATGAAATGCTGGTAATCAAATGTGGATCCTCTATATGATCTCTGGAATTGTGTTTCAAACGCAGCAAACACAGTGTACTGTTCACAACTTTTTCTTTTTCTTTATATTTAAGTCTTTTGAATTTAAGTCATACCATTTATTCTTTAATTGAATTTGGAAATTAGTATGTGTTTTAGTCATAGGAAAAATACTTATATTTACTTTTTTTTCAGTTTGTTGACTTTGCACTACTTTACATTACAGTGCAGTTACATTTGGTCGTTCCTATATTTTTAGGTGTTATAAGAACTGTTAATTATTTTTGAACTTAGTCTCTTAGTCTTTTAGTGTCTCTAAAGAGTATATTTCCCCTCTGAAGTTTCTATTTATCTTTGGCTGTTAAGTCTATCCCTGATCCTTTAGGCTTAAATCAACAAAGGGAAAAATCCTGTGCTGTTTATTGTCTTTTCAGAAAATGGTATAGCAAGAAAAGCAAAGAGAAACTATTGTCCAATCCCTCTTTAATTAAGTGCCCTAAAAAATTAAATATGAAGGAATATTATCATAGTGAAAAATATTCCACAGTTGGATTTCATAAAAAATATTGGCAATTAAATCCAAGATAATCTGTTAGCAGGAGCCAAGAAGTAAAACTGTCTTCCTCTAAAATGTGGAGATCACTTACTGTTCTATGAGGGAGAAGATACATATTTAAAGATGAAGTGGAAGCCTTGCAAGGAAAAATCTTTTAATTTAATTAAAAAGCCTTAATAATCCTAGATAGAGTCATAGTATCCTCTGATTGGTATATTAGATCTATGCTATGTGTGTACACATCAGAAAAAATAAATGAAGTCTTAACATATGATGTATGAGAAATGTTCTTCTTTTTGCCAAGAAATGTACTTGTACTGCTGAGATTTAAAAAAGTGTGGTTGCTGTTCCCAGAATAGTAAGTCAAAAATTTTAAGTTCTTGATTTTAAGATCAAATGCTGCTCTTGCTTTCTTTTTCCGCACAGGAAGAGTTATTAATGTAATCTAGAATCACTAGCCCTTATTTGTGGAGGATTGTTGATTTTTAGTATTAAGAACATAGGCTATAGTTTCCACTTTTCTCTCATCTGCCTTGTAGGCTAATTTCTACACTTACTACTACATTGAAAATGACTTTACTACCATAACAATTTGCATCCTAAATGCGTGTATCAGTATTCTTTCCTCTGTTCCAAAGTTTGTCAATATTTGGCTCTCTGAGGCATATATATTGTAGTTTACTACTCCCTCCTTGAAACCCTTCTCCCATGAGTTTAAAGATACAGTTTGTCATCCTTTTTTCTTTAAACACTGCAGATCTTGGTATCCTTACTTCTCTCTTACTCTTTTCTACATTGTTTTCCTAAATGTTGTCATTCTCTTTTATAGATTCAATTAGTGCTTATTCACCAACAAGGGAATCATTCTTGTTATTTAAGACCACACTCCTGTTTAATTACCACATGCTCATCTCAATAGCCAATCTGTTAAAGCATAGAATTATCTCTCCTTTTCCTTCAAATATGTTCTCATTTCTGTATTTCCTTTACCATCTGATATTGCCCATATTTAATATCCCCCATCTAAATTTCTCAACCAGGAACCTTTGAATTGGTCTTAACGTTTCCAACATCTCCATCATATTAAAGAGCAATAAGCAAAAGTATGTTGCTTATGCTTAACAAGGTATAGATATTACTATTTAAATGGTTAGTATTTTGTCTGAATTTAATACAATTTAAAACACTTGCTTTTATGAAATTTGCTGTAATTTTGTTGTAAATTTGCTGTAACTGTGATTTAGAAAGTTTTATAAAACTTGTTATACAGAAAATTATATAGTTTTCAGGACTGCATTTCAGAAAATACTATTTATATATAAATTTATTTATAAAAGTTATTCTATGATATAAATATATAATATATAACATCAGTATATATTATCAAAATGAAATTATTTATATGTAAATCTGCACTGAATACATTAAGGAAAGAACTGGCTAGTGAAGGGAAAAATTTCTATCATGAATATTAATTTTTTTTATAAAGCCAAATTATAGTTGAAGTCAAGGAAGTGCTGCATTGTCTTTGAGGATATTGAACATGGAGATGCTGTCCTGTAAAACCATTACCAATAGAATGAGTTGTTCACAGCTAGAGTTGCTCGGGGAAATTGTTACTACTTCTTGCATATGGTAACACAACATTTGTCTTGGATTCAAGAACTAGAAAAGAGTGCAGATTTGTGGGAAACAAACAAAATGAAAGAAGTCGTGAAAATCATAGTCATGACTTAGACGTGACTGATGTGTGGAAATTGCCTATCTGCAGAGGTGGTCTGTGTATTCCAAATAGCATAATTAATAACAATAACTTCTTTCCCTTTTTGTTCAGTATTAATTTGTTTTGATTAAATCCTTCTCACATTTTCTAGATAAAAAAATAGAAGGATCCAAGGATGTCCTAGAGTTCAAAACCCATCATCGGGCCTCCTCGGTGGCGCAGCGGTTGAGCGCTGGTTTGTGAAGCTGCCCCGCAGCCTCTGCAGCGCCGGATCGATCCCCAGCTGCTCCCAGGCCACCGGAGGAGGGTCCCACATGGTGCGCAGACCTCTCCTGCCGCCCGCTGCTCCCCTCAGGAGTGTACTTCGGTCCTTCTGCCTGCTCTGCTCCCCGCTCTGACTCTGGTGAATTCTCTCACCCTCCCGCGCTTCTGACTGTACCCAGTGCTTGTATAAATAAATAAATAAATGTTTAAAGAAAAAAAAAAAAAAGAAAAAAAACCCATCATCACATACATACATGTATCCATATACACAAAACAACACTAAAATAAGCCTTTGACCTATCTGTGAGAAATTTACTCTTTGTAATTCATACTTTCTTTAAGGGTTGATTTTGTTCTCCTTTTGATGAATTCTGACTGTCGTTCATGGCTGTCATCTCAATTGTTTAATATTTCTTTTTGTTGCTCAGAACATTGAATTTTCCAAATCATATGGCTGTATCTTGTATTGGTGTCAAGGTCAAAATCTTTTAGTTTTGTTGAGGAAACGAATATTGTAACCTGACGGTCTCCTGCTGTATATTTAAATTATATTGCACACAAATGTTATATCTTTGGTTTTGGTCCCAGAAATAGTTTTATTAAATTCCTCGACTATATCTAGTTTACTTTTTCTTAAGAGGAACATAAGAGAATTTCACTAGCATCATGATTGCAAATAGATGGTTGCCATGGCAGCTCAACAGTTTTTAATATCAGAATTTTTCTTGTTAAAGCAAAACTTAGGACATTGCTGATCTTATCCTCACTGTGAAACCTTTATGCTATCTTATATAGTTGTCATTAACCTTAGTCCAAAGAGAAAATAACTACTGTTTAGTAAGAAAGCAATTGATTTAAGTACTTTCCTCATCAGCCCCTCAGCTCATCTGTTAGGAAGACCTGTGCTTTCTTAACTTTTGCCCCTTACTTTGATTTGGTATAGGATCTTTTGCAGTTAGGTGCCAGGGAGATCTGTAGGAGACACTTGGAGAGTGAATCACTATTTTATATTTGACACCAAAGAACTCTGCCAACTACTAACTGCACAGTTAGTCTTGAAAAAATTGCTTAGGTTCTTGGGATTGATTTTAAAATTTTAAGTGGGAATATTAATCCCTGTCTTATGTGTGTTGTGGGCTTGTTTTAAAGAAATCATAAAATATTTATTGCTTTTTATTCACAGAAGATAACAGGAATAACTAATACATATGCACTTTATTGGATTTATGTATTATCTCATTTTAACCCCCTCATTAACCCTGAGAAGTAGATAATAACATTTTTGATTTATATATGTTTGTATGTGGAGACCTTAATTGGTTTGCAAAGATCACACAACTAATAATTATCTATGTGGACTGAGAATCAAAGTTGTATGTTTATTTCCATTGCTTTCCCCGACAATTCTTATGGCTACATGGTAGCTGGCTGGCATGTAGTAGACAACTGGGTATTTGTTGCATAAATGAATACTGAAGTGAACACTTCCATGACAGTCTCTCCTCAGTGACGATGGAGTTATGATCAGATGAGCTGGGTCTGTGGGTTACCTTTGAGAAAAATTTCAACAGAGCTCCCCTTTCAGTGGCACACAGTGAGTTTACTAAGGAAAAAATATTTGGATAGACTCAAATAGGCAAAGGCTGCATATTAAAAGGACAGGCTTGTTAGGAAAATTAGAAAGGGGACAAAGGAGGCATCTCATTGATGCAGGTGGGCAGAGATCTGCTGCTGCAGCTACTGCTGCACTTCATAGGAAAATGTTTGTTATGAGAGATACCTGCACAGACACAGGTAGACAGTCTTGGGACAATAACTGCATTTTGCTAGGGCAGGAGTTCTGATACAGTGTTCCATTTTTGGACAAGGGTTCATTTCTTTTTGGAATTTTTATTATTAATCACTTCTAGGGTGTGAGTGGGTTAATTTGTAAGGACAGGTGATTTGCTGTAATGGCTCTCAATCTCCATGTCCCCACATCTGTTTCATGCCTATGGATATTTTCTATAGAAGTCCTTTGAAAGGACTGACAATTCCTATATTCCCATCCTGGGCCACACTTAAGTGTTTTTCAGTTCTATAGCTGGTTTAATAATGATGTTAATCATTTCTACCCAACCTCCAGTTTCTGGTTTTGTGATGCCTCCATCCCAAATTTTCTACTCTGTCTCCATCAGTGTGAATGAACATTTGTAGATAAGTTGAATCTGGATTGGTCAAGGCATTAGAAATCACTAATTCTGCAACAGGATAGATTCTTATTTCTTCTATTACTTACTTTGTAATTGCTCACTCACTAGGCCTTCATCAGACCTTACTCAGTGAACACCATATGCCAGGACTCAGTATATAGATGATAGAGGCTAGGGAGGAAGGGAAGCATACCATACCTTATATAGGAATCTGCATGTACACACATCGCATAGGCTGCACAGAAACATCATGTAATTAATTGGTTTTCTTTCAACTAAAACTCGTGTTTTATTTCATGATGCCTGAGGCAGTGTCAGATATTGACACCATCAGGAAGTGCTGGACATTGACACTATCAAAAATTAATCAGGCCAATAATCCAGGATGTACCTGGGCCAAGATGACCAAGAAAGTGACAACAAACTTTGGGGACTAAGCATGACCAAGATCACACATATATGCCATTGTGAGCATTAAATTGCTTTGAGGTCACAGCCCCCTAATTTTTTAACTTACCTCTAAATGTCTTAATTTAAATCACAGTTTAAGAGAAATCATACATTGACCACATTTATGTTAAAGTAGCCCTCTGAAAGCTCTAGGTGCTCTAGTGTGCCAGCAAACAATTAACATACATAATACGTATAGGTGAGGTAGAGAATGAATGATTTGTTGGACACATGTACAGCTACAACAGTTCACCAGCAGCCTGCTAATGCTGGGACCCCGTATTGAGGTGGCCCACCTGGTGGTGGATCCATAAGTTTCTTTAAAGGTTCATTATGATATAGTTGAGGATTTTACAATCTCTTCTTGATGAGGAGCCTCATAACTACACCACATACAAAATAATGTCATACATGATCTTGTATATTTATAGTGCTTTTGTAGTGCAAATGCAGATGAGTATGTTGATTTGGCATTGTTCTTTGTGGCCCTCCATGACTTCAGCAGATTTTCTGAACCCCTGCTTCAATTTCAACACTTAATGTCTACTAAAATTATTTTCTTGAAATGGTTAACATTGATTTCTTTCTCATTTTTTCCAACATTCTCTGTATTCCCTGCCTAATCTCCCCCATCATTTGTTTGGTAACTTCTGCTGCTTTCTGTTGCAAAGACTTCTTTTTCAACATGAACCTTTCTGTCCCTGAATGTACTCAAGTAATAGGTTGGCAATACTTGTAGTGCTTTTTAAGGAAAACTTGTAATATGTCATTCCTTTTATTGTATTTTATGACATATCACTGGTATGTTGTAGTGGATTTTTATGAGCAATATATTTACCCATATAGTGATCATATCTGTTTGAATAAATGAGTTATAGTAAGTTTCAAATATAGACATTTGATTGGTTGTAGAGAGTAATGAGTTCTTCACTGCCTACCTGTGTGATAATCAAATTAATTTTTATCCCAAGACAAATATTTTCTTCTTTCTATTGTAATTAGCTTTCTCATTCTGCAAGTCAACCATGATAATAAATACTGAATATTTGGCATGTTTTCTTAAGTATGGAAATAAAAACTTATACTTAATGTATAAATTACAGCTGAACATCGGTCCAGACATATGGTTATTAGTGTTGCTTAAATCACTGGGATTTCTTGTCAGTGCTATTATGGATGCTTCTCAATGGACCTTCAAATTGCTTCCTTTTCTGTCCCTTGTAAATAAAATAAATATATTTTAAAATGCATGAATTTTGAATTTACTTGAGCCTTTATTTGGAGGTCCACATGTAAATAGTAACAAGCAGTACTGAGAAGTCCATATGCACTGGACTTGCTTAGATACCTCTTGGTCTCTAAACATTTGGTCTAGTGTTTCTGGCAAAAAGCCAGTAGCAAATCATACTTTCCATGCAACTCTTAGCTCGCAATCTCCCTTCTCAGAGCATGATCTGCAAAATGTACTCATAATACATCAAATTTGAATTGCAAATGTGTGAGTGAACATTATTTTACAAGTAGTCAGGAAAGAAACCAAAGGGGAACATTTTCCTAATTTGTTATAAAGCTGTACACAATTTTTTATAACTGATATTCTTCTTGACCATATAGGCATCGTCAGTTTTCTGTAGGATACAGAAATACATTATTCCCAACTATTACTTTTTCTGAAATTACTTTGTGAACTATATATTTTCTCTTATGTAAAAGCTTGTTTAATTGTTCCTCACAAGGTAACCGTTTTTTTTTTTAAAGCAGGGAAATCATATATTATTTTATAATGTGGAAAATTGCTTATAGACACACACACAGTGTTTTTTAATTCATTTTGTGAGATTTATGTGCTTTTTTTAAAAAGCTTTATTTTTATACAACAACTGGGGTACAGGCCAAATGCACGGGAGGGTGAGAGGACTCACCAGAGACAGAGCGGGGAACAGAACAGGCAGACTGACGAAATACACTGCTGAGGGGAGTAGCAGGTGAGACAGGAGAGGTCTGCTTCACTATGTGGGATTCTCGCCGGCCAGGATGGAACCTGCGCTGCAGAGGCTGCGGAAACCTTCACAGTGCAGCACTTAACCGCCAGTGCCACCAGGGAGGCCCGAGTTATGTGCTTTTGATGGAAGTTAGAGAAAAAAATTTAGGATAGAAGTTTCACAAGGCCAGAAACCAGAGATGGGGGATTAATGAGTTTTAATCCTGGGTTTGGAAGTTTAGCAAGGCCCGGAATCAAAGGTGGGTACAGAGAGTGTTGTCATTTGTCACAGAAAACTAACCCAACCTGACCCCAAAGTGACCAGTTCCACAAAGTGATAAAACTCCACCAAAGAACAATATACAGGGCCATCCCTTGCTCTGGCAAAATGCAGCTTTTGCCCTAAGACTGTCCTTTTCTTTCTGTGCAACTGTCTTTTTCCTTGATAATCTTGCTATTTGCCGCTGAATGGAGACTACAGAATTATTTTTTCAGAGGGATCCAAGAACACCACACACAGAACCCCAACAATTTTTTTCCCCTATCTTACTAGTTGTGGTATGGTTTACTGATATTAGGAAAACTATTGATAGATTCTAGACACTTGAAAGAAAAGCAGTCGGATGAAGGGTCACCAAATGGCTATGACCTTGACAGTGTGCTGATGTGTCTGAAACTCTCATTGCCGAAAATAAGGACAAAGTCAACCCTTGGAGTGTTCTTATAAGCCCAACTTTAAGGTTGGATAAGTTATTTCTTTTTTTTTGCAGGTACACTTCATTTATGAAGAAACTTTCTGTAAGAAATTAATCATCTTTGATAGCTTGTGCTTCCTTCCTTGACTAGTTTCCTTTCTGTTCATATGATAATGTAGTTCCCTTTACTATATGGCTTTTCCTGTTGTATGCTGTATGAGTCACATATGTTTTGAGTATCTCTCCAAAATTTTAAAATATGGAGCAGAACCCTGTCTGTGTTTCTACTTTATCCCACTTGTTCGCAGAGAAGTATAAGAACCTGCACACCATATACACATGGCTGTAAGGATCGAGGAGGCCAGTGCTGGGTTTTCCATCCTGTTCCGTTTTAGTCACACCTTTGAACCAACTGGGAGATTTTGCTGTCATTTTAAATCCAGGCTGCACATTAGAATCACCTGATGGTGCTTTAAAGTAATTATCAGTGCCTGAGTACCTCACCCTAAACCAATCAAAACCTCAGGGGCTGGGGCTAGGTATTGGAATGTTCCAGAGACTTCCCAGGTGATTCTAATTTGCAGTTATGTCCAGGGAAGCAGTCACCAGTGCTGATGTTTCCTGCCTTCCTCATTCCTCATTGTTAAAACTAATGTTTAACAATTAGTTAAACAATGAAGAATGTTGTCTTGGTGTTGACTTAAAATAATGATTTCTGGGTGTTAAAACTGAACATTGAACCTTTCTCTTTGTAATCCTAACAAACTTAATTACCCCTTAAGCAAATGGATGCTTCTGGAAAAAATAGATGCAGGGTCAAATTTCAGGAAAACACAAAAAATGCAAGGTTAATTAATATATTTCAACAATATTTCCATCTTAGAGGTGGGGCTATTGAGATAAGAGAAGTTTAGTATAATTTGTACAAGGTCAGTGTAAGGAAAATGGATTTATTTATTTTTTTTAAAGATTTATCTATTTTTATTTATTTATACAAACACTGGGTACAGTCAGAAGCGCGGGAGGGTGAGAGAATTCACCAGAGCCAGAGCGGGGAGCAGAGCAGGCAGAAGGACCGAAGTACACTGCTGAGGGGAGCAGCGGGTGGCAGGAGAGGTCTGCGCGCCATGTGGGACCCTCCTCCGGTGGCTGGGGAGCAGCTGGGGATTGAACCAGCGCTGCAGAGGCTGCGTGCAGCTTCGCAACCCAGCGCTCAACCGCTGCGCCACTGGGGAGGCCCAAGGAAGATGGACTTAAATCAGGCCTTTTTTCTGTCCTCCTGCCACTGGCCTCTGTGGCTGGCACCTGCTGTCTTGGCATTTCTCCTAGTTTGTGGATACCGGGGCTGAGAGACATGGGCTTGGGATATGCGTACCTATGATTATGTATGCCTGGATCCAGAACACAGAGGCTGGGTGCATATGTAAATGCAGACTCCTGTCCCTGCAGGGGAGGGCTACAAGGGGCTTCTCAGCTCTGGCATCCAGGTGGTGGTGTCACTCTGAGGTTAGAAGGCTAGGTTGCTGTCTCCTTGCCTGCTGGTTTGTCCTGATCAGCATTAAAGGCCTATAACATGATATCAAGGGCTCCAACAATTCTCTTCTTGTCTGTGAGAATCAGTGTTGAACCTACTCGGCCTGGGATTGTTGTACAACATTAAGTTAGCAAATGGTGGAATTGGATTTTAAACAAATTCTGCTTCATTCCAGTCTGTGAAGATAAGTTCTTCTGGGGTCCTGACTTAATAGCTAGAATACCAAGTACATTTTTTTAAAATATAAACTATTAAATAGTAATTAGATTCATAGGCTTTTACTATGAATACCTTTAAACTTGTGTAGGGTAAGGAAAAATGTCAGGCTTTTCTGCCCTCCCGCCATCAGGAGAGATGATGGATCCTTGCGATCCTGAATGCATGCCTGATGGCAGGCACCTGGAGTAGGGTGTGGGCATAGGTAGTTGGGATTCACCTGGGCTGAGACTGGGCTTTTAAGGGCGGCGTCACGGGGATGCCAGCAGAAGCTGAAAGAGAAGCCGAGAGAGAAGCAGAGAAGCAGAAGCAGAGATCACCGGAGAGCCCAGATAGAGTGAGGATTTGCTGGGGGCTGGGAGGATTGCCAGCCTCCCAGCCCCCTTGCCTGCTGTATACTGGGTAAATCCCAATAAAAGACCTGCAAAAAACCACTGAGGACTCTGACACCTCCTTTACCTGGTCTGCTGGATCATAGAAATCCTGCTCCGTGATCCTTCCTCCCTTACAACTTGAAATGATAAATTGAAATCCTTAGTTCATCTGACTTAATTATTCAAGACATCATTTATATGAGAAAATATATTCTAAATTCAGAACTGCTTTGTATTTTAAATATCAGACTTCTGGGGATTCTTTAATATTTTCTTATCAATGATGTCATGAAATTCTAAAATGATTGTTGCTTTCTAAATTATGATTTTATTATATCTTGGGGTCAAATATTTTCACAAGATATACAACTCCAGTTTTATAGTAAAAGTCTAATGGGAGAAAATTTTTTCATTTTCATTTGGAATTCGAAAAGTATCAAGCATTTGAGAGGCAACAAATATACTTTTGAAAATAAATACCGTATTGAATATCTGGTATCTTCCAGTTCCTACTTAAGGCCACCCCAAGATGGTTAGATAGTCCTCCCTAACATACATCCAGAACAGCCTTCCTAAGATGTGTCACTTCCACATGTGGAAATCATTTGAGCTAAGGTCAGTCAAGGACCTCCAGGATCAAAAGAAACTTTTACCACTGTAAAGGGCAGGAAGACACAGTGCAGGTTTTCTGATCCCATGCAGACTGGGTAAAGGAGGAGTCAGAGTCCTCAGTGGCCTTTTGCAGGTCTTTTATTGGGATTTAGCGGGTACACGGCAGGCAGGAGTGCTGGGGGGCTGTAAAGGCAGGACTGGACCACAGTGCAGGTTTTCTGATCCCATGCAGACCAGGTAAAGGAGGAGTCAGTCCTCAGTGGTTTTTTGCAGGTCTTTTATTGGGGTTCACCAGGCATATGCAGGCAGGGGTGCTAGGGGGCCGGGAGGCTGGCAGGCCTCCCAGCCCCCAGCAAATCCTCTCTCTATCTGGGCTCTCTGGCGTTCACTGCTTCTCCTTCGGGCTTCTTCTCCAGCTTCTACTGCTGCTGCTGCTGCTGCTGCTGCGTCCCCGTGATGCCGCCCTTAAAAAAAGCACAGTCTTCACTCAGCTGAATCCCATCTACCTATGCCCACACCCTATTCCAGGTGCCGCTATCAGGCATGCATTCAGGACAAGGATCCATCATCTATCCTGATGGCGGGAGGGCAGAAGAGCCTGACATTTTTCTTTAACCTACAACCACTCTCTTAACTACTTAAATAAATGAGAGAGTCTCTCTGGTGATGCAAGGGGTTAAATCTCAGCACTATCAAGCTATGGCCAGCCACTGCAACATGAGATCGATCCCAGCTAGCCAGGGAGTTAATACACGTGGCACAGCAGACCTCTCCTGCCTCTCTTGCTGGCTGTTCTCCTCAGCAGTGTATTTCAATACATCCGCCTATTCTACTCTCCATTCTCTCTGGTGAATCCTCTCACACACATACCTCCTCCCCCTCCACACCTCTGGCCTACACCCCAGTTCTTACATACATAAATAAATAAATTCTTTTAAAAAAGAGAATGAGAATTGGTGGTATTACCCGCAGTTAGAATTTTTATCAGAAATAGTCTTCCAATAGGAAAAAATTATCTATATGACAGGGTAAACTTGTAAGTACAGAGTCAATCCTTAACTCAGGATCTCTACCCTCATTTTGCCTTATTGGTTGTAGAATTTCTATACATGCAGAATCTTCATACACAGGTAATTAAATACGTTCTTTTTTTTTTTCTATTAATCTGTCTGAGTAATTTGAGAACTTCACCAGTCTGTGAACTCAAAGGGATTGCACTATGCTAGGTACTAAATTTGCAGAGATGAGTAAAAACTGTCTCTTGTAGTCATGGTTATATTGGTGAATTATTAATAAATATGACTTTTTAAAATGAAGATTTATTTCTAGACATTCAGGGAATTAATTGAAAACAAACACTCATTTTCTCAGAATCTGAGTACAGAATTTTTGTCAATTTTGTTCATACATAAACATTGAGTAAAAACTTGGAAATAATTTTTATGGCAAATTTTAAATAAATTTGCACTTCCCCAAAATGGAAAATATTTGCTTGCAAGAGGGTTTGATAGGGGCAGGTGGTGGTTTTTGATTGTCAGATTAAAGAAAAAAGCAAAGAAGCAAAGTTCTGGTAAGTGCCAGAAGGCAAGGATTCATTATGATCCTCCATTAAGCTTTTTGTGGTGTGAAGGCTATACTTTGGAGTCAAAATCTCAGCGAATGGAAATGTTGCTCATCTTTTGCGATACTAGGAGAACTCACCTTGTGAACCAGGAGATTCTGGGAGGGTCAGTGTTTAAATGCTGCAGATGGTTAAAGGAAAAATGATGGAGTTCTGAGGCTGCTGCTTTCTTTGTTCTGCATTCGCAACACAATACCAGATGCTGGCCGCAGAAGTACTGCAGCACTTGCCTATTGGGAAATCTTAATCTAACAGTTACAGTACTGCTGATATGCAGCATCTGACAGCTTTGTAGGTCATTTTGCCGCATGTTCACCTAAACTCTTGATACTGACTCCAAGGAAATGCTGAAAGCTGCAGGTGTCGTGAATGTACCTCTCTAGCAGGATTTCATTTCTAAGTAATAGAAGTTCTTTTTTTCCTAGAGCAATCTATGATATTTAGTTTTTCTTATGGCTGGTTTGCTATTTTACTTAAATATTGATGTTTTAAGTTTCAATGCTTAATATTAATCTGAGATAAACACCTTTTGTTACATTTTAATCAATTTTGGGAAGCTGGACTATTATAAATGGTGTGTCTGAACGTTTTGTGTAGATCATTGTTGTCATGTGGTCTGAAATCTGGAATTTTCTGCGAGCTTTGTTTAATGGCTGGATAGTGTGAAAAGTGGGAGATGTAAATTCTAAAGACATGGCAAACGGAGATCCTGGCAGATTTCTGTGAGTGCTGTAAGTTCTATGTACAAGTTTTTTTGTGCTTTTCATGTTATAGATGTGGCGATTTTATTTTTTCTGGTCTAACAGAACTAAGTGTCATTAGACTATTGGAGCAGAATATTTGAAATCTGGACCATACTGGTTGATTTGAGACATAGACAATATATATGAAGAGGTGCTTCATTCATATATTGGCAAAGGAAGCTTCAGTGGGGTGCTGATTATTGGCAAGAAGGGGCAAAGAAGGCATGATGGACTCATTTAACACATTGAAAGCCCAGGCTGGCTAGAGGAAGGATCTGAGGTCCCATCTTTGTTGAGACTGAGAGTCCAGGATAATTAATACTCTTGGAGGGATGTCCTGCAGGGGTTGTAATAATGGCAATAGCTCTACTTATTTAATAGTTATATTCTAGGGAGTATGCGATTTTATTTTTTGCATGTGATAGCTTAGTTTTACAATTTAGATAATCTTGTTTTAGTAAATTAAGTAGTTTGCACAGGATAATAATTGCAGAACTTTAGTCTCAACCCAGGGAGTCTGAATCCAGGGCCCAGAAATTTGACCACTGCTTTATTTTTGATGGGGCTACATGTTCCCTCAGTAAATTATATATTTTTAAGGTCACCACTGTTGAACATGAGAATCCTATTTCTCCCCTCTCAAGCTTTTACTATAGTAGGGAAGGTGCAGAAAAAGGAGGTTAAATTCCAGTTCTTAAGGAATGATCTAGCAGCAGTGGTGATGTAAGGTAGAATGATATATCAATAATCCTGAAAATCTGGGGTTATTCCTGTTTGGGGAGGGAAATTGATTCTTCATTGTAACCTTAGTAGTTAACAACACAACAAACTGGATTCATTTGATACTGTCTAGGCAGTTTTGTTGACTGTTTAGTTATTTTAGTCTTGAATACATTTTTACCATTTTTTCCCCATAACATATGTTGAAGCAGAAGTCTCATCTGCTAGAAGCAATATTAAAAGTGCTTATATAACAATAATGTTGATACAAAAGATCATTTGTATCCAAACAAAGAAATTTAACTACTGAATCTCATTTATCTTCATCTGTCTAAAGTGGCAAGAAAGAGATGTTGAAATATAAGGGGAAATAAGAAAAAGAAAAAATACTTTAGCTCTTGGGAAATATAATAGAATTTTTTGATCTCTACATTATAATTGTTTTCATAATTGCCTTCTTTCCACAATTCTTCTTTCCTTTCACTATTTTTTTTCTTTTTCCTTTCTTTCCCTCACCTTAACAGGTTTCAGGTTCCAGTAAAGTCCAGCCAGGGTGTGTGCCCTCATCCTTTGATGTAGGAGTCCTTTTTCTATCTGGTTTTTAATTAACTCATGTCATGATTTCTATAAATATACTCTACCTATCTGGAACTTCAGATATTAATTTGTAGCCCAAAATGCTAGGGTTGGGCTGCCTATCGCTGCCAAAGCCAATGAGGAGAGACAGGAATTAATCTATCAGGCATACATTATTGTCAGAAAGCCAGCAGTCTTTGAGAACAGCAGGTATGTTACCCCATAAAACCATTCAGACATCTCATCTCAAGCCGGCCTTTTTCTAGTGAGTTAAATAAAGACGGTTAATCATAAATGAACAGCCTGTCACAACAGTGCATCATGGTTGGTGTCCCTGGCCTTTCTCATTTTTAGCCCCCAGAGTTTGTTGTCTCCTCCTCTGTCATCTTGACCAAGGTACATCTGTGCTCCTGGGCCAGGATATCTTCTAATGGCACCAGTGTCTGACATTTTCTTAGGTGTCACTGAGACAGGACTCTCAGTACAAAATAAGAGTTTTAATTCTAAGAAAACCAATCATTAATCATTTAGTGTTTGTGTGCAACCTGTACTATGTGTACAAGCAGATTACTATAGTAGGTATGATGCACTTTTCTTTACTCCCTAGCCCCTAGCAAATTCACCCAGTCTACATCTTGTAGAAATTTTTTAGGTCAAAATGATTTTTGATCAGTGATTTTGTAAGCTTGCTTATAAAAATACTTGAATTTAAATTCTATCTCCTACCCCACCCCCCATCATAATAAGTTTCAGGTTCCAATAAAGTCTGTCAGCTGTGTTTCATCATTAGATACAGGAGTCCTTTTTTTATTTGGTTTTCAGTGGATGAATGTTAAGCTGTATTTCCATGGCATTCTGTTCACTCATCTTTTGGGACTTACCTTTCTTATAATTTCTTATAATTAGGTATAAATGCCTATATTCAGGAATCAAAACCCTTATTTTTACTTCTCCCACTTTTTTTTCCCCAAAAAGTGGTAAAAGAGGCTAAAAAAAAAAGAGGGTAAAAGAAAAAAAAAAAAGAGGGTAAAAGAAAAATACTATAGTAGATCAGCGCTGGAACAGAGCTTTCCTCATTCATGAAATATACCTAATTATAAAAATCTCATAGAGTTTCTGGAAAGCACCAAGCCACGGTCCTTAACCCATAATAATGCTTTAGTAAATAGCAGTCATTATTCATGAAGTTCAGTGGTTTCATAAAGAAGTAACAGATCAAATTTCCTGGGTAAATTTAATAAAAGATCCCAAGAGAACTTAGGTCCATGAGGCAGTCCTGCTCCGTTTTCACCTTGGTGGCGTGCAATCATATGCTACTATGTAATTCTCAAATGTGTCTTGCCCATGACTTGTAGGTGCCTCGGAATACCTGGAGGCCAGGTGCCAAAATTCTAATCATCTTTGCTACTCTGTGGTATTTTAGAAATCTGTAAATGTTTATTGAATGAATGAATTTGTAGAATAAAATCTGTAGTTCTAGAAATCATATCTATGGATTAGTAGTGTAATTTTAATTCTTAGGTCTTCACAAATAAAATTACCAAAGCTTTGTGGAAGGAAGACATCCTTTCACTAGCAATGGTGGGATTGGCCAACCATCTTTCTCCTATATTGTGGTTTTGTTATGATAATCTGATCAAATGAAGATTCAACTACAAATGGTTCAGTTAGGAGTTGTCCCAAATGATAAATGCAAAAATGGGAAAGATGAGACCAGTAGGGGTCAGTTTAATACCAGGTTAAGTTGTAAGCACAGGGTTTTTTTTTGTTTTTGTTTTTGTTTTTGTACTTCTCTGTAAAGTGGAATGAGAATAGGAACTGAAATGTGTTGTCCAAATATAAGTCTTAATTTCCAACTATAACAGGGCATTGCCAAAAATTTAGATAATAATCTTCAAACCATATTTAATACATGATGAAAACAATTAGTGATATAAGGTAAACTATGGAACGGAATTGCTTTCTTTTTCTGACATGGCATCATAGAATTTTCAGCAAAAGTTATTCTCCTCACTGACTGTATTGACATATGTTAGAAATCTGGAAATATCATGTGCATTTCTTTGAAATCATTTATTTGGTAGGCTTTACAACATAATTCTTTATGTCTTATTTTTTTGCTAGGTAAATTTAAACTAATGTTAGTTATAGCTTGCATATGAAATGTCAATATTTCAGAGTTGCAATTCTAATAAGATATCAGGCATGGAAGTATTATTCTTGTGCACAAAACCAAAAATAAAATGACAAAAGAATATTTGTGTATTTTTTTATGTGCATGTCTGTGTTCCAAATGCTAGGAATACAGTGTGTGCTATATTTTGGAGTTCCACATGCTAATTTTAGTTGCTGAGAATGTCTCAACAGATGAAATAGTTTTTTTGGTGCCTTAATCTTCTTTCCACCCGCCTATGCAGGGTATTAACTTATGTTACTATAATTATTGAACTAAAAATTATTATTATTTTTAGAAATTTTGTTTCTTTATTTATACAAGCACTGGGTACAGTCAGAAGCACGGGAGGGTGAGAGGATACAACAGAGCCAGAGTGGGGAGCAGAACAGGCAGACTGACGAAGTACACTGCTGAGGGGAGCAGCGGGCGAGACAGGAGAGGTCTGCTGCACCATGTGGGACCCTCGCCGGCGGCCGGGGATCAAACCGGCACTACAGAGGCTGCAGTCAGCTTTGCAGCCCAGCACTCAACCGCTGCGCCACTGGGGAGGCCCTAAAGATTATTTTAAGAATTTAGAATGATAGTCATAGAAGATATCTTAAGGGTCATAAACCCCTTATTTTTTTTCTTCATAGTACATGTTGCCTGGTCTCTATTCTCCATATTTGAGCTAAATATATTCCAGAACCTCTGTTAATGTTGTACCCTGGTCTTTCTTTACTTATAGAATAGAACCCATATGTGTAAGGACTGGGCACACATTCTGTGGCTTTAGTGGCTCATAGGGATTGTTGTAAGCCATATACACTAGGGACACTTATAGCCAAGAATGTGTGTCTCCCCAGATGGGAATAGGGTACTGATTTGAAAGGACAGTGGGTACTAGGCTCACTGCACCTCTTGAGATCTATTATGTGGTCTGTGATCCAAGTGAAATAACAGTTTAGAGTCTGGAGATGTTTCTGTTTCAACAGTTATCACTGAGTATGCTCAGGTACTTTATGTACAGCCTTTACCTTTGGTTACAGTCTGGGAAGAATAGCTCAAGAGAGATTCAGAAAAAAAAAAATGATCTGAATATTTGTAGGCTTAATATCTAGTTGGATAGTAAAAGGAATTATGGATGACTTCAAAATTCTGTGACATTGGAACTGGTTCTTAACAAGTGAGATTTCAATAGAGAGGAGAGGAGGAAGAAACTTTCTCATGGACAGTGAGCAATTTGATAAGAGCTCACTGCTCTTGTTACCAGGAACAGTTTGTATTTGAGAAATTTGCGTATGTTCAAATGAGAAATTGAAAATGTTTCCTAAAAAGTGTTACTTATATGGCATTTTAAGGATTTGCTTGTGTATTGGGAATAATCAAATAACATATCCATGCTTTTAAAATCTTTATAATTTTTAAATCTTAATATTGGTTTATAGATCATGTAGTCTTCTACCAACTGACAAAACTTCAGCTCATCAACTTATGTTCATACACAATACCTGATTATTAGCTTTGTAGATTATCAAGATACGTAGTTGACCCTTCAACAACTTGGGTTTGAACTGTGTGGGTTCACTTATTGGTACATTTTCTTATAAGGAGATATAAAGGAGATTTTCTTATAAGGAGATACAAACTAATAGTATTGACATATATCTATAATATATAAAATATATGCTAACTGACTATGTTATCAGTAAGACTTCAGTTAACAGCGAACTATTAGTAGTTTAAGTTTGAGGGGAGTTGAAAAGTATAGATAGCTGTGTGCATGGGTGTTGGTGCTTCCATTTTAGGGCCTCCCCAGTGGTTTAGCAGGTTGAGTGCAGCGCTGTGAAGCTGTCCGCAGCCTCTGCAGTGCAGATTCAATCCCGGCCAGCAAGAATCCCACATGGCGCAGTAGACCTCTCCTGTCTTTCTATAAATCATAGTCCATCTTGTCCCTTGGTCAAGCAAATATTCAGCAATCTACAGGCTGGGTTGTATTCAAGCTATACAAATTTGCTTTAATACTATTCTATCCTATCTTTAAAAGGCAGGCAAACATTCTGATAAAAAGTTGCAAAGTGAATTTTGTGTTATTCAATACTAAATATAGTCTGTAACTTTGGTACAAAACATTTTTCAGGTTCATAAAACCAATAACTATTCATGAATAAAATTGCCCTGAGAAATGTTTAATGGAGGAGAACTAAGAAACCATGGAAAATGAATAAGCAAAGGAAAATATTATTTCTTGCAGTTTATATTTTTCACTTGGGATTACTCTATTTTGAGTATTTACTTTAAAATATATTTTCTCTCTTGTTGCTGTTTCAAATATTATATTTAAATATTATATTTTCCCTAAATAAATTGAATTACTAAGGATTTTGTATCACATTAATAAAATTATTCAATAAAAATATATTGAATAACTGCCCTGTATCAGGTACTTTTTAAACATATAAGGATAAATAAGTACTATTTTCTGTCTTCATAGACTTCATTATCGAGCATATAAACTACTTATTGTATTTAGTGCTCTACTGGTAATATAGGCAAAATAGGTTGGGAATACAGAGAAAGGAATTGTTTATTAATTCTCTTAGGGTTATTTGGAAATGACATTTGAGCTGGTCCTTGCAGAATTAATATAAAGTTGCCTGATGGAAAGATGAATATGGATAGGAAGAGAAAGGCAGGGCATTCCAGTAGTGTTCTCTGCCTGTCCTTTAAGAAAAAAAAACCCTGAATACTTTAGGGATCATGAGTTTTTAATATAGGTGAGCAAAAAAGTTTACTATACAACTATTAAGGATAGATTAAAATGGAAGAGTTTTTATTTTATTTTATTTTATTTTAAATTTTTTTTACATCATTGTTCATTTTTAAACAATATTTGCTTCCCCCAAACCCTCAAGTGTAGTCCCCATAGAATTTCCTTCCCCAAGGCACCCGTGCACCATCACCTCAGTCCCCTATGCTCCTCCCTCCCTCCTCCTGATCCCTCTCCCTCCTCCTCCCCTGCAGGATGTCTCTGATTTATAATTGTCTGTTTTTGCTTTGTTGTGCTCTGTACTATTATTTTTTTTTTACACTGATGTCTTATTTGGTTCCCCTATATTCCTGCTATAAGTGAAACCATCCAATATTTTTCTTTTTCCTTCTGGCTTATTTCACTGAGCATAATTCCTTCTAGCTCCGTCCACGTTGCTGCGAATGGCATGAGTTTATCTTTTTTGGTTGCTGAATAATATTCCATTGTGTGTATATATACCACATCTTCTTGATCCAGTCATCTATTTTTGGGCATTTTGGTTTGCTTCCAGGTTTTACCTATTGTAAATAGTGCTGCAATAAACATAGGGGTACAGGTGTTCTTTTGAATCAATGTTTTTGTGTTCGTTGGGTAGATCCCTAGTAGTGGAATTGCTGGGTCATTTGATAGCTCCATTTTTAGTAGACTGAGGAAGCTCCATACAGCTTTCCATAGTGGTTGGACCAGATTGCTCTCCCACCAGCAATGCAGGAGAGTTCCTTTTTCACCACATTTCCTTAACATTTGTTGTTGCTTGTTTCTTTCCTGGATTGTTTACTTTGTTTTTGTTGAGTCCTGTGAGTTCTTCATTTATCTTTGTGATCAGTCCCTTATCAGTTGAATGGAGTGCAAAGATTTTTTCCCAATCAGTGGGGTGTCTTTTTGTTTTGGTTAATGTCTCTTTTGCTGTGCAGAAGCTTTTAAGTTTGATGTAATCCCAGCTGTTGATCTTTTCCTTGACTTTCTTTGCTTTGGGTGATGAGTCTTTAAAGATGTTGCTGAGATGTATGTCTTGTAGTGTTTTACCTATATTTTCTTCTATATATTTTATGGTTTCAGGTCTTGTGTCCAGTTCTTTTATACATTTTGAGTTGATTTTGTGCATGGTGAGAGGTTGTGGCCTAGCTTCATTTTTTTGCATGTGGTGATCCAGTTTTCCCAGCACCATATTGAACAGACTATTCATGTTCTATTGCATCTTCTTTGCTCCTTTGTCAAAGATTAGTTGTCCATGTAAGTGTAGCTTTATTTCTGGGCTCTCTATTCAGTTCCCAGAATGGAAGAGTTTTTTTTTTTTTTTTTAAAGATTTATTTATTTTTATACAAGAGCTGGGGTACAGGCCAGAGGGGTGGGAGGATGAGAGGATTCACCAGAGACAGAGTGGAGAGCAGAACAGGCAGAAGGACCGAAATACACTGCTGAGGGGAGCAGCGGGCGCGACAGGAGGGGTCTGCTGCACCATGTGGGATTCTCCCTGGCAGGGATTGAATCTGCACTGCAGAGGCTGTGGATAGCTTCACAGCACTGCGCTCAACCTGCTGCACCACGTGGGAGGCCCTAAAATGAAAGAGTTTTTAAGGGGAATTTGTATCATTTCCTTTGAAGTCAGGTTTTTAGCTAACAGAACTCAAAAAGTTAGTTGTGTCTTGACCCACAAATAATTACAGGCTCAAAATTCTGAGATGAGTCAGTTGATCTGCTCTTTTATAATACCAAATATTAGGCCTAACGGTTAAAAAATGTTTGTGAAAGTTAAGCTAATGCAGAACAGAAAATTCTTAAATCCAATAATACTTTAGGGCACTAAAGTGTGTAGGGGAATCCATTTTCTCCCCAGCTAGAAGATTGTGAGTATAAGGGAATTGGAGTAATTCTTGTTACTTTCATTTAATCCTACTTAAAAAGCAATCACTGTGGGAGTATTTTGTGTTGATTCTTTGGTTCATCAAAATGTCCCCATAGGAGAAGGCTTATAAGAGCTGACAATGAGCTTATTTATTAAGATATGTGATGGCCACTGACTGCCACATGTTTCTGATTTGTTTTTTTCTCTTGTTGATTTGCTGGCTTTTAATTGTTTCATGCTTAAATTGAGACCTGCTGACATGCCCAAATCCCAAGAGCTTTTTCCCCTGAAAGATGCGTTTTTAAGAATGAGGACTTCAGGTTCTCTGGAGATTATTGTCTCTTTTCTGCTTGCTCATGTTCATGAAATGAGAGTTTATTTAAAAAAAATTAAACATATGCTGACTAGAACTTCACTTTGATCCATTGTCAATAAAGAACTGTTCAAAAATACAATTTGCAGTGACATGGATGGAGCTGGAAGGGATCATGCTCAGTGAAATAAGCCAGAAAGAAAAAGAAAAATACCGGATGGTCTCACTCATAGCAGGAATCTAGAAAACCTAAATAAGGGACCAGGAAAAAGAATAACTATGAGAAAGAAAAAATAAAAATCGACAAACAGCTATGAACCAGAGACACACTATGGGGGGTGGGGTGGGGAAAGGTGAGAGTGGGGTCAAAATAAGGAAGTTGCAATTGTATGGGGAATATAAAAATAAAATTAAAAAAAGAAAAAATAAAGGACTGTTCAAGAGCAATTAGTTGGTATTGAGTTGATGTTTCACAAAATCAGGAGAAACACAAACTAGCAGAATTATTTCTTAGGTATATTTCATATGCACCTTAAAAGTCTCTCTTCTCTAGTGTTTTATTTCTTCAAAATGATTCCTTGGAAACTGACTTTCTTCACATAGTAGTAGGATTGCTGGTAATATATGCATCATGGAATTGTGAGTAACAAAATTCATATAAATGTTTCAAGCATAGCAGAGTAGTCACTGTTCATGTCATCACTACTACCACCACCACCACCACCACCACCATCATCTTTCTTTGTAAAGTAAATGCTCACTGTTACTTCTATTTTACAGTGGTCACTAATAAAGTAATGTAGAAGAGTAGCCAGCTAACTCGCAGATCTCAGGATTTTAGGAATCCCTTTAGATTTTACCCCAAAAAGGACTTGGTCCAGATTGCAGACTCTCAGACTATGAGACACTATATTAGGTCATTGTTTTAAAATGCTATTCTTTGAAAGACATGGTGTTAGAATGTTGCAGAGGTCTGAGAATAAAATTATGTTAAGAAATGTAGAAAAGTTAAGTATTTTGTCAGTTATAAGATGTGGATTTTTCCCACATTTTTTTGTGCTTTATATACACATGTATATAATAGTGCTTCTTAAATCAATGGCATTTTAGATTTGATGAAATGTGATGAATGCTTAACCAAGTAGATTTACAAAATGAGTAGTGAAGAGTCTAGAAAAAGAAGAGATTAGGAAAAATTTATGAAGAAACCATGGGACTTGGGTAAATTTTATATCCCTAACTGGGTTCAAGCTGCCTGATGTCACCTCTACTATGTGACTCATGCTCACATTTATCTGCTGTACCATCCTAACTGCTGCTGCTTTATTTCAGGCTCAGACTTCTCACCTGGATTACTTTCATAATCTGCTTTCTTTTTAACCTGTCTTTGAAATGCAAAATCCCTTTTGAAAATCAGTTCAGATCTTGTTACTGCTCTTCTCAGATGCCTCTAAAAATTGCCTCTCCCTGGAGGGTTTTATTTTTTGACTCCACAATAACGTAGACACTTTTTGTCATTGTAGAACATGATTTGGGAGCATGTCCTAGTCTTAGTCACATATTTATGGACAAGGTTTTCAAATTTTCTGAACTTATTTTGCTATTTATAACATTGGTGACAATTCTTTACCTCAGAAATGTTTGCCAATCACCTTGCAAAGGGCTTAGGACATAGTGTATGTTTAGTAAATATTAATGTTCTTTTTTATTTTTATTAAGGTAAGCATAATTTATAACTATAGGTTTCAGTTATATAGTTTCTCACCTCAGTGACTGAATATTTCACACCATAATCATCGTTAAATATCCAGTTGCCCATCTACCACCAAGCAATTCTCTCCCTCTTCCTTTTCCTCTGGTAACTACCACTTTGTTGTCTGTCTAAGGTTTGTTTTTGTTCTGTTTCTGTTGTTTGTTTGATTGCTTTTGTTATTCTTTACATTTCTCAAAGAAATGAAATCATATGGTATTGTCTTTCTTCTTTTAACTCATTTGACTTATAATCTACTCAAGGTTCATCTGTGTTGTTGAAAATGGCAAAATTTTATCTTTTTTTTTTTTTTTTTTTTTTAGGACTGAGTGTTACTCCAGCATCAGTTTGTATTACATCTTTTCAAATCTGTTCATATATCATCAGATACTTGGGTTCTTTTCATATCTTAGCTATTTTATTTATTTATTTATTTATTTATTTAGTGGGACCCTTGCTGGTGGCCGGGGATCGAACTGGCGCTGCAGAGGCTGCGAGCAGCCTCGCAACCCAGCGCTCAACCGCTGCGCCACCAGGGGAGGCCCATATTGTAGCTATTTTAATAGTGCTGCAGTAAGCATAGGTGTGCATATATCTTTTTGAATCAGTGGTTTTTTTTTTTAATGTTCTTTAGCTAAATTTCCAGAATTTGATTTACTGGAACATATGGTAACTCTATTTTCAACTTTTTGAGGAACTTCCATACTATTTTCCAAAGTGTTTGCTCCAGTTTACTTTTCCACCAACAGTACACAAGAGTTCCTTTTTCTCTATATCGTCACCAATGTGGTTTTGATTACATTTCCCTAATGATAAGAGGTATAGGACATATTTTCATGTATCCTTTGGCCATGTATAAAGTGCTGTGTCAAACTTTAGACTTAAAGTTTAAGAGGTAATTGACAGATAACATTTTCTTTCTGTTATGCAACATAATGATTGGTGTTTGCCTATATTGCTATATGAATATTACAGTACATTTAGTTAGCATTACTATATATAATTAAAGAATTTTTTTCTTGTGATAACTTCTAAATTTAGTCCCTTTGCTAGCAACTATCAGATAAGCAATGCAATTTTGTTCATTATAGTCACCATGCTATACATTATTTCCCCGTGACTTATTTTATAATTGAAAATTTATCATTTTCTTTTCCTTCGCCCATTACTTAGTGTTAATTATGTTCTCAAGATCCATCCTTCTTGTTGCAATGGCAAGATGTCAAGAATTCTTCTTTTAATGTCTAAATCAAATTCCATTGTGTTTATACACACACAACTACCACATTTTCTTTATCCATTGATCTATCGGTGGAGGTAATGTCCATATCTTGGCTATTATAAAATGCAGTGACCATAGAACATAGGTATACTTACATCTTTTCAAGCTAGTGGTTTTGTTTTTCTTTTGCATAATACCTATAAGTAGAATTGCTTCATCATATGGCTAGGGATTATTTTTATTGAAAAATTTTATACCATTAATGATCTAATTGCAAGGTTTCTTTCCAGCCTAGTTGATATGATGCACCTTCACTCCATTCTAGCCACACACCTGCCTGTATATCCCTCGAATATGCCAGGTACTTTGACATGTTTTTGTTTTGTTGTTTTTATTCTGTAGGGATTTTATTCTTTGCTGTACTCGAGTCATGTCCATCAAGATCCAGCTTCAATACCCTCACCATTTCTGAGTCTACTCTAACAGATAGCTTTTCCTGTTTTCCTTTACAATTTGTAGGAATATTTTCTTTTATTTAATGTTGATTTAATCCTGTTTTATATTGTGCTAATTATATTGTCTTTTTTTTTTTAATCCACTAAGTTGAAAGCTACTTACAGTGTGGACTTGTGTAATTTAATAAAGCATTTGTCCAAACAAATTATGTAGAATATATTGAAGTTAGAAAGGTAGAAAAAAAACAGGTAAAAGGCATTCTTGCACAGATGTTAATGGCTGAGAAAGTAATGCACATGAAGCTTACAGTGGCCAGCCTTATTGATTGAAGTTGTTGGGGAAAGTTGTGAGACATGTGTTTTGAAGTACAGAGTACCATCAGGCTATGGAAATGCCTCACACTGGCCAGAGAAGGTGGAATCCATTGAATAAGGACAATCATTTTCTACTCCCACTTTACAACAAAACACCAGTATATAAGAAAGGTAAAAATAAACTTACTCTGGTCAATAGACACTGGATTCCCACCTGTTTGCTCCTTCTTTCTCGTTAATGTCACTTGACATCTCAGCAGAACTGGGGTTTCCTAAAGCAAGGTTTGAAAACCAATGTACTATGGATTAGTGAGCTGCCTTGTACAGGAAAATAATGTGGTGAGAGCTGTGCTTTACATTTGGTAGCAATGTGAAAGGGGTATTGGAAAGAGGATATTTGATTCTTTTTGAATGTCTTCATTTTCTTCTTATGTTCCTTCAGAAAAACTGACAGTCCTCATAGACTATGCTGTTGAGCAGTTTTTCCTAATTGCCTGCCCTCCCAACATCTTCCAGAGCTGGAGCTCTTTCAGCTTTTTCTATGGTGTATTGAGCTGAGCGTGTAGATAGATGTCTGACTCTGCTAACTAAATTTTCCCCAGACTGTCAAGACCTGTCACTGCTCCTGACTTAGTGTGCCTGTACCAAATTTTGGCAATTTTCTTTGTAGGAAACATTATTAGTTTTTAGTCCTGTTGTACCTTATGGGTCCCCCCCGCCCCTTTACTCCTTCTTGCTCAAAAAGATACACAAAAGGAGCCATTGGGAAAGAGGACCTTGTTGAATGGTTTATATTTAGAGCAATTGATAAGCTAACGAAAAAAAGGAGATGATCCAAATGATAGGTTAAGAGAAATCAGTTAAGATACAGTAGATTTTGCCTGTGAAAGTAAAATTTTCATCCGTTTGGCTGTCCTCAGAAGAATCTATTCCAAACCTGAGTTTCTTCATACTGATATGCTGGTTATAAAGTAAAAAAAAAAAATAAATAAAAATAAAAAAAATTGTTATTTGGCTAAAATTCAGAAATCTAAAGCTTGATAGTCCTCTTGGTTGTTTAGACATCTAAGGTATTAGGTTGGCTTAAAGTAATTTGGAGATAAAAGATTAATTGTTTACCACCTAATAACAAGTAATGTAATTATTTAAGCCATTTACAGTCATATACATTTTTCATTTATGATATTAATACAGTTTCTTTCTTCTGAGTCATATTTTTTTAAATGTTCAGATTTATCACTGCTCTTTGAGTTTGATCATGCCTTTGGGAGGAATTGGTATTTTCCTTTTAGAATGAAATGGTATAATTTGTTGAGAGAGTATTGGATCATACAGAAGGAAATCAGTCATTTATCTTTTTTTTTACAACTAAGTTATATCATAAGCAATTATTTTGAGTCGTTAATGGAAAAAAATATGTGTGCGTGTGTGTGTTAATCAGGATGTTGTTAAATTTAGAAAAATAAATAAGGTAATTTTTCTGGAGTCCAACACTATGGAGATCATCTGATTCAAGGGCAGGCATTTTCCTGCCTACTAAAAAGCTTTAAAGGTTAGAGAGTAGGAGGAAGGCGATCAGTGTCTGTTCTGCTCAATACCATGCCTACCAGAAATATTATTTCCCAGCTATTCTGAGTCCTGCTCCAATAAGGCTAATATTCATTGAGACCTAACACTGACCTGGGCTCATGTTGAATATTTTATTTATGTTGTGTCACTTAATAATGATCTCGTAGTGTAGGCTAGGTGTTGTAATAATCGTGTGAATTTTACTGTACAGAAACTGATCCTCAGAGAAGGGAAGTAACTTGTTCGAGATGAAGCAACTTATCACTGCAGAGGCAGCACTGAAACTCATCAACTTCTGAATATAAAGTAATCTGTTCACTAACCCTTTATATAACATGACTTCTTTATGTTGCTTTTTTGACCAATACTATACATTATGCCTTGAGCCTAATAAAAGGCCATGCCTATGTGCTGTTTGTAAGCCATGCTTTTTGAAGGCCATCCCTATGTGCTATTTGTAACAGAATTGATTGTCCAAATCCCACATTCTTGAAATAATGATTAAGGGGATTAGTTTAAGGGGATGCGTATCACACTGCACACTTCATCTCAGTGTTGGTTAGTTTGAAGTGCAAGTAATTTCTACCTGGCATGGGCTTTCTGGATGCTTATAATCTATGAAATAATTTCCCTTTTAATAATTATTTGTAAAATATGTGTTTTGGAGTTGAATAGCAAGGCATTTTAAGAGAGTGTAAACCTGTATCCTGTATCTATTTCAATATTTATAGTGTAAAGACAAAGTAAATTATTTAATGAAATTATTCATTAAAAATTTGCTGAGAGCCTCATATGGGCTAGGCACTGTGCTGAGTGTCAGAATGTTATGTAGCATAGTAAAAGAGAAATAAACTATTAGGATAGATAATATACTGATCATAGGGCTGCTATGTAGAGAGAATACTTGAGACATTAACTGAAGGAAAACTAAAGCCAAAATTATGATCTATTTAAACTGTGCAATTTAGTTAATGTCTCTAAGTTTGTTTCTTCATTTGAAATGAAAGATAATAAAATCCACTGCAGAGGAATTGTTGTCAAGATTAAATGAGTGAAAATATGGGAATATGCCCCAGATTGTTTATAGCACATATTAGGTGGTTAACAGCTTTTAGTCAAATAGTAAAAAAAAAAAAAAAAAAAAAAAACAAAAATCACGTTATTCTTAGTCTCATGGCATGTTGAAGTTTAGAACAGGAGATTCCTGTGCACTGTGAAGTTGGATTTTGTCATATCCATGGATTTGCTTTAATCTGCTTGAGCTTTACCAATAAACCAAAAGATTTTTAAACTCCTAAGTAGTAAACACACATACCCACACACCCACTTCCTACTTTTACACTCATGTCCAGTTCTTCCTTTGTTCTATGCGAAAATCTCCACAAGTTATTAACACCATCAACTACTTTCATATTTGGATATTCTCTATAATAACAAAGGAAACTTATTACAAGAAGCAGCATAATTACATGATTGGATAAAACTTTGGATACAGAAAGAAATGTGTAGGTATTGAAATTTCAACAAGCTTATTTTTTTACTCAGTTCTATGTACAATATGGTTCTTAAAAAACAGATTTATTGCTTCTTCCCCTCCTAATTGAAAATCAACAGAAATAAAACTGAGTGGCACCAAAGGGATGATTATACGTTGACACAGGCTGCTATTGTGCCCATCTGTACAGAATTTCACTCTCTTAAAGAGAGGAGTGAGGAATAGAGGAATAGAAAATAATCTGCTTTTCATTCCAGAGAATAGTGAAGTGATTTGTTTTAGCCCTTGTTGCGGTTTTTGTAAAAAATTGCTAGTGCAAAGTACACTAGATGCAAGGTGTGCTTTCACTTAAGGTCAGTTCATATTTTAATGTGTTTTGTGCTTTATCTTCATGGTTAACTGTTTAAAAAATATTGATCTAAACTGATCAATTTATATGTTTAAATCCCATAGGTTATAGTGATGACCTTTTTACATTTTTTGAATGTCTTTGTTTGAAGATGATCCAATCTATAATGCTAAGAAAAAGCCACATTTTCTGAAATTGTATTTGAGTTATCATTAAAGGGTAAAATGCTTTGCCTACATAAAAAAACATTTATTAAATTTAAACTACTTTCAGGCACACATTTTTGATGATTTTAGAAATGCTTTTGAGTTAAAATTGAAATGTCAAATAGCATAAAATTTAAAATACACATTTGGCTCAATATTGCCTTCGTACAGTATTAAAAATTAAACATTAATTTATTTCTTGCTTCTGGTGGGTCACAATGATTCACTGTTTAATGAAAAAAAATATTGTCAGCTTGATAACGTCTATGTATTGTAATAGAACTGTGTGTGTTTATTCACCATAGATTAATAGGCTTTGTTCTGCTAGTGCATACTTAAATATGATTTATAAGTCATGTATGCCTATACCCATTTCATACACAATCTATAACTGAAATCTACAATTCTCTAACTTTTGGGAAATATGTCTTAGTTTCTTCTCTGAAGGAAATGTTTATGAAAAGATGCCTCTGCCTCACTACGTTCCTTACATTAACTAGGGAAGACCTCATTAGAAGCAGGTGCTTTGCGCCCTCTGGTAAATTTAATCTGTGTAATAAAACCTTTCTATAAATGAAACTGAATAGCTGCTTTAAGGGAATGACACTAAAAGAGTAGAATGTACTGTTTAGTGCAGAATTTAACAGAGATTAACTTTATTTCATTTTATTTTAGATTCATAGTTGTACATGTGACTTGTTCATACCAATTACTGTCTTTCTGTGCTTCAATTTCTTTATGTGAAAAATGGGTATAATAATAATTTCTACCTCATATAGTTTATCTGGAATTGTGCCTGACACTTAGCAAACACTGCATAAGTGCTATCTTTATTATCATTATATATGATATGAGTGATCATTCCTTCAGTATAAACAGGAACAGAAAGATGAACCATTCAGAATCAGCTGAAATAGCACACTGTTTGAGAAACCTGCGAGGGATACAGACTGGATGTTGTTGCACTTGAGATGAACCCCAATCACAAAATAATAGTCTGTAGAAGATGTTTAACATGTAAAACTCACCTGTAAGTATCCCAAGGGAGAGACTACCATTTGAAATCTGCTCAATCTCTTTCCATTATCAGAAAAAAGTGTTTCTCTGTGAAGCCCCCTGTCTTCAAAGCCAAATTAACAAAACCCCCATTTCCAGCTCATATAAACTATCTTCGCCTTCCTAGTGTGTGTTGGTTTTACCAATTTTCTTTGTATTAAGAAATTCCTTTATGATACAAACTTCCAAACCTCTGCACAAGGTGTATTTAATTTTTAGCAGAGTTTAAGAAAGTTGGGTTTCAGGTTTTTGGTTTTCCTTTTGTCAGTTTGCAGATCTCCCCCATTATCTGAAAGCAGGACATTACTTTTTGGTATGATTAGGAAGGTTATATTTTGGGTTTGGGAATACTATTACCATTAATTTTTATGGAAAAGTTTTTGAGTTTTCCAAAACCCAAACCTACCACATTATACCAAATCAGAATATTCTGCTTTCAGATAGGAAGAGGCACCTGAGTGTTATTAACTTAAAGCTATTAACTATAATTGAAATATGGCTGCCTTTTAAAAGCTTTATTTAGGGGAGTTGTATTTACAATCCAGTGTCTCATAGTTATCTTTAAAATTATTTATCAAACTCACTTTTTTTCTTGTTTTGTTTAGTAGAATTATAAATTTGTGAGAAGAGCTTTAAGAAGAATTGAAGAGTAATTTAATTTTCAATTCAGTAGACAGAGGATTATTTACTACCATTCTGACAGTATTATAAACTGTTTCTGATGCTATCAGTGGGTTGCATTTGGATTATTCAAGGTGCTATATGATTGTAATGAAGTCTTACTGACTTTTTATAAGTTTATGTGTTCTGTGAGTTTATGGTCTGATAAAGATTTATTTCTCAAAATAAAATATTTTCTTAGAAAGTGTGATCATTATCTGTCTTTACACCCGGCTTATGTGAAAAATTGTCTTCATTGTATACATTTGTTTTGCATTCACTAAAGAGTTCTCTGAGTTTAGTTGTTTTTCTTGAGGTAGGTGTATTATCACAACAAAATTTGTCAAACAGTTGAAGGACTATGAAAATGAGATTTCAAAAGAGTCACAGTTGACAGAGGGTGAGAATAGCTGGTGTTGCCAAGTTTGTAGAGACGAGAGTATTAGGCTTGAGAAACATGGTGGAAAAATGAATAGAGACAAGTAGAACATAGAAACATGAATAGAGACAAATTTATTTTTGTATATTTAGATTACGTAAGACTTTTGAGATTATTTTGTCAAATAGCTGTCAACAGAGAAAGGAAAAGGAGAAAGTGGAGTTGGTAGGAAAGTGAAAAAAAAGAGGAGACAGGATAGAAACCAATTTTACCCTGCAGGCACTTAAAATTATTAAGGGATTTCATAATGATATCATGTCAGAGGTGACCAAATTTGAAAGCAAGCTAACACGGAACAGACCTGACTATGGGAAACTGTTCTTAGCAGAAAAGCTACAAAGTTTAATATAAAAAGGACAGGATCACTTATCTGAGGAGGAAATAACTTGTGAGTTCATAGTATGTTGTATCCAAGGAGCATTTGCCAAAGCAGATATTGCAGTAAAGGTGAGGGCTATAGATTTAAGGTGACCCAATCTTACCAGTGGTGAAATAGTTTTGGAAATACACATGCACACACAGAGACGCTTTTGAAGGGGCGAGAGAAGTGTTCTCTCTGTGTGTGTGTTTGTGTTTTTCCATTCCAGTATTTTAAAACTTTGTTTTTGGTTCATATATGCGAAGTTCACTTTTTTTGTTTTTAATTGATGTAACATTGCATCATAACATTATCTAAGTGTCAGGTATTTATCTTTGAGAATCAACATGTGTTGATTCTTTGTGTTTATCTTTGAGAATCAACAAGCCCAGATCTATCCTTCACCTTACCACCTTTCCTTTTGCCTGAGTTACTCACCCTACCTCCCCCTTCCCTTTTGGTAACCACTAATTGCTCTTATAGTCTGAAAGTTTTTCTATTGTTTTATTTAGTTCATCTGTTTGTTTTCTCTCTATGCCACAAATGAGTGATATCAAAAAGTATGTCTTTCTATCTGGCTTATTTCACTAAGCATAATTCCCTCTAGAAACATCCATTTTTTTTCTAGATGGCAGGATGTCATCATATATATATATATATATATATATGTATATGTATATATATATGTATATATAGCTGAATAGTATTCCATTATGTGGATAGGCCACATCTTCCTTATCCATTCATCAATCAGTGGCCACTTAGGTTGTTTTCAGTTCTTGGCTATTGTAAATAGTGTTGCAGTAAACATGGGGGTGCATATCTCTCTTTGAATTAGTGTTTTTGTATTCTTTTTGGTAAATGTCCCAAAGTGGGATACCTGGATTATATGGAAATGGAGTACTATTTTTGATTTTTTTTGAGGAGTTTCAACATTGCTTTCCATAATGGCTGCACCAATGTACATGCCCAACAGCAGTATATAAGGGTCCCCATCTCTCCACATCCTCTCTAACACTTGTTTCTCATCTTTTAGATAACAGTCTCCTCACTGATGTGAGATGATATCTTCTTGTTGTTTTGATTTGCGTTTCTCTTATCATAAGAGATGATGAACATTTTTCAAGTGCCCATTGGTCATCTGTTCAAGAAACTATATTGGGGCCTCCCTGGAGGCATAGGGGATAAGTCTCAGCGCTATTACCACTGCAGCCTGAGTTCAATCCCTGGCCAGGGAGCTAACTCATTTGGCATAACAGATCTCTCCTGTCTTGCTGGCTGCTCCCCTTAGCAGTATATTTCAGTAAATCTGCTTGTTCTGCTCCCCACTGTCTCTGACTCTGGTGAATCCTCTCAACTGACCCCTCCCCCCCCCCCACACCTGTGATCTGCACCCAGTTCTTCTACTCAAAAATTAAAAAAAAAAAAAGAAACTATATTTCTGATGTTGCTTTAGGTGAGAATGTTTTATCATGCTGCAGTATGATTCTCTAGTATGACTTTAAATGAAGATTTTTATAGAACTTATGTTTCTAGAAATATTTTTTCCAGTGCATTGAGGAAATAATACAAACAAACAAACAAACAAACAAATAAAACTACATAGGATTCATGCTGGGTAATTATTCATGAATTAAGACCTGAAATAGTTTTCATGTTCATTTTATGTCTTCATTTTGTGTGGCATATTCAGTAATAATAGTTGCATTTTACAATATTCACATCTTGTTTACGATCCTCAGAACAATACTAAAAACAAATAAAAAACAAAACCATCTGGTAGATGGTCTTCTCGTACTCTAGATGAGGAAGTAGAGGTCAGAGAAGTTATATGACTTGCCCAGAGGAAGAGGTAGAGCTAGAACTCAGACTTTGGGAGCTTCACACAAAGCAGGAATGTAAGGATGAGAGCATGAGCACAAGGGAGCCAGGAGGAAGCTTTGATTTAAGAAGAGAATTACTTAATACTCATCAGTATTCCTTTTGGGCCAGATTACTCAGGCTAGGCTTTATCAGGAAAACAATGGAGGAGTGGCAGTCTTTGTGAACTAGGGAAAACTGCATCTAGATCTGAATTGAAGTTAAGTTCCCAGTCTTAGAGGAATAACTCTCTGATCAAATATGTCTTTGTGTTTGGAGAAGTTTCAATATGAAAAGGAGAACAATTTTTGGATGAGATAAATTGAAATTTTGTGAAATCTTTTTAAAGTCCAAAAATGAGTGTGTTGAAGTCCAGCATGTGTTTTGTGACCAGTCTTTTCCTGTGTATTTTTTATTGGTTAAAGGGCATGATTTGATTATGTGGTGAGAAAGTCTGGGCAAAACTGTTAAATCATCAGTTTTAGTCTTATTGGCCCTACCCTCACTTTCTTGTGGTTGCTTTTCAGTTCTGTGAAATAATTTACCCTCAAGCTTGTCATCAGTGACTGAATTTCCAAATCTTTTACTTCAAAAATTATTCTCAAAAGAGATACTCTTACTTCTCCTTAACTGTTTCAAGTGAGACCCAAATCTTTAAGTCAACAGAATGAATCTCTTTCAGCAACTTTGGGATTCAGTAAATTGGTGACAGGGTATGTTCCCATTGCTCATAAAAACATAGTAGAGTTTCCTGAGGCAGCACTCAAAATAGCCAACCAGTCTAGGCAATAATTATCCATACTCTAATACTACCGGATTCTTTTAGGAGGAAAAGACTACCAGAATTTTTGAAACTTAACATTGTACCCCAAATGATTTTTGTGAAGAAAATAGGCAACTCTTAAACTAATGTGTCTATAATGTTTGTTTTCTTTAATAAGCATTGTTAAATAAAAGGTCATGTACTTAATCAAAAGAAATGAAACCTGAGTTTTTAGCATTGTGCTTGTAACATATAAAGGGGCCTGTAATATCTTCTCCTAAACTGTATGCATACTTTGAAACACCCATATGTGGCTGAGTATAGTATCTGGCAATTTGTTATACGGAGCAGCTAATTTTTCGTGTGGATCCTCAGGGGCACAGTGTAAAGTCAATGGTACAACAAAGCAGCCACATGAATTCAGATCAGATGCCAAGGTTACAACTCTAACCTTCAGGCTTGATAAGGAAGTGGTTTACAGAGTAGCATTTGGTCTGTTAATCCATTTAGAAAGATGATGTATAATCTTGGTATTTTAACATATAAATAACCAAGAACTATGCTGAATGTTATTTTCTCCTTGAAAATATTTAGTCATCTGAAGAATTGGAATTGAGATGTTTTCACCTTCCTTTGAGATATTGCAATCATATTCAACAATGTAAATGTTGGAATTAGGCAAATTTGGTTTGATTTTCACAAAAATACTTTGTCATTTGTTTATCTTTCTCTGGGTCTCAGTTTTCCATTTCTGTAAAATGAGGATGTTAAAAATAGCATGTTCATTGGGATGTTGTAGGGATTATTACATGGAAACTGAGTAGAAGACCTATGTCAGAGATACACTATGAATGCGCATTACAAAGTGCCTAATAGGTTGTCTTTCTGCATTTGATAGTCATTAATAAATACGAAGCTTCAAGCTTCTTTGATTGTTACAAATGTAAACATGCCACAGGCAATTCACTTGTAGGGGAGGAAAAATAGTTTTTTCTCTACTTCTAAGTTCATGGCTCAGGCATCTCCTGTTATAAAAGACACATTAACAGATTAACAGGAGAAAATTAAATTTTGTTTGTATGAGACCCCAAAGATGTCACCAAAGCCAGTAGCTTTTATACCTTTCAACAAAGAGTTAATATCACAAAGGGGTTTGCCTTATGAAGTAGTTTGTTTTTACAGCCTTCTTGGCCCTACATTCCCTGTCTTTGATAATAAGGATGCCTTCTCTCCTTCCAATATAGTGAGCACACCTTTTCCATGGGGTGTTTAACTCTTACTTTCAAGGTCACATGAGAGGGTCAGTGTGTTAATAAGTTCTTAGGTAACTTTAACTCAAAATGATCAGTATGCCAGAGTGGCATATTTTGGAGTGACCTGTTTTGCCTCTTTTCATGACTTACACTGGCTCTAAAGAAATATGAAGTATTGATTGAACTCCATTTATCAGAGGCTTTGTTATTTGTGATTGATGCCCCTTTGTTCTATGACAGGGATCCTAGATACTCACATAGCTGCCACTGAAGTGTCCAGTACGAACAATGTACACTCATTCACTCTGGTTCTAATCTAGATCTGGACTCTAGTCCTAATCTAGATCTGGAGCATAAAGACAAATCATTCTGGGCCACCCTGGTGGCACAAGGGGTTAAGTCACAGCACTTTGAAGCTATCCGCAGCCACTGCAGCACGAGTTGGGTCCCTGGCCAAGGAGGTGACCCACATGGCACAGTAGACCCCTCCTATCTCACCTGCTTCTCCCCTCAGCAGTGTACCTCACTATATCTGCCTGTTTTGCTCCCCACTTTGTCTCTGGTGAATCTTCTCACCCCCTGCACCTTTGGTCTACACCCCAGCTCTTGTATGCATAAATAAATAAATCTTAAAAAAAAAGACAAATCATTCTCTGATTTGTGGAATTTCATTTGAATAATGAGCAATATCCATTTCAATATAATAAGCATATTTCTAAGCCTACAGTTTATATTGAAAAGTTTTATTCAATATAAAGAACACTATTGAACAAGAAATTTTATAAATCTATACTTAACATTTCCTATTTCATTTATTTGTACATTAATGTATATCATATATAATACATATATACTGTGTTTGAATATCTGTTTATATTTATAATCATAGTTGTTAATCATGATTATAAGATCAGAGTTGTAAGTTGGCATTGCATATGTTGGAGTAAGTGCCATAGTTAACAGAATCAGCATCTTTTCACTAACTCAAAGTCCTGCACCTCCTAGCTAATTGTAGTCTTGTTCTAGGCCTCTTCTCTTTCTTTGCTGGTGGCTTCCTGGTCTTGCCATGTTCATTTTGGGTATATTATTCTGAGTCTGGTACCATTGTGGATGCCAACATCAAGGAGGTAATTCTCCCAGAATGAAATCTAGTAACTAGTCACTCACCTATTCCAATGGGAATCTGTTTGCATCACTTTGGATTAAGTATCAGTCAGCAGGACCATGTAGCTTAGAAATGCCAAATGACCACTGGTTATATCCCATCTCAGGTGCGTTTGGTACTCGGATTTGTCTTTTTTTTTTTAATTTTTAATAAACATTTTTAAACTATCGGGAAAACAAATTCCTTGGATTCCATATCATATTTCTCTCTTGGGTCAGAACATGTCATCAATATTAATGCTCCAACTCAAGTGATAATGCTTTACTAGTATGTAATTTATATTGGACACAGGTGGTGACATGATCTTAAAAAGGTGAAGGCCCTAAATCCCTTAGGTTATTTAGCAGAAACTCTCCTATTCCCTAATTATTTAACCATTTGTTACCTGCATAGTGAAAAAGATTGCTCTTCAATTCAATCTGGTCCCTTACATTTGGTCAAAAGCTCATCATCCAGTTATCTTGTCATAGATGAAGCCATTTCTTTGACTCTTATCATTCGGATACTAAATTGGTAAGTCAAGCGTAGTAACATGGTTGTCACCTCTTACTCTCCAATTTCATTTTTTGATGACTTCTCAGGCTCTCTCATCTCTTGAATTGCTTGTTCTTTTTATATGTCATATCAGTGCTTGGTTCCCATTGACCTGGGTCAGCCAGGCTCCATGGTCAGACTTCCCTGGAGTAAACCTTGTTACAAATGATAAATCTTGTGATAACCAAATGTAGTCAGAGAGAGAGAAAGCTATTATTCCTCGTTTTTTACAGCAGGTCCAAGTAATGAGTTCATTAATTAAGGCTTTGGGGTTTATAAATTTTCATATGTTTGTATGGCTGAAGAAAATTCTCATTCACAAAATCTTTGATTTATAGAATAAATTAAGAAAGTAATTACAGTGATATAGGAGGATGTACCATAATATTCCTTTAAATCCGAAAACTTACTAAAATTTAGAAGATGTTTCAATTTTATTTTCTCCTTAAAAAATATTTTAGTTGTCTAAATGACTGGAATGAAAGGGAGGGAAAGGAAAAGTGAAGCTTGGGTATATCTACCCCACAGTGCAGTATGGCTGGGATCATCCCAGAGTTGTTTTGCACACTCAAATTTTGGTTGAGAAGAGATGCAAGGATTTTTTTCTTTGTAGGCAAGATATATGATCGAGATTTAGCAAAACCAAAGCCCCCTAGTTCGTGGATGCATCCTATTTCATAAAACCAGAGTTCAGTTCTGCCCCTTGGACTGTGATGGCTCACCTTGGTCCCACATTCAAGGTTTCAAGTAATCCCCAAGCCACAACCATTTTTCCAGCATGACATATTAATTAAGGGACTATGTGTTGAAAGTAATAGAAACCAACACTGGCTAGCTTGAGCAAAAGTGAAATATTTTGATCTAGTCATTATTTTTGGGCATTTGGGCCGTTTCCATAGCTTAGCTATTGTAAATAGTGCTGCTATAAACATAGGGGTGCAGGTGCCCTCTTGAATTAATGATTCTGTGTCCTGAAGATGTGGTACATATATACAATGGAACACTACTCAGCAATCAAAAAAGATAAACTCATGCAATTTGCAGCAATGTGGATGGAGCTGGAAGGAATCATGCTCAGAAATAAATCAGAAAGAAAAACAAAAATACCGGATGGTCTCACTCATAGCAGGAATTTAGAAAACCTAAATAAGGGACCAGGAGAAAGACTAATTATAAAGTAAAAATCAAAATCAACAAGCAACTATAAGCCAGAGACACACTAAGGGGGGGGCCGGGGTGGGATGGGATGTTTATTTTTAATAAAAATATAAAATATAAAAATATATAATATTTTATACATATTTTTATATTTATTTATAGTTATATATTTATATTTTATAAATATTATATTTATATTTTATAAAATATAAAAAAAAATCCCATCCCAACCTGTGAAAAAATGAAATATTTTATAATATCAAAGGAATTCCTTGGTAGCCACATCAGAATTTGTGGTCCTCCTTATTCTCCTCATTCTCCAGAATGCAACTCTAAATGTGACCATTCCACTGATTCCTATCCCCCAGCAGCTCTGTTTCAAATCTGTACACCTTCCAATGGCTCTGTTTGGACCACTTTGGATTAAGTATCAGTCAGCAGGACCATGTAGGTTAGAAATGACAAATGACCACTGGTTAATATTATCAGAAGAGGGGAAATTGTTATATCCAAGGCAGTCATGACTATTCCCTATGCTGTCTAATCTTCATCTCTGTATCTATCATATTCCTTCTACTGATGTCCCATCTGTGAGTTAATCTTCTGGGTGCAAACCACAGTCTCCTTCATGATGCCTTTCCTAACCACCTAGTGAGAATTTTAGCATTCTTCCCCATAAAAATTTACTTGTGTCTTTAATTTACCACACTCTATCCTGCTTTATATATTTACATACTTAGTTCATTTGTGTCTTCTCTTAGCTCTAACTTACCTGTCTATACCTGTGTTGTGCCATGTTTTTGAGAGATGACAATACATTTCAGGTTGAAGTGACAATTGTATTAGGTGACAATAACCGGTAATTGACTTGGTTGTTCCCTAGAATTCTCAGGACTGCTGAGAATGGACTGCTCATATGCTAGCTGGAAGGCAAAACTCAGATGACTTTAAGATTATGATATTTGTATTCCACATATTAGTGACACTATCTGGTATTTATCTTCTCTTTCTGACTTATTTCACGTAACATTAACATTATCCCTTCACGCTCCATCCATGTTGCTGCAAATGGCATGCATTTATCTTTTTTGATCACTGAGTAATATTCATTGTGTATGTATACCCCATTTTCTTGAGTTGGTGGTGGGTACAATATGGTGGGAATACCTAATCAGGATATCCCAATATTATTGCAATTAAAAATAAAGAAAAAAAGAAAAATTGATTATGGAAGTTTTTTAATAAATAAAATGAAAATAAAACAAAAAACATTGTGATATTTGCAAAAAGCAAAGGTGAATAATGCCTAATAATGTTTGGGGAAATTTATATTACTTTTTTCAGAAAAAAGGAGATATTGAGAGGAAGGGCTCTAGATTGAGATGAGGGGTAAAGGCTTAGTCCCTGAACCTTGTACCTTTTCTCAGGTCTCAGTCACTTGCCACCCATCTTGTCAGAAATGGAGGTTCTTGTACCAGAGGTATAGCACATCATGGCTGGGACATGACCCTGAAATTGGAACGTGATGTCTTTGGAGTCCTTATTTCTAACTTATTTTAAAATTACAAGTACAGATTATAGCACACGGGGAAAGACAAAAGCCAGGTAGTAAGGAGGGCAAAGGAAGATAAGTTATATTAAAACATTGTTTTTAAGGAACGTCACAATAATTTCATGTAAACGTTAGCCCTAATTTTCCTAGCAGCTAGAAAAGAAGTGAGATCATTTTCTGGCAGCAGCTACCATCTCAGTTCATCAGGAGAATGAAATATTTGCTGAACTTAGTCCTAGGTCTTTATTTATTTATTTTTAAAGAATTATTTATTTATACAAGCACTGGGTACAGTCAGAAGCACGGGAGGGTGAGAGGATTCACCAGAGACAGAGCTGGGAACAGAACAGGCAGACTGACGAAATACACTGCTGAGGGCAGCAGCGGGCTCGGCAGAAGAGGTCTGTCAAGCCATGTGGGACCCTTGCCAGGGGCTGGGGATTGAACCAGCGCTGCAGAGGCTGCGGGTGGCTTTGCAGCCCAGTGCTCAACCGCTGCGCCACCAGGGGAGGCCCAGTCCTAGGTCTTTAAAATTTGGGGCTCCTTTGGTCTGAGTTTCCTACTAAAATTCTATTTTCTTAACTGGGATATTTTTAATGCATCTACCATGATTTTACTATAAGCTTTCTCAGACTCTTTCTGGAACAGACTACAGCACAACTATGATTATTTAACCAAAAGAAAAGCAATAAATGAATAATAATAGTAATATTAAAAACCAAGTTTATGATCACCATCACCAAAAACAAGTAATTTCCTGGGCAGGAAAACATGGCTAAGTTAGCAACTGGCTGAGACCTTGTCCTTCTGTGTTAACTATGGTTGCATTCTTATTAAATGCACTTGCATAATAAAAAACAGTCATTTTTCATACAATTTGAGGTACTCATAGAAAAGTGTGAGCATGAAAGTATTGCTTCTGTAATCTTTAGGATAAACCCTCCAGTGGTTTGTTGGTGCAAAATGAATATTAACCAGTTAATGCTATTTTAGCCAAGAGTGATACAGAAATGTCATAAGGATTGCTTAGAATCACAGTATTTTCCAAATATTTTCTACTTTAAATTTGGAGTTTTAATTTCTTGGATAGGTCTTCATTATTTTGATGAAGTCTTTTAATTTTTGTTATTTATAAAATGTCTGTTTTACTTCTTTTTACTTCTGGGGAGTCAGGATTATTCCAAAAGTATCGAGTATTTGCTCTTTTCTTAATAGAGTAGGAACTGTAATTCTAGCATGCTCCAAATATGTTTTCCCAATTTTTGTTCTTATTTTTAAGTTCACTTTGGAAATGAAGCTAAAAGGAAAAATAAATGCATGTAACTGCTTAAATTTTCCAGCATATTCAGAGCCCAGATTCTTGCTCTGTTTGGCCATAGCAGAATTTATGGAAATCTAAAACATTAATGATGCCTGAAAGGCAGGCTGCCTCACAGAGATGAACGTTCGCATTGCCTGACCTGATAGCAGAATTATAGAAACTTGAAACCTCAGCATTTTGAAGATCATTGAGATTTCACTTATATTTATGTTCGGAATATTTCATAAATAATATTTATGTGGATTCTGTATACACCCAATTCATATTAGACTTGAAATATTTTTTTCCATTCAGAAAACTATTGTAACTAGATGTAAGACATACTTAAATGTTTTATAGTAAGCAACAGAAAACAATAGAAAATCTATTTAAAGCAGTACTAGTAGTGCTTCCTGTCCCTTTTTACAGTACTAGAGCATATAAAGCAAAAAGAACTTTGATTAGATATGCAGATGACCTGCACTTATAGTGTATATTTTATATGTCATTACCGACCGACATAGCATCTCTCACTGATGGTTTTAAAGTTTAGCTCTGGTTCAGATTGTTGTTTTTAAAGTTTTTGCCATTAATAATAGGGCATTAAAGTACAAAAATAAGTGGTTGTGGTATATACTAACAGTGCTTTCAGTTTACTGTTTTGTATGAATTAAACCCTATTTATAAGTGGCATTATACAAAATGAGTGGGGGAAAATGATCCAGAAAATCAGGGCTTCTTTCACATTCACAAGTGGAAGCCTCATTCTCTCCAATGAAGTGAGTCAGTACTTCAGAATTAAATTTTCTAAAATGAAGAGAGACAATCCCAAGATGCATTTTTAAATGAGGTCACTTAAGAAAGTGAAAAGTACAATGAATTAAGTGTCCTTCGACTCTTTCAGGTATGGGAGATGAGTGATGAGTAGCTGATTCATGAACACTAGCAAACCCCTTTTAACAGTGTATTTTACAGAAGAATAAAAAAGAGGAATGTTTTAATGTTCCTCATGTGTAAGAGATGATAATGAAACAAAATACTTTTTTACATTGAAACAAATTTAGCAGGACTCTTTTAATTTACATATATCTATTTTTATATAATTATACTTCTCCTAAACCACATTGATATGCAGAATCTGTCACAGTGGTCCATGGTTGCCTGGACACATGTTTTGAATTTGATTACCCAAAAATATGCATGTAGAGTATGAAGTTTTTATTGAACATAGGCTACATTTCAGGGTGTATCTCACATTATATTGGGAGATTGGTTGACTTTCATACTTAAAAAAAATCATCTTTTACTTTCAAATGGAAAATATTTAAATTTTTTTTAAAGTACTATTGGTTTACATTCTTGTTAATATTTTAGTATTATAGGAGCTCTCCCTTCAGCATAGTCAGCATAGCGCAACTATCACAGAACACCCATAGTCTTCTACCACAGTGCATTGTGCGCTCTCTACACTCTGCTTTCACCCTTCTCTTCTACCCTCCCCTCTGGATGCCTCAGTTCTATGTTCAGCTTTCAAGTGTTGGTTATAAAGTTTATTTTTGTCTGACCTTTTGCTTGGTTTTCTAGATTCTGCATATAAGTGATATCATTTGGTAGTCACCTTTCTCCTGGTTATTTGCTTAGCATAATCCTCTCCAGCTCCATCTGTGTTGTTGCAAATGTATCAGTTTATCAATTTTTATTGCTGAGTAGTATTCCATTGTGTATATATACTACATCTTCTTTGTCTGCTCATCTGTTTTTTGGCACTTAATTTGTTTCCATAGCTTGGCTATTATGAACAGAGTTGTAATAAACAGGAATACAAGTTTCCTTTAGAATTAGTGTTTTTCTTTTCTTTGGGTAGAAACCTAGGAGTAGAATTGCTTGGTCATGTGGCAGATCCATTTTTAATCTTTTGGAAAACCTCAGTACTGCTTCCCATAAGGGCTGGACAAGTCTACAGTGAATGAGGGTTCCTTTTTCTCCACACCCTCGCGAGCATTTGTTGTTTCTAGTCTTTTTGATATAGGCTATTTTCTCAGATGTGAGGTAGTATCTCAGAGTGGCTTTGTTTTTGTAGTTCCCTGATAAGTGATGATGAACATTTTTTCATGCTCCTGTTGGACATTTGTGTGCCTTCTTTGGAGAGGTGGCTATTTAACTCTTCTGCCTATTTTTAGATTGGGTTGTTTGTTTTCTTTTTGTTGAGTTGTATGAGCTCTTTGTAGATCTTCAATATCAATTCCTTGACAGATGTATGGTGTGCAATTATTTTCTCCTATTCGGTAGGGTTTCTCTTTGTTTTAATGGAAATTTCTTTCACTGTGCAGAAGCATTTTAGTTTGATGAAGTTCCCAATTGTTTATATACTCTTTTGTTTAAAAGGGAAAAAAATTTCAAAAAACGCTCTAAAATGTTTCTTTCTGACTTAATTCTCAATCTGTTCTTTGTCCATGCACCAAAAATTCTACACTAACTTCTCAAGGTAGGAATGAAAACAATATTCAGATAGTTGAAAAATTTTCACCAAAAATTGCATTATCCTTTAAAAATTAAAAGTTCAACATGTAAAATCAACTAATACCATGGGAATACTTACTAACTTATAAATATAAAATATTTGTTACATGTTAATGCTCCCGGAGTGTGTAAGGGGAAAAAAGGCTAAGTAGTAGATGATTTGGGAAATAAAAGGTTAATGTCTAGGAAGATCAATATCTTTCTGTTGGCATTTCCAGAAGCAGATAATACTTAATACAAGGGGAGGAAGAAATAAAATCATAGAAGTTCTGCACATGGCTGAAAAAGTTATCAATCTTTAGAGAAAGTCACTATATGTTGGGTTAGATGAAAAAACAAATCCCAAAAACTGAATACTTAATAATTCTGTTATTAGAACTCCATGGATGAAAATACACGCACACAAACACAATACACACACTGTGTATGTATGTATGTATGTATGTATGTATGTATGTATGTATGTATGTATGTATCTGTCTATCTATCTATCTGTCTTTCTATCTATCTGTGCGTGTATATATACCTGCACCTGCTAAGTTACAAAAGGTTCAAGAATTACAACAAAATCACATTTCTCATAAGCCGCATTAGATCCTAGAAAGTAATGGAGCAATACTTAACTAATTTGGAGAGAAAAATAACTTTGGGCCAAAAATCTCATGTAGTTAAAATTAGTTGTTAAATAAGAGGGCAACAATAAAATATATTTGGATAATCATGGTTATAAACTTTTTCAAGCATCATATGTGAAAAAAATGTTTGGGAAGTTACTTCAATGAAATGGTGTAAGAATACAAGAAAAAGATAACCTGACATGTAGAAAGAGTAGCAGATAATATGAAGCAAAGCAGCAATGATAACAAAAATTAAATCCATTTGACCTTGATTCTTGCCCAATTTCTTTAAATTTGATAGGCTTAATGGCATAACATTTTATTTCCTCTTTTATGGGTCTTAACCACAATATTTAATTTTGATGTGATTATAATATTGCAAATGTAATCTATTGATTTTTAGTCCCCCCAGTACTATTGAGAAATTACAGAGGATTGAGATACAGTTATGGGAAACAATTTAATGATATAAATGCATTCTACCAATGTAAAATAACAACAAAAATCAAGAATATAGTAATTTTTAAAAAAAATTTGACCCCATAGTACTGTAAATACAAGTATTATTCAAATACTTGCTTTCTTTATACAGTATTATTTATTTTTAGTTGTTTTATTGTGAAGTTTGTTTTCTGTTTTTAATTGAGGTAACTGGTTAACCACACTGGGCGTGATGTAGAGGTCCAGATTCACACCTCTTCAGATATGTGTTACCACAGCATCCCCACCACGAAGACACCCACAGCCCCCCCGCCCCCCCACAGCCCGTTGTGCCTACCCTTTTGCTCCCTCACAGGAATATTTTATTTAATTCTGTGATGATAACTATCAAAAGAATGAAAAGTCATACTTTGTAGACTTTTTTTTCCTGTGAGTGCTATTGGATAAAAGGGAAATTGTTCATTTTATACTTAAAAAGTCTATGAGCATATATATTCTAGTATTAGAAAAGCTTAACAAATTAAAGGGCACTACAATTAACGGGATTGCTGAATTATTGTTTTTCCTTATAATGCATGGCGTGATGTAATTTTGTTTAAAATACTTTATGTTGATATATGCATGTGAGAAAAAGTTTAGAAGGCTGTATTATTACTCTTCGGCAGCCCCTTTCCCCACTCTATACATCATTAAAAGTTTACAGGGCCTTTTAGAACATCACTTTTGTAATTATAACACTCAATGAAGGTATTTTGAAAAGCAAGTTTGAAGCCCCCAGATGGATTATGATTTGCTGAAAGTCAACCAGGAAGGAAATGGCAGAGTCAGGTCTAAAATTCACATAGTAGTGGGGTTGTTAATAGCTTGGGAAATTTCATTCTCCTAAGTCACCCCTAATAATATTAGTAACAGCAACAGTATTAATAGTGACAAGTATGTTAATTTTTATGTAACATGTGACTAAAAGTATCTTCAGGAAAAAAGTCTGTATTCCTGACATCTGTGTGCGTGTTGGGGCCGGAGGTGGGGAGGCACTAGGGGTGACCAGGAAAGACTTCATATAGGAGGTGAACATTCTTCCTCTAAGTGATCAAGGTCTCTGACAGATCAAGGTGGGAGTGGAGCTGTGACCTGAGTTTTCTAGGTCATGTAAAGGCACTGAAAAAGAACTTGTGTGACCAATGTTGTCTTTTCTGTTGCACATATTTTGTCTTAAGAATTCATATATACTAGATAAATAGGAAAATGACATTGAGTTAAGGTGGCAGTTTCTTTGGCTTCTAAGTGATTTTTCTTGGCATGACAATGGTTGTTGTCTTCAGGTAGCAGCAGCTGGATTCAGAGTAACCTGTCAGCTCAGCCCCCAGTGTGGAGGAACTATCCTGAGCTTGTGGTCCCTTCACCTGCTGCTCTTCTTTGCTCTATTGGATCACAGTTCTGCCCAGTCTTTGAGCATTTCCATAACTCAGATGCCTTTATTTATTTATTTTTATTTTCTTACATCATTGTTCATTTTTGTACAATATTTGATTTCTCCCCTCAGATGTAGTCTTAATAATAATTCTCCCACCATCACAGCACCCGTGAACCATCACCATAGTCCCTTGTGCTCTTCCCTCCCCTGTTTTGATGATTCCTGCCCTGCCTCCCCAGCTGTATGCCTCAGGTCTATGGTTGGCCTGGGGTTTTGTCTTTTTCCTAACCCTTTGTTCAGTTTCTCCATATTCTTCCTCTAAGTGAAATCACCTGAGTTTTCTTTTTCCTTCTGACTTATTTTGTTTTGCATTAACCCTTCCATCATCCATGTTGCTGCAAATGGCATGAATTTATCTCTTTTGATCTCTGAGTAGTATGCCATTATGTATATATGCCACATCAGATGCATTTCTTAATGTTTTTTTCAAACTACCTTTACCTTTAAAGTTTTTGTTGTATATTTACAGTAGCAGTTCATAGGGATATAATTTGTCTCTTAAATGGTTCTAGTATTTTTTTGCTGTTTTTTTAAGGCTATGGTTGTAATATAGTATAGGTTTTTAATATTCTGCCTTATAATTCCTCCTGGTGCAAGATTTTATAGCCCATGAGATTGTTCAGGAATGCATGTGTCCAATTATCAGAAGCCTCAAGGTTAGCTTATAGAGCAGGTCTGTCCAAAAGCACTTTCTGGCTGATGGGAATGTGTTACGTCTTCCTTCAGATATCATAGCCATTAGCAACATGTGAGTACTTAATTTTAAGTTCATTAAATAACAAATTCAGACCCTTAGTTGCACTAGCCCTACTTCATGTGCTCTGAGCCCATCTGTGGCTCATGGCTCCCAGGCTGGATAGTGCAGCTATAGCACTTTCTCTAATAGAAAGTGGAACTACCAGGAACCTGAGGTTGCCCATGGGATGGAAATGGCCCACTGCAGAAATGTTTACCCCAGAGCCTTTCTGTTGCTCAGCTGAGGACCACAACTGTATACTTATGTAGTTATGTACAGTTATACATCCTTAAGCAGATAATAAGTAACTTGAGAGCAGAGATTGTATCTTATAATTCTGTATCTTCCTTACCAAACACATTCTAGTAATATATATATGAAAAGCATCATTACTGGCTTGAGAACAGTGTATTATTGTTATTCCATTAGAAGTCAAGAATAATTTTGCAATGTTAGAGCAATTGAAAGGGCTTAAATATAGGAAGATAAGGAAAGAAACAAGTGTCGCAGGACTTAGGATACTTTCCAATTCCTACAGATAAAGCAGTGTTCACTCTTGTTTACTCTTACATGATTATGCACTTTCTGCTCCAGCCTTAACCTTAATTGCAAGTCTGTTCATGAGATGTTTGATTTTATTTATTTCCAAATTAGTAGTTTTTGGAAGTAAGAGAATAGAAATCGTATGCAATGTAATTCTGTGTTGGGAGGTCAGATTTAACATTGCATCTCATTTTTCCATGCTCTGTGTCTCTGCACCTCTTCCACCTTTTGCCTTTTTAATGGAAACAGTCTTAGAGGTAATAAATGTATTTTTCTCTCTTTGTATGGGTTTTTGTCACTCTTATGTTACTTTTGCTTTTGTTTAAATAGACATATATTTGAGACATAATTCTGTCTCCAAATTGTATAGTTAAAAGGGTTCTTGCACAGTTTTAATAGATTTATAGAACTCTGTATTTTTTAAATTAATATGAATGGTGCAGCAGGCTTCTTTGTCAACTACTTAGCATTTATCATTGTATGGGCTATGTGCAGTGTTCCGTTACATGAATAATATTTTTAAGGGTTAAAATTTAGAAGACATTGGGTGTGAGAGGGCACCAGCCATCCCAGTGTGAGCTGAAGAAGCGCTGCTCCTCTGTGTAGTGTATGTACTTTGAAGAGAGCAGCCATTGCTTTCTACCTCATTGTAATTCACACTGCATCCAGCGCTACTGGAAAACTAATGAAAATGCCGGGACTACAAGGCTTTATTTTACTGTTGAGAATTCTCAGTGGTTACAGTATTATGTAGTGCCTAATTCTCTTGGTGTCACATTTTTTTAAATAGTGATTTTTATTTTCAGTCCAGTGATCCATTTTGTTCATTAACCCCCTAACCACTGAGTAGGCTTCATGTCGCAAAACAGCTTTCAAAGGAAGAGTCAGGTTTTGGATCTATTATAAAGGTAAATGTACCAATCATTCCTAAATCATATATATATGTTTATACATATACATATGTATATATATCTTCACTGGCATTTAAAACTATTGTTTTTAAATCCAACTATTAGAAGATCAAAGTGCTGCAATATGTACTGTATTTATCCTGGAATATGATCTCAAATGATACAATAGTTGCCATTGCAAAATTAGGTTAAATGTAATAAAATTTGCTCAATTGCTCCTATGGAAAAATTAAACTGAAGCATAAAGATTTTAATATCATTCGATCCCCTTTCATGTGATTTTCCATCTTTTACATTAAAATAAATATTGATATAACCTTCATTAAAAAATATTGATTTGCTATGGTAAGTTGACTGATATTTGATTCTGCATGTACAGATTTTGCACCTAAAATGGTAATTGTCATTCTTGCCATGCTTTTATTTGGTAAGGACTGAATCTGATGAACAACTGGCATCCCAGATGACTAAGGTAGTTTTGAAATGCAAGGATATTATCTCTAGGATATTATGCAATGCCTTATGATCTTATTTTGATGTTTTCCCTTGCTATTTAATGCCCTTCTTTCTTGTTTTTGTATATTGCATGTGTGTGTATGTGTATGTGTATTTTTGTAACTACTGAAGACTAGTTTTTAATATGTTTAGAATTATGTTGATGCTTTATAGTACTGTAAAAATATTACAGCTACATTTTATACATTGCATTGTTCCCTGTAAAAGGGACATGTATTTACTTATTCTTTTAAATCCTTGTATTGCTGATGTTGATGTCAACTGCCCAGTGACTACAGGAGCTGCTTTCTGGACAGCGTCTTTATTACACTCTGCATGTGTCCATAAAAAAGGCAGGAAACAGGAGAGAAAACATACCTCTTTGAAAGTGGCGTGTCAGCTGGAGTGAGAGAAGGGTGAGAATGATTGATAGTTTAAGAGAATGAAAGACTTAGAAATGAATGAAGACCAGAATGTGAGTACATAAAATATCATGTTTAGCCACAACTCAGAGAACTCACTGTATAAAAGAATACTGAGTCCATAATTTGAAAAATTCTCTTAAATAAATAATAATATTCTTTGGTGAAAATATACCACATATGAAAATTAGTTCTGAGTTAGAAAGCCGTGGAGCTGAGAAAAATACTAGTATCAGAAAATTGTACACAGACTTATTACACACACACACACACACGAGCACTGTACTATCAAATACAGTAGCCACTATGTCCATTTGGCTGCTTAAATTTAAATTAACTAAAATAAAATCAAATTAAAAATTAGGCTTCCAAGTTGTGCGCAGCATATTTCAGTTGTTCCGTAGTCACGTATAGCTAAGTGGCTACCATATTTAACAGTGCAGATAGACAATTCTATCATTGAAGAATGTTCATATAGAAAAGTGCTGCTCCAGAAGATTTTTTTCTTCATTAGCATAGATACAGAATCGTGATCTATTAAATTTTTTTTTTGTTAAAGTAACATAGGTTTATACATGTTACTTTGCTTTCATGATAAAAATAATCTGAACAGATAATGGTGAGGCTGTATTTTGCAGCTAACTTTGCCTGAGGGCATATGGTAACCTGAGAATCATAAGCACTAAAACTATTGCAAGCTCTGCTATAAAACTTCTCCCTCATTTCTTGAACCTCTCCAAATTTGTGACCTGCCTTGTGTCTTTTGTATATCAATCCAACTGCTGGTTCTGTTTCCATTCTTATTTTCTTTAAGCTGTACTTGCTTTATATCTTTAAAAAAATTTACATTATTTTATTATATTGAATGTGTCTATGTAAACTACTTTAAATCTTTCTGGGTGGGGGGTTAGTGTGGATTAAGGAGAAATTACTTATTTCTCTTTCGTTCTTGGTTTCCTTGTAAAGAAAAAAAATGTTAATGTTGCTAACTCACAGATCATAACACCATGAGAACTAATGAATTCATTATTGTGAATAATTGGAAAAATGTAGAACATTGTACTCAAAATAGATAGATATTCAGACAAGACCATGTCATGTAAAAGCTTAAATTCTTGAATTGTCAAATTAAGTAATAGTAAGACATTCCTCAAATTAGTGTTTAAATATTCTGATACTGAAAATTTTTCTGTGTTTAGACAATGATTGTGAAACTGATGCCTAATTTGTGGAGTTCACTTGTTTGAACTCCTGGAAAACCTATAAGCTCCAAATTTTTAGAACTGAGTATACCATCTGTTTGTTGTAGCTGTTCATAGACATCAAAATAGTTCCAACAACATGTCATTTTCTGAAAATCTGTAAATGCTTGAAAGTTGTGGTATATAACTTTGCAGTGTGTCTATAGAATGAATAATGGGCAATTACACTCATTTTTCTACAATCGGAGAGAGAAAATTTTATATTTTCTTAGGATTAAGTTAATTATTGGTATTATTTTGTCCTGTGGCAGGCACACTAAAAGACTGTGACACCTATTATCACAAACTCACTATTCAACAAGTTATTGCTGGTTATTTCAATTAAATTGTCACTAGTCCCTTTTATTTTTAATTAGTAAGACAATTTGATATCAGTTTTATCAGGATGAGGAACAAAAACCAAATGTGGAGTTTCTCAGTAGAAAACAGTATAGATTTCTTATATGTAAGCAAAGATAATTTATTAGTAGTTGTTCTAGCATCATTTATTCCTATAATAAATTTAACTTGTAAATTAATTAGCTAATAACTGCATACTTAAAATAGTAGTCATCCCTAATAAATGTGAAAAATATTGGACCTTTATTTATAGAAATTATTTCAGGATATTATAGATGATCATTTTTTGGTCTAGAGGATATTAATTCAGTTTCTAAATTTATCTGATTTTTTAAAAATCTGCTTTAAAAATTCTACTTCATTGATTCATTCACTTTTGTCATGTGTATATACAAGGATTATGGGAATTTCTAAATGGAGTGGAATTATCCAAAATAATATATGAAATATAAAAGAATCACCTTTTAGAGGGAATACTGAATCTAGATGGTGGAGTCTAATTTTTTTTTTTTTTTTTACAGATTTTTGTTTTTCTCTCTGAGAAAGTCACATTTGAAAAGTCAGTAGAATAGCCGTTTTTAGACTTTCTAGTCACTGGACCCTAAATTACCACTTCAGCCACTATAAAAAATGTGCTGTACCTCTTAGGATATATGGCTATTTGGGAGTTTATGTGTCATTCATCAGGATTTACAGGGTTGCCCTAGAATAGGGATGAAGGTGGTGAGTCAAATATCATCAGCTACTCCTAAAAATGAAAGAAAGGATATGTGGGAACAAGAATTAGCTTCCTTCAAGACTTTTCCTTGCATTCACATCTTCGCTGACTGGCAAAAGAGGCTCAACTTTCAGCCCATCTCAGCTTTCCGTGTGGTTTCCTCACTAAGTGTAATCATTTCTATTTTTTTGACTTAAAGTAAGAGATGTTCAACTCTTCCTTTCACTTAAACACCCAGACGCCATTTCAATATTGGTGTTACTCAGAAGATAAGGTGGCCCTCGGGAGGAGATGGGTGTGGGGATGGCCAGTCCCTGGAGCAGTCAGAATACACATTTATCCATGAAATTCATTCTCTTGTATGGATGCAGTTTGTGTTGTCCCAAAACAATTACAGTAGTAATATCAAAGACCATTGATTATAGTAACACATATTGTAATGATGGAAAAAAAAAAAAAACACATATCTGAAATGCTGTGAAAATTACCAAAACGTGGCACAGAGACACAAAGTGAGCATGTGCTATTGGAAAAATGTCACTGATAGACTTGTTGGATGCAGGGTTGCCACAAGTCTGAATTTGTAAAGAAAAAAAATAGCAGTATCTGCAAAGCCAAATTAAATGAAGTAAACTTATAATTTGGTGCCTTTTTGGAGTATTTGTGTGTCTCCAATTTATTCAGTTTTGTTTGACTTTCTTATAACACCGTTTCTAGTCTATTCCAAATATGGATTGAAAAATCAGAACAATGAATTTGGAGGAGTAGGTATCACTCTGGTTCCCAATTCTTCTCTGCATAACTTGTAGTTGAAAAATAATTAGACACCAAATATTTATAATCTGTAGGTAGGTATTTAATGTTCAAATAGTAATTGGTGCTGCAGTTCATGACTTGAGTGAAAAACTTTTGGTGGGTTAGTGAAATGTATAGTCACTATAAAAATGGAGAATATTAGCAAATTACATCACTCAATGAATGTTTCACCTTTTCGTAATTTATCATTATCCTTGCAACAGTCATTGATGAAAATATATCCTAAAACCACCTAGACTAAAATTTGTAGCGTATGACATCTTCATTGACTCATCTTCGTGTGAATTTAAGGAAAAAAATTAACTTATGCAAAGTGTTCACAGTAGAAGGAAACTTCCTCTGATAAGTTAATGGAAAGACTGAGATTATATTTTCCAAATATTTAGGTGTTCAATATTAGTATGAGGCAATAAACAGTGACTTTCACAGTCATTTAATTCCTCAACATTCTCTCTGAGGACCTTGTCCAAACTGTTTATGGAGGTAGTAATGCTACAGTTTTAATTCAATTTAATAGAGGGGAATTGTGGTAGTTTATTTTAGGTAAAAGGAGATTTTCTAGAATAAAATGGGAGCCAGATGTGGAATTGCTGAATCATATAATAGATCTAGTTTCAATGTTTGAAGAACATCCACACTGTTTTCTAGAGTGGTTACACCAATTTATATTTCTTTTTCTTTAGTAGTCTCTCACATCTTTGTTCCTAGCTAACCTCTACACTGAACTCCAGATTTGTATATCTAGTTTCCTACTGAAGCCTTTCACTTGAATATCAAAAAGTATCTTAAGCACAATATAACCAGTAGAGAACTCTTAATCCCCCATGTATCTCTTTTCCCTACCTATCCGTGCTTCCATCTTTCCCACCTCAATAATTAGCATTACCCCAAATGAAAATTACAATGAGGAACCACCTCACACTGGTGGATATGGCCCATATTGGAAAAAAAAAACAAAACAAACAAAAACGAATACAGAAACAAGTGCTGGCAAGGATGTCGAGAAAAAGGAACCCTCTTATACTGCTGGTGGGAATATAAACTGGTCCAGCTACTAGGAAAGCTAAGTGGAGGTGCCTCAAAACACTAAAAATGCATCTGCCATACAATCTAGCTATGCCACTCCTAGGAATCTACCTAAAGAACACAAGAACACTAAGTTGAAAGGGACCTTGCAGCACTTTTTTTTTTATTACAGCATTATTCACATTAGCCAAGATACATATGGAAACAACCTAAATGCCCCAAACAGATGAATGGGTCAAAGAGATGTGGTATATATATATATACACACTGGAATACAACTCATTGATCAAAAAAGAGTCATGCCATTTGCAGCAACACAGATGGACCTGGACCGGTTGATTCTAGGTGAAATATATCAGAAGAAAAAAGATAAATATTGGATGTCTTCACTTATATGTGGCATATAAACAAACCTTGAAAGCTGACCATAGGTATGAGAAATTCAGAAAGGAAGGGAGAGTGGGAGAGGGCGGGCTAGGGATCTAAACAAGGAAGGGGGTAGAATATAAGGGAATATGGTTATGGACCATATGCTTTGGTGCTGGGAGGTGCTTTGGTGGTGGGAGAAATACAGTGACCACACCTTAGGAAAGAAATCATATATATTGTCCAAAAATTAACAGTAATGTAAGAAAAAATGCAACATTTAAAACAATTTAAAAATATTAGCATTATCCTCTTTTCACTTGCTGAGGACAAAACTCTACTCATCACTTTTGATTAATTTTATCACTGCCCCTAATTCCAGTCCCAATCCAATCTATGGGCAAGCCCTGTTAGCACTTTCTGCAAAGTGTCTCTAAAATCTGTTTTTTTGGGGGGAGGAACCAAGATGGTGTCTGTGGAGGTTCTTTGCTTGGCACCCAAAAAGAATAGTATGAAACTTTACCCAGATTGGGGCTATATCCAGAGGATCCTGTGACTTGGAGCAAAACTGGAAAACCTCTTGGACATGAGGCCAGCCTGGACTGTACCAGAAGGCACTCTGAGAGTCTCATGTTTCCTTCAACATGAGGTGGGTGGAGAGAAATGCCAGGAGGCTGTGTCCTGGAGGGATACTGCGATACAAACCACAGTGCTGCCACTTGGCAACACTTTCAAGGATGTTCTGTCTTGGGGAGGGGTGAACTGAATGTTGTGGTTGCACATACACTTTACTGAGGAGAGATATATTTGGAGGAGCAGGAGTGTTCCAGGTGGGCTAGGGCCCCAGTTTAAAGAAAGTGGACAGTGCTGTGGGCTGTGTTCCCCCCTTATATCCCTCAGTACCGGTGTGCAGGCTGCAGAGACTTGGATCTAGAAGCCCAGATGGGGGTTATCTGTGGTACTATAGCCACACACTAATCCCCTGACCCCTAACACACACACACACACACACACACACACACACACACACATGCACATACACTCTCACCCCAGTGACCAGACCACTGAAGACCCTTACCCAACCCTTGATTCAATAGTACAAAATCAGTTCTCCAGAATTATGGAAGCTGTGAAACACCAAAAAAGTATCCACAACACCACCTTCTGGAAAAGTGAAGTGGAGCAGCTATTTTATAAAAATAGGAAACTAAAGCAACAAAATGGAAGATAGAATGATACAATACATGGCATCTTGAGACCACAGAGGAATATGTCATCAAAATTAGAGAATCCATTCCAGAATCCAACCTCAAAGACATTTTTTAATTATTTTATTTTTAAATTTTTAAATCTTTTTCTGATTTTAAAGGTAAGGTTATCTAAGGGAGAGGAGGCAGGTTGGAACAAAGTAGGAATGGGCCCAGTGGATTATAGATGCTTTGGTGGTGGGTGTGGTGTGGTAACATACATCTGAAGAGGTATGAACCTGTAACTCTTATTTATATACGTTGTTATAAATCAAGGTATTATCCTTAATTAAGAAAAATAAATCTGGGCCTCCCCGGTGGCGCAGCGGTTGAGCACTGGGTTAAGCGCTGGGTTGCTAGGCTGCCCGTGGCCTCTGCAGCACTGGTTCAATCCCCTGCTACCGGGTGAGGGTCCCACGTGGTGCGCAGACCTCTCCTGCCGCCTGCTGCTACCCTCGGCAGTGTACTTCGGTCCTTCTGCCTGCTCTGCTCCCCGCTCTGGCTCTGGTGAATTCTCTCACCCTCCCGCGCTTCTGACTGTACTCAGTGCTTGTATAAATAAATAAATAAATCTTAAAAAAAAAAGAAAAATAAATCTGTCCTCTACCCCCATATTTATTTTCTAGGTAGTCCAAAGTAGCATGTTATCTTTGCCTGAACAGTTACAGTAATACTCCTTGGTTTTCCTTCTTCTTCAGTAATCTTTTCACAAAACAACCAGAATGATCTTTTAAAATGTAAATTAGGCCATTCCTGTTCTTTCTCTTCAAATTTTCCATTGACTTCCATTGCACCTAAAATAAAATGTGAACTCCTTGTGCCATTTCAGTACTAGCTTATATACTCCCAACTTAGCTCCCTCCATGCCCAGTTCCCTGTACCTAAACCACAGTAGACCTCTGTCCTTCAAACATGCAAATTTATTTTTAACACAAGTCCCTTACAATTATTGTTCCCCTGATTGAAATGATCTAAGGTTTGTGAATCTCATAATTACTACCCCCTCGGAAGGTTCTTCCTTGAATAGTGAATTTAACTGAGCTCTCCCTTAAGTCTACTATTTTATATTCACTTTGAACGATATAGCATTATCTAAAATTTTGTTCTTTTATTTATTTTCTTGGTCATTGTTTTTCTACTACATGAGAACAGAGTCCTTTCCAGTCTTTTTAATTCCACAGCAGTGTATTTTAAAAAATGTTCTGGTAATAAAAGGATTAAAGTCCTCGTACAAATGAGAGGTCTTTATAGCCAAAAGAATTTTTAAGTTCTTTTCAGGTTATAATCAAAATTGATTTTGGAAACAAGTCAAACTGAATGTTATTATGTGATTAAGTTCATCCAAATGAAATTACAGAATGTTGCAATTCCAGTAGATTATAATTACTTAAGTTTTTTATATCCCAAAAGACCATTCAAAATGCATAATTCTAATCAGCTGTGCTTGTTAGGTAAGAGGAAACTGTGTTGTATGAAGTAGAAGGGGAACACAGAAGGGACAGGCACATGAAAATGCCACTAAGGATGGGTTATACCTTTAATAGCTATGACATTAGTGTTAGGTCTGTAGAGAAGCAAAAAAAGGAGTCCTGGACCTGCTCCTTAGTGACTGACATTTTGGTATTTCCTCAAAATGTTGTGAAATATTTTGTGAAGGACTGTCACTCTCAATCAGGTAACACAGGAAAAAGAAATTAAAATCATGGATATCAGAAGGTGTCATATTTTTATAGGAAACTCAGATTGTATAGTTGACTTGAGAACACTTCCACCCCCACCTGCCAAACACTTCTGTCTTCTTTGCCGGATGAGTCAGTTGTGGGTGGATGTGCATCTGCCATCCCTTTCTCCTTACCTCTGGCCATTGCAAACTGTTTTTGAAAGAAATCTCTGCTCTTCTCTCCTTCCAGGGACCAAAGAATTTGGGCGGGGGGATATTTGCTTGAAACTCCAAGGAGAGCTACAAATCACCAATATCAGAAACTGGAAATTTGTGAATGAATGTTAAGCGCTTGTTTGTATTGACAGTGAGCATATACACTATCTGTATGTGACGTGGGGCATTAACTGTGTGGGAAAGATATGGTATGCAAAATATGTATATCTACTGTCAAATAACAATATTGGCACAAATGTGATTTAGTATCAAACGATTAGTATATTTTGGTATGAATACATTTGTATGAATACAAATGAATACTAAATGTTACTATAGGCACTTCTGTCCCTTGGAAACTATCCAATACTTAATGATGCTTTCATCAGATTCTGTCTTCAGGATGTCCCTGAGTAGTCACGAAGTGTGATTATAGAATCATTCCAGTTCTTTGCCATCTCCAGTTTATATTGATATTTTAGGTGTAAACTCCCTTGCCCTTAATCTCAGTAACGTCTGTGTCCTTTTGAAGATAGCAAAATGAAAATTTTTATTTTTTCTAGTCCACTAGGACTTTATTTAAGGAAGTGTGGATACACTGAGAACCTACTGTGTGACAATTACTCTTGTTAGAACTTTTATGTAATTCTTGTTAGGCATTTTGTGATTTAGATGTCAGCGTGCCTGTCTGCTTGCTCAAGATGCTGCTGCTAATGAGGTACAGATAAGCTCAAATTCCAGTTCTAATTTCTGAGAATAGTTTGTTTTCAATGATGACATTCATTTTGCTTTATGCCTTGTAGATTATAAAACCAGGGCAATAAGAAAGACCTCAATATCTATTTCATAGAACTGTGAGAACCAGATGAATATGAACACAATACCGATACAAATTCTAAGCTCTGTTATGATTATTAGTAGCATGAATTTAGCAACACTACCAAACTGTTATTTTAATTACCTGTTGTTTCATACCAAGTTTTCTGAATACACATTTGATTCTGTGAAGACTTCCATCGACAAAAGTAGATATTTTAATTGTTTGTTAGACTCCTTGTGGTTATGTTTGGGTTTCTTTGAGAATGAATTTTACACCCTTCCAATTGTTGGCAAATATTCATAGTAGAGAAAAACTACCCATCTGTTCAGCTGCTAGCCAAAACATAACAGTCAAAATAGCAGATTCAGTTCTAACATGAATTATGGTAAGATAGTTTAACAGAGAAATATAAGTCATAAAGCTGTGTGGGTGTCAGCAGATGTGGAAAGAGGTGGTATCAGTCTGGGAAAAGTAGATTTTCATCCTATGAAATTTAGATTGGGCATAGAAGAACATAACAAATGTCCACAATTGTACTGACATATATTATTAGAGCTTAAATTGAATCAACAGTAATAATTGTAGAAAAAAATACCACTGCTTAGTTAGCTTCTGCCTGTCCTATCTTGCAGATAGGCTGGGCATTTAATTCCTAGCTGTTCATGAAAGGCTATTTGTGCTCAGCAGGATGGAGATCCACTCAAGAAAAATGTGCATTTATTTACTGCTGCCTCCCATATCTTCTTGAAGCACCAGGTTGTTTGCTGTAGTAACCCTGAATGTTTCCATTTTTTCCTAGGGTTTATTCTTATATGTAGAACTAGTATAACCTTATGCTTTTTGCTAGGATACCCATGCATATTGTTGACTTTTGGCTTTGTAAAATAATTTTTATTATTGAAACACAAAGAACACTTGAGTAAGTGTAAGCTACAAATAACAGCAAACTAAAACTTGTGTAGTAGTCAGCCAGGCTACGAAATAGCTCCATGTACCTTTCACTGAACTCATCTCCTTTGCTACCCCTACCTTGAGTCCTGCGACCTTGAGTTCATTGTCTTTTCTTCATAGATTTTATGTATGTATTGCAATCAATATTTGGTTTAATTTTATAGTTTTTAACTTTACTTAAATGAAAAGATTATGCTTATTCTTTTTCTATTGCTGTTTTTGGCCCACTATTCTGGGATTTTTCTGTGATGATACATATAACTCAGACAGTTTCACTACTGTTTAGTTTTCTATTAGTGAGTATACAACAATTTATTTGCTTTCTATTTTCAACTATTCAACACTTCATGACTATGAATACTCATAAATTTACTCCTGTTGAGTGTGTATGGGAGTTTTTCCTAAGGTACAGGAGTATTTCTGGGGTCTATAACTTGTAATGAAATTGTTAATCCCTGACTATGTTTGTCTCAGCTTCACTAAATGATGTCAAGTTATTTTCTGAAGTGATGGTATAACAATACATTTATATAAATCATCTGCTTCCCCATTATTCAAAATCTTTGTTAATATTTGACATTGTAGAATTTAAGGATTGTTGCCAATTTGTAAATTAATATTTGTCATTACCTTTATGTTTTGCAGCTCTAGAAGTTTTCTTGGTTTTGACATTTTTATAATTTCATTTCCCATATTTTCATATCTTATTTCTTTTGAGGTATATTTACTTAAAATCTGAATCCAAATTATAAGATCTTTGTGAATTTGAGTCAGCCATATAATTCTGCTAAGTCTTGCTCACTAGTCTTTATTTCTTTGTTTGGGATTTTTCTTTTAACTGTAAGCTCATACTTGGGTGAATTTCTTTAAGGTCTGGATTGAAGGTGTATTCTTCCAGAATGTTTGCTTTTCTGGTGGCTGACTACTAGGGCATTAACACTCAGAATTCCTCTGGGGTTTTCTGTACTTGTGGGTTCTCGAACCACAAAGATGATAGGAATTAAGCAGCAAGCTTGATCAATTGCCTGGTTATAGTTATGAGGTTTCTAGGAAAAATTATTCCCCTTTATCCATTGCTAAGGTTATCTTGGCAACATCTTGACCTCTCTTCTGTAGATTTATTTGAATCCACTCTAAGAGTTTGGTTCTTGACTTCCCTCTGGGTATGACTCAAACCTGGCCTCCAGGGCTTTTGTGTGTATGCAGCTGCCTAAATGGATGGACAGTTTCCCTGGTTAACCCACTGTCTCCAGTGAGAAGGTCAGCTTGAGAGCTTAGTTACTTTGGATTGCTTCCTTTAGTCACTGTGATCACTTAAATATTTCTCTTTCTGGTCATCTGAATGAGGAACTTAATTTTACCTTTTTAATGGACCTTTTTATATGCATTAATTTTTATTCACTTTATAAAAATTTTCAGTAAATGCAGAGAAGATGAAGGTCTATGGCAGGATACACACCATTCCTTGTTAGCTTTTTTTCATATTTACTGTTTGTGTTGTGTTTCCTGAATTATTTGAAATCCAGTTGCAATTATCACGACACAACCCTAGATGTTTTACTGTGCACTGTCTAAAAACAAAAATATTCTCATTTGTAACCACAATATCATATCATATCATATCTTAGAGAAATAATAAAAATTGTTTAATATTTTATCTAATATCTAGCCCATATTCAAATTCTGTAGTTGTTCTAAATATTTTTTATATGCTTTTTAAAAATTTTTGTGTAGAAGAACTCTAGTGTAGGCCAGAGGAGCAGCAGATGAGAGAATTCACGAGAGACAGAGTGGGGAGTAGAACAGGTGGGTTTTACTGAAATACACTGCTGAGGAGAGCAGCAGGCAAGACCAGAGAGGTCTGCTGAGCCATACGTGGATCAGCTCCCTGGCTGAAGATGGAACTAAGGCCGTGCAGGTGATAGTGCTTAGACTTAAACCTTAAGCCACCAGGGAAGCCCTTATACAGTTTTTTATCCAAAATGAGGATACAAATAGTATGGCAGTGTTTTGTTTGAAATATTAAAAAATATTTTAAAATATATTTGTCAGTAGGGCTATTTTGGTTATTTGATCTACCATTCTTTCGGATATGGAAATAGACTTTGTTTCCCCTTTTTTGAAATATGCTTTTGTCTTCATTTTTCATAGAAACCAAAAGTGCTGTCTATTCACTTTCCTTGAGAGTTTTTAATTATTTGGGTATCTAGTTAAAGACAATAACTTAGTTGAAAATATTTCTGTGTCCTTTTTTAGAGTTGCACCTTTTACGTAGAAGACTTAATGTTGGTTGGCATATTGACTTTCAGTCAAACAAACACACATTTGAAGTTTTGTCTGATAAGTAGACACTGACTTCACCCAGGATTCTATCCCTGGGTATATTCCCCCCCCAAAAATAATGACATTTGTCTATACTGAATAGAACCAATTTGTCCTTGGGGTTTTTTTGGACAGTTGAATTCTGCTGGCTCCTATTGCGTCCTGCTTCTGGTCAGCCCACCTGCACAAAGACAGCAAAGTGAATGATGAAAACTAAGAGTGACCCACGTTACTTTGCTGGGAGAAAGCAAAGGATGAAGATTCCTTTAACGCACAAAGCTAAAGGAAATAGCTGCTCATTTCTAGTAACTTTCTCTCGGGCTTCAGACTTGATGAATTTAGTGTTGCCTGACATATTTTTAAGGATTAAAAAATATATTGCTGTTGAATAACAATAATCATCAAGAGATATGGATGTGCTACTTCTTTTTGATGATCTAGAAGTTATTTATGTATTGAGCTACATGCATGAAACCTCCATGTTTGTATTTTTCTTTGTCATTGACTTCAAAGCAGCTCAGCAGGATTTTAAATATTTATATTTTATATTTTCTTGCACCTGCCCCATGACAATATACATAGACCATGCAAACAAAGATGTATTTAGTAAAGAGATTGTGAAACTGTTTTATTACTGTCCTGATCTCCATCGGAAATGAAGCTGCTTTTTCAAATACTGTTTAGGCACGCTATCTAGCTGTCAGTAATTGTGCAGATTATAATCATGAGCTTCTCTTCAACATGTGTATGGCTATTGTGGTAATAACTGGTGAATCATTGCATTTTAATTTGAATGTATAAAAAATAGAAAGCTCAGCAGAAGCATTCTTTAGAGAGGTAAAAAATCTAAAAAGGAAGAAGAAAATAAGGTATATTCATGAATTTTAACATACTAAATAGTGGAGAAATTTCTTTGATAATAGGATGTACATAGATATTTAGATAGTACTGCTAGCATAAACAGGGGCAGATTTTTTTTTTTTTTGGTTCATCTACTTTATTTTTTTTTTTATTTATTTTTTAAAGAGCTCTTTTATTTTATTTTTTTTTTAATATTTATTTTTATTTATTTATACAAGCACTGGGTACAGTCAGAAGCGCGGGAGGGCGAGAGAATTCACCAGAGCCAGAGCGGGGAGCAGAGCAGGCAGAAGGACCGAAGTACACTGCTGAGGGGAGCAGCGGGCGGCAGGAGAGGTCTGCACGCCATGCGGGACCCTCCTCCGGTGGCCGGGGAGCAGCCAGTAATCGAACCGGCGCTGCAGAGGCTGCAGGCAGCTTCGCAACCCAGCGCTCAACTGCTGCGCCACCGGGGAGGCCCCGGTTCATCTACTTTAGCTGCAAAATTGTTTTTCTCCATCCTTTGCTTTTTTAATTATTACTTCTCAGTAATTGGAATCTGATCTAAAAGTCAAAGTATGTTTCAAAAATACTTCCAGTGACCATTATCGATAATGTTGGCTACAATAGATTGATCTTGTTGCTTGGTATCACCCAACAGTCTAAATCAATTTCAATATTAGACCTACTTCTTGGGGTCATATTTACTGTATGTTTATTTACTATAATATGCTATTAAAAATAATTTTTGTCTTTATCTAAATAACTCCCGAATGTATTTCATTTATTCTACAATAAGCTGATATTATGAACTTTAACTTGTTGGTTTCAAAACTTGTCTCTTAAATTTTATTTTACCCCTATATACAGTTAATTGAGAGTTGTATCTGTTTTTCTTTTGAGCTATCTTGCCATATGTGGTTTAACTTTCTAATACAGAATGACATTTCCTAGCAAGATTGCTATGATATTTGACTTGTACTTTCCTTTTCAGTCTATCTTGCATGCTTCTATCATATATATACACACATATATAATATATGGTTCAGATCAGATCCTATAGGACCATATATTATGTATATAGATATGTCTCACCTACCTTCTAATTAGTGACTTAGGATGTGAAATCCTGTCTCTGATTGGATTTCAAGACACCTCCCTTTTTTTTATATATGTATTTTACATTATTCTTCCATTTTGTACATTGTTTGCTTTCTTCTCTCATAGGCTCCTCTTCCTAGGCTGATTGAAAACTGGGGTAAACTCAAGTCCTGTGGCCATTAAAATAGTCTCATAGTCTCAGACATCAAGGGAAGTACATTAAGTTGGAGGAAAGGTAGAGTCAGGGAGGGGAATTTCAGGGTGGGACTAATCCTGGCCTTTGAACAGGGCACACTGTCCTAGACTGGAAATGGGGTGATAGGGCTGGTCTGACACAGGCCAAGAAGTTGATGCCCCCTGCCCTTGTTCAGGCCTATACCTGAGAGCATGTTGTGCATCTCTTCCATATTGTTCCTTTGAAGTGGATACTTTTTACTTTTCCACCTACCCAGTGTCACAGGTGCTATAGTGGAAGGAGCACTGACTTAGGTGGTAAACTGATCTAGGCTTGAGTTTTGTCTTCTTGTTCACTGGCTGGGTGAGCCTGGCCAAATTACTTTGCCATTCTAAACTCTAGCTTTCTTTTTTGATGATAGAGGTGTTATTTATATTCTTTGTGGATATAGGGATTAAAATGTTTGCCCCTCAGTTTTGGAGCTTTGAAAAAAACTGCTATTAGCACCCATAGATATGGAGAGAAAGGATATATGAAATCTTGCATATTTGTGTATATATAATATTAAATCTACAGGAACATTTGAAGAAATGCTAATTTCTATGGACATGGCTCTCTAGTCTGTCTGCTGCTAGAGGGTTAATAGTTATAGACAGCATAATAACCTCCCCAGATGGTACTAGAAACTCCTTTGGTGGACAGATAAGAGTTCTAATATAAGAGAAATACTATGCCTGGAGGCTCTATATCTTCTGGAAGGTCATTGAAGGAGAGAAAGTTAAGGATTCATGTGCCCTGTGTTTGGTACATATTTGTTAAATGACTAAACAAAGGATAATTTTCCTTAGATTAAATTAGACTGCATGCATTTTTTTGTTTTTATTTTATTTTATTTAAGATTTATTTATTTATTTATTTATTTATTTATTTATTTATTTATTTATAAGCACTGTGTACAGTCAGAAGCGCGGGAGGGTGAGAGAATTCATCAGCGCCAGAGCGGGGAGCAGAGCAGGCAGAAGGACCCAAGCACACTGCTGAGGGGAGCAGAGGGCGGCAGGAGAGGTCTGTGCGCCACGTGGGACCCTCCTCCGGTGGCCGGGGAGCAGCCGGGGATTGAACCTGTGTTGCAGAGGCTATGGGCAGCTTCGCAACCCAGCGCTCAACCACTGTGCCACCGGGGAGGCCCAGACTTCATGCATATTTATTATAACTGTCCTCTCAATGATTATTGACTAAATTTTTAATTTATGAAAATGCATATTTGTTTATATAAAATACTTTGAAACTTAAGTACTTTGTCATTGAACTTATCACTACTTAAGAGGCCAATGAGGTTTAAAATTCTAGTTGAAATCTTATAAATTTGTTAATATAAGTTCAAATAAGACTGATACATTTTATTTATTTGGATATATTTCTGATTATGAAATATGTAATAGTTCATATAAAAAAAAACTAGGAAGGCATAGAGTAAGTAAAGAAGGGAAGTAAAAATAACCCTTAGTTGTATATTATCATCTAGCATGTTTTCTAGGAGATTATATTGATTATTTTGTTTCTTTGTTTTTTCCTCTTAACAGTATATTACAGGAATTTTTTCATAAAAGCTCTTGACATATAGTGTTGGTAGGACTGTAAATTTGTACAGCTGTTACAGAAAATAGTATGGATATTCCATTAAAAACAGAAATTCCGTATAGTCCAGTTATCCCACTTCTGGATATTTACCTGAAAAATACAAAAACATTAATTTGAAGAGATATATGCCATTGCAGCTTTATTTATAGCAGTCAAAAACTGGAAAAAACCTAAGTGACCATTGATTGATGAATGGATAAAGAAGAGGTGGAATATATACACATTGGAATACTATTAAGCTTTAAAAAAAGGATGGCATCCTGCCATCTGAAATAAAGTGGATGGATCTAGAGGGAATTATGCTTAGTGAAATAAGCCAGAGAGAAAAACATAACCACTATTTGATTATCACTCATCTGTGGTATAGAGAGAAAACATACAGATGAATTAAATAAAACAAACAAACAAAAACCCTTTTAGACTCTTAAGAGCATTTAACAGTTACCAAAAGGGAGGAAAGTGGGATATGATTAACTCAGGCAAAAGAGACAATGGTAAGGTGAAGGATAGATTTGGGCTCTTGGCCGTAAACTTGAGGTACTACATATACTTGTTGATTCTCGGCAATGAACTCCTGAAACCTTGTAATGCCATGTTACTTCAATTAAAAATATAAATTGAAACTATATTATAATGAAAAAATATAAAAAAATAAAAGTCTGGATTGTGAAAACATATTCTTGAAAACTAATAATCATATAGCTGCATCATTATTTACTTAGTCACTCATTTATTGGGTAGTTAAGTGTTTGTTGGATTTGTGATTATTTCCTTAACAGTTTCCTAGATTTACAATTAATCTATGAAAATTTTAAATATGCAAATTTTTAAAAGCTTATTACATATTACAACCATTCTTCAGTAACTGGTTTTAGTTCATCAGCTTGATACCTTTTGTATTGTGTGATGGAATTTTATCTTCCTATGTCCTTTCCAACAGTGACTGTTGTCATAGAAAATAACAGCTTCTATTGTGATAAACAAGGAAACAAGGGTGTAAAATAGTAACACGTTATTACTAAAAAAAAAAAAAATAAAACCAGTGGACTTTGACAATAGAACTGAGGCTACCTGAGGGGAAGAGGGTGAGAATTGGGGAAAACAAGGGTAAATCAGGTTGGGTTTTTTTTTAAATATAAAGTTTTAAAATTATTTTTCAAAAAGGTAAGAATGAGCATAAAGAAATGTGCAAGGAAAGACTTACATGGTAGTCTGGTTCCATGAAGAGACTGTGTGAATTCACATTGAAATTCAAATTCAAAATGTTTATACAGAAATCACAAAACACTAGTGATTCAGTTGCTGCTACTCATTTCCACTCATCTGGATGTAGATGCCAATAAAAAAAGGAGAAAAAGAAGTGTAATTTTAGGGAATAAACACAATTATTCTGGAAAAAAAGGCTTTGGCTACTTATTTTTCTGGTTTGCATTGTATAAGTATAATCCCTATTACTGGATTTGTTTTAATTAAACAAATATCTGTGGTGATATCTATCCTTTTGTATTACTACCAATGCGACTTTCTATGAAGATTGTACAGGGGTCACATTTAACTTATCTTTATGCCACCATTAGGGATTTGTACATAGTAGGTGTTCAATAAGCATGAAAATAATTACCACATGATACTTACCTAGATACAGTCCACCACTCACTAGCATATCTTTGCATACACCTTAACCAAATATAAATTCTTTTTATTCTAAAGCAACATATAAAGCTCCTGGATCTCATTCTTGTTTTTGTAGAACAATCCATTCATTGGTAGGACATGTTGGTATATTTAAAATCAGAATCCTTGTTCCCTCTTACCTATTTGAACTGCACTCTCCTGCAATTTTTCTACTTTTAAAAAATAGACATTAGTATTATGTGTATGTAATTTAGCTTGTAAATTACATCAGAAACACCAAATAATTTAGCTTGTAGCAAGCATTATCCATCTGAAACAATCCTGTATTGTCAGATCAGTGAAAGAGATATGGGAAAATGTTGCTGGTGGTTAGTAAGAATGTAACCAAGCCATGAACTTTAACAGAGATGTGAGATGTATATTAAATCAGTTTCTGAAAATCATTTGCTTTTTTGTGTTTTATGGCAGTACCTTGTGGATCAGCATTTAAAATGATAATTCATGCTAATGGCTTTCATTTCCCATGAGGTAGCAGAAATCAATCCTAAAATGGCAGAATGAAAGGGTATAGCAAATAAAGTCAATGAGCTGTCAAAGAATTTTTCTTCATCAAACAAGTCCCCAAGCACTCTGTGTTATATTGACCTTCTCTTACTCTTCTCTTGGATACTTATGCTGATTTCATTTGATTTTTTTTTCCATAATAGAAAAATTAAAAAACATGTGTGGTCAATGAAACAGAAGGTGTTTGAAAATAATACCTTGGAGCAGTGTCTCAATCTTGAGGAAAACGGTGAAGAGGAAATACCGCATTGATTGCTGTTGCTAGGCAACGGCTTTCACAGCAGATGTGCGGGATAGTGGTGGTGTCTGCCAGCATACTATGCTGGGGAGAGAGCATGCTGCACCATGGTACTTCGGAAAAATCAGAATCAGGGCTTTGCATTGCCTCTTTCCTTACAACTTGCTGTGGTTAATATTTGAGAAGTTAAGATTATGCTGTCAAATGTATAGACTGAAAAATGTGAAGCAACTTGAGGATTTTTAGAATTGCGAATAGATTTTTACGGCCAACTCAGTGTCAGAATTCCTGTTTCGTTTCAGAAATACCATTCAATTTTCCACTCATTCATAAATATGTTCACACATTCATTTAGTCAGTGTTCAAGTCTCTGTGCTGCTCTTAAGAGTCCAGGATCTCTCCTATGGCTGACATACATTTTGTAGGCATGGTGGTAAGAAATGGCAGGTGTCTGGCCTCCCCAGTGGCGCAGCGGTTGAGCGCTGGGTTGTGAAGCTGCCGGAGAGCCTCTGCAGCGCCGGTTCAATCCCCGGCTGCCGGGTGAGGGTCCCACATGGCGCGCAGACCTCTCCTGCCGCCCGCTGCTCCCCTCAGCAGTGTACCTCGGTCCTTCTGCCTGCTCTGCTTCCTGCTCTGGCTCTGGTGAATTCTCTCACCATCCCGCGCTTCTGACTGTACCCAGTGCTTGTATAAATAAATAAATAAATAATTTTTTTTTTTTTAAAAAGGGAGGTCTCATTGCAGTGTGCAGATGTGGTATAATGAAGAGCCTCTTGGGCCGTCCTCCTCAGACTCTAGTTCACAAGATGTAGGGAACATGAAAATCTCCTTTGCAGCTTTTTAAAGATTTCTCACCCCCACTCCTGGTGATCTTATTGCCAGAGTTCTGGAAAGTAATTTAGGAATATGCATTTCCAAACAAGCTCCCTGGATGATTTTGATACAGGTGGTAGGAAGACTTCTCTTGAAATAGCCAAATTCTGAAGGATTTCATCTCCCTTTCCAGCTAAGATGTCACTTGTCAGTTTTAATTCAGTAACAAGGAAACTACTTGCTGTGTCTATATTTGTTCAATCTGTGCCTCTTCAAGCTTGATTCTTAAGTCTCTCTTTATTAGAACTGTTTGTGATTCAGTAGTATTGGACTAGTTTGGGTGTCTTCCAGAACTTGCTCTGTGGCTATACCTCAGGAGGAAGTTGGAGGGTAGCACACCATCACTGCTTATGACTCGCCCACAAACAAGAAATGAGTATACATGTAAAATATGCAAGCCTTGATGTAAATAGGCTATAACATAGGCCTTTAAGACTGATTTTCAGTGTGCCTTTCATTGAAAGCAAAAAAACAAGCAAGCAAACACACGCCTGAACCAATTGGTCACTGACTTTTTTTTTAACCTCCTAACTGATAACATCTCAATGGTCTGTCATTTATAAATATGGCCAACCCTTCAATAAAACCTTATATGCTTATAACTTATTTGCATAAATTAATAATTATTGCTTATATGTCCCTACAATAGGATGATTCTTTTACATTTACATTTCTCTACTTATATATGCTACAGTTCCAGTTTTGGTCCTAACTGAGCATATTTGAGATCTTGGCCCTAGACCACGAAGAGTACGGACTAGCACAGGTTCATAGTAGTTTATGTAGCTTGTTAGCCATTCATCTATCAAACTAAATGCCTTATAAGTGACTTGTACATTTAAAACTCTTCAAAGTTATTAAGGCCTGTAATTTATCATCAGTAGAATTTCTGACCTTGTTCTTGTTCCCTCACCAGAATGCTGTTCATTGAATGTATATGACACAATAGGAGGAAAATTAAGTTGCACTTACATTACCAGTCTGAGTGGGAGGTTTAAAATGTTGGCAGTAATCAATAGCAGAACTTAATTTATATACTTTATATTGGAGACATGTTATATTTTCCAAATTGCTTCCATTTTTAAATTAGTTGCCCTCATTTCAGATCATACTCAGAAATAATATATTTTCTATATCTAAACCATCTTATATGGTTTGACCTTTAGCTGAATAAAGTAGTAGAGATCAAAATGAATTATGCTTGAGTGGAAAGGGATTTTAATGTTGCTCTGCACTGTGTTTTCCCTCATCCCACATGCTGTTTAATATTATTAATTCAGCTTGAATGATGATGAGCCAAAAAACGACTTTAGCTGGTTTTGGCTAATGCATTCTTGGATGTTATTGAAGTGCCTGTAACACCTGAATGGTTTCACATAAATAGTAATGCATTTTTATGCATTTTTATTTTGCCCACAAGAGAAAATACCACATGATTGCCTATAAGCAGCAGAAAACAGGTTTCTAGATGTATGTTCTTCCCTTGGTGCAAATATATAACTGCCATTAGCCTTAATAGGGGCTCCCTATTTGCATCCAGGAATTTAGTATTTATAGTATGACAGCAATGAATATTTGAGGAGTTATTACTGAACCTTTCAAATAAGTTGAATGGCATAAATGGCTTTGAGTACTAGGAAAGTGTGGGAATTCTTTAGAAATGAGCTATTCAGAATACTTAACTATTGTCAATGAAGTGTTAGTGAGAAGGGAACTATCCACATGTTTAGATTCACTTTAGCTAATAGTGTCTGTGTTTATTTTACCGTCACATCAGCGCTCTAGAAATGCACTTTGCCCTGTGAAGTCAGTGGAATAGTTTCAGCCTCATTCATAATTCCCAGGCCTCTCAAACTGCCCTTGTTTAATTTGCTAGCATTATAATGGCCTGTGAAGCAGCTGTGTTGCAGAATCAAAAGTGCATGCAGAGAGATAGCTGTGATTTCAATTAGCTATGAGGTAAAGTTAACGATCGTTCTAGAATTATTCTGTCATTCTGTCATTTCTATACTAAACAAAAATGTGTAGTCTTACTTTTTAGAATAGATGCATCTTAAAATTTCCCTGTCAACCTGAATTTTTATGTACCAACTTGATTTTCCTTTATATTTTCTTTATATAGCCAAGAGAGATATTTATCTAGATGAAAAGCCATTATACCAAGATACAGGTAATGTTACATTTAAGAATGCTTCAAGTCTGCTAAGACTTTAGAAATCACAGATTTATAGGGAAATAATAATTTTTCTAATAAAACCTGACAGCTTCCAAATAGCTGGGCTTATTTTTACATTTGGCATCCTGAAGAAAAAATGACTCAATAAGCTGGGTTGGAGAGTCACCTGGGATTCTTGACTGCACGGTCCTTTGTGAGAGCCAGTGTCGAAGAAGAGTGTACAGGTTTAACGGGATTTAAGTAAGACTGTAGTTTGAAAAGTGGCATTGACTCAACAAATAATTGCAGGATGGTTATTGATCTCATCCCAGAAAACTTGAAAATTGTATTTTTCCTGTTTGGTAAATTACTCAAGTTCAATTTTCTGTTTTTAATACAATGCTTAGATAGTTTTTAAAATGTCTTGTTTTCCCTCTTAAATGTACAAGCATGATTAATAGTACTCAAGCCAAATTTGAAGACTAGAGTTGATATAAAAGGTGAGAGTTGCATGTAGTACTGGCCACTCTATGAGCTGTAAGATATTGAAAGGTTCTCCTTGTGTTTAAAAATAATGTATGGCCATTTTGGAAAATGGAGAAAATGTAATCTGTGTTTTAACCTGTAGAGTTAACAGCAATTTTTTTCTGTGTGTTTTTTTTTTCTTTTTGTTCTTACAAAGTTAATACTATATTTTATGTAAAATTCTTTGCAAATTTTTCATTTACTATTATAGTAAAGGCAGATAGTTGCATTTCAGTGAAATTCTTTAAATATTGCTGTTAATAACAAAAGAAATCTCATTAAGAAGACATGCTAAAATTGATACAGTTCTCTGTTTTGGTTCTATCTAGATTTTTGTTTATGTCATTATGATGGTATTAGGGCTTTTTTTTTTTGCCTCTAATCTCACTATTTAATGTACATTTCATTTCTTCCTTATTCATGTTTTCCTTAAGACTGCTTTTAAAAACTCACATGTTTTTTCTATTAATCTTTCTTTTTAAAAATTAATAATGAAGGTCTTTGAGAATATGAATTCAGTTATGAGCACAGTGTAGTTGCAACCTAAATGTTAGGGTTTTGGGGTTTTTTTTTTTTTGGTTATTTTAAGAAATATGTTGTTGTAGACCTGATTGTTGAGTTTTCAGCTGGCTGATATTTTGTGTTTATGTCCAATAATTTATTTCTAGTATTCAGAATATATTCAATACATATATACAGTTTTGTTTTATAGATGAAGAGTTCAAACTCTTATAGACATTTTTTCAAAAAGTACAATATTATTTGGAGGATGCAGAATTGATATAGTTAATAATCAGATTTGTAGAGGAGGTCTACTGTAGTTATATTGTGCATTGATTGTATTGTTATGTTTCATAGTCTTTCTCTTATTTTTAATTTTGATTTGAGTCATTTCAAACAACTTTTGATTTTCATATTTTGATGTTACTGAATGATGAAAGTGTGAGTTCACATTTGTTTCATTATAGGGTTGGTAGCAATAGATATTATCTGGAGTTTTACCTTCTATTTTGTTACCTATTTTTTTTTAAAGATTTATTTATTTATGTATACAAGGACTGGGATACAGGCCAGAGGCGTGGGAGGTGAGAGGATCCACCAGAGACAGAATGGGGAGCAGAACAGGCAGAGTCACTGAAATACACTGTTGAGGGGAGCAGCGGGCGAGTCAGGAAAGGTCTGCTGCGCCATGTGAGTAGCTTCCTGGCCGGCAATCAAACTTGTGCTGCAGTGGCTACGGATAGCTTCATAGGTTGCATCTTAATCCCTTGTGCCACCAGGGAGGTCCCTGTTAAGTCATTTTAACTCGGTTTTTGTTCTGATCATGTTTGGCGTATCTTTGCCCACTTTGTACATTTCAATCTTTCTATTTCATTTTGTTTGCTGACCCTAAATTAAGTTCTTTGTCCTGGTTAAGTGGAGTTCATATAATTTGCATTTATTTTAGCAACTGTTTTCCATGCTTCTATGCTATTTGGCAATCTTAGTTTTTTTTTTTTTTTTTTTTAAGATTTATTTATTTATGCATACAAGAACTGGGGTACAGGCCAGAGGTATGGGGGAGCGGATGAGAGGCTTCACCAGAGACAAAGTAGGGAACGGAACAGGCAGACTGACTGAAATACACTGCTGAGGGGAGCAGTGGGCGAGTCAGGAAAGGTCTGCTGTACCATGTGGGTTGCACCCTGGCCAGGGATCAAACTTGTGCTGCAGTGGCTGCTGATAGCTTCATAGGCTGTGTCTCAACCCCTTGCGCCACCAGGGAGGCCCGAAAATCTTAGTTTTATTGACTTTTGTGTTCTCCTGTGATTTGAAGTTAAATTTAATTATGAAATCTGAGAACTAAATTTATTTTTCAATTTAGATTTAAGAAACAATATATTCTATAACTCTCTGCTTTCAGTTTTTAAAAAAAATTGTTTTATAAGATCATATTTTAAGTGAATTTTAATTTTTTCTTTACATTTTCTCCTTTGAAAATTGTTTTTTACTTCATCACATTTACAATCATTGCATAGACATGAGCATTTAGCTGTTACTGTCCTTCATTTCTTTCCATCTGGTAGTTAATAGTAGCAGATTAATAGTAGCAATAACAACAGTCAACATTTATGAAGTATTTACAAAGTGCTATAGTCACTGTGCTCAGTCCTTTAAATGAGCAAACTCATGTTTAATCTTCTCCACATCACTCTGAGGTAGATTCAGTTTATATCTTCATTATACAGAAAAAGAAATGTAGCACCGAGAGCTGAATTCATTTGTCCACGATCACAGGTCTTGTGGAGCTAGGACTCTGGATAAATTCATGTCTCTCTTCTGAACTCATGCTCTGAAACATTATACTGTTGATGGGAAAAAATACATAACTATATTTAAGAAAGTTTGAGGTGGGTGGTAATTTTGCATGTCTGAGAGAATGTCTTTATGACTTTTAAACATAAAACATCAGTTTAGTTCAAGATGAAATTTTTTTAGGATTTATTTTTATTTATTTATGCATACAAGAACTGGGGTGTAGGCCAGAAGTATGTGTGTGGGGGTGGGGGCGATGAGAGGATTTACCAGAGACAGAGTGGGTAGCAGAAGAGGCCTACTGACTGAAATACACTGCTGAGGGGACCAGCAGCAAAGACAGAAGAGGGCTGCTGTGCCGTGTGGATTAGTTCCCTGGCCAGGGATCAAACTCATGCCATAGTAGCTGGTAATAGCTTGATAGTGTTGAAACTTAACCCCTGTGCCATCAGGGAGGCCCCTCAAAATAAAATTAAGTGAGAACCTTTTTTCTTTAAGACAAAGGTAAAGTACCTCCAAAGTGCCTTTTTTTTTTTTTAACCTGTTGCATAGGGAAAGTGTAAGGCTAGCCTGAATTTTAGCAAACTCATACTACTGCAGCCCCCTCTCCACTGCAACCCCATCTGTATGTTCTTAGAATTTTTTCATTAACCTTGCAGTTAACAAAAAAAAAATTGGTAACCTTTGTCCAGGTGAGTCATTTTGAATTAATTTCACCTAAAATTCTGAAATGGCCTTTGTTTAGATTTAGAAATTTCTTTAAGTAACAAGAGATTTTGAATTATATCTTTGTTATTATGTAACTTGCATTGACTCTTCTGTGGAACAACCCATATTCATCAGGGAATTTCTTTTCCCACAGCCCATAACCACTATTTACTTGCTAGCATGTATATCTTTTTCTCCCATTCCTCTAAAGCAGAAGTCAGAAAATTTTCTCTAAAATTTCTCTAAAAATCTCTATATAGATTTTATGTTTTTAGTACCAAATTGTAAATTCAGGGATATTGTGTATATAACAAAACAGAAAGCAGATTTTGATTATTTTTATTGAAGTTTAATATGTAATAATATAATTTAATAACAGTAATAAAGTACCAGGAGGTTTTTTTTTTTATTTTAAAGTAATAAGAGTTAATGATAGAATATTATTCTCTTGGGGGAGATAATTTGGGTTTAATTGAGGTTCAGATATTTCCATATTATCACAAATGCTCGTCTACAAAAACCATTCTTAGTTAGCAAATGTAAAAAAAAAATAGCCAGCAAGCCAGAACTGTCTTTGAAGCTACAGTTTGCTGACTCCTGTTTTAAAGTCTTGGAGAATTTCTGAGACTTGTCTTCTACTTTTCAGAATTGACTTCCTAATAATAATAATAATAATAATAATAATAATAATAGATATTGTTAATTCTGCTTTTTGTTACCTTGGATTTGAATTTTAAATTTCTGTTGATTGTTTTAATCCATCTTCCTTGACATCTCTGTCTGTTGACTCTTCATATCATATGCATCCCTGTTTATTTTTACCTTTTTGGGGCCATACTTTTTATATTTCATTACAAATATAAGTCGAAAGAAATCGTCTTAAAATAGTCACAATAAATTATTTTCAGCTGATTTCCTACATACAAATGTAGGAAGTTTGCAGTTTTCATAGACTCACACTTTGCTGCCTACTTTATATTTATTTATCTTTTCATAAAGAGAACTTTAAGCAGTCTCTCTCAAAATTCAAACAAATATGTGGATTTACCTTTGGCCCCTTACTATTTATACATCCTTCACCTAGCCTCTCACTCATTTTCCCGAGTCTGTCATGTAATGTGACTGTGCTAGAGTGAGGTGTATGTATACATATATATTCTTTAAAATATTGACAATACAAATTTACTTTTGTATATTATCATAGGTAGTTTGCATATCTTATTTAACTGGACTAGTTAATGCAAAGAATAACCCCCAGAGTGTATTCTTCCCAGTCTCTTTAATGCCCAGTCCCTGTTTGTTTTGTTTATTTTTTAAAAAGATTTATTTATACGTACAAGAGATGGGGTACAGGCCAGAGATGTGGGGGGGTGAGAGCATCCACCAGAGACAGAGTGGGGAGCAGAACAGGCAGAGTGACTGAAATACACTGCTGAGGGAAGCAGCGAGCGAGACAGGAGAGGTCTGCTGTGCCATGTGGGTTTCTCCCTGGCTGGGGATCGAACTCATGCCACAGAGGCTGCAGATTGCTTCATAGTGCAGTGCTTAACCCCTTGTGCCACCAGGGAGGCCCTATTTCAGTTTAATTAATGTGATTCCTGTGAAAACTTGAGTTAATAATAGATTTAGTTAAAAAGTGCCAGTCAACCTAAAAGACAAATCTAGAATGAAAAGCTTTCTTATGTAAATCCTCCCCTACCAGATACATGTGATTTACTTTTCTTCCACTTACAAATGAAAAGATGGATACATAGTTAGGCGTTATACTTTGGAACTCTGGGAGAACTTAAAGTTTATAGAAGAAGATTATTCTGGTAACTTGGGTCATGGAGGAAGATGCAATGTAAATAAGAAAGAGAAATACATCTCGATAATAGGTAATGAAAACCTGATGGTTGTGAAGAATAATAGAAAAGAGAAAACACACGAATGATTTATACCCAGTAATTCAGATTTTGTGATGTTTCCTGTGTTGTATAGCTTATCTATGTAGCCTTAGTTTGGGAAATAATTCAATCTAATTTTATCTCTAGTATACACTATGTATATAGAAGTGACCACTAATTATGTTCATTTTAGGCACTCTGACCATAGAATAGTATTCCCTGCTAACTAATGCCCAGTAATGAAATGTTTGGGAAACTCAATTTTGTTTATTCAGAAAGTTTCCGAGTCTGCCAGTACTTTTGGCAAATCGCTATTTCTGAAAAGTGAATTGAAAAATTAAAATGAATTGTATAGCTATGAATTTGGCTTTCATGGTTATTAAATTAGTTGAAGTGGTATAGTTTCAAAACTAATTGAATTGTATAATGTTTGTTGCAAAGTAGCTAAGGATTTAAGGTTTTTTCCAACCTTTTTTTGTTTTAGTAAGGCATTAAATGTTCTCTTTACCACTACATGTTTTAGTTACAGAATGACAAATTTACTTGTCTGAGAAGATGCTGAGTTAGGATTTTTGTTCAGGCACTGTCCAAATTGCCTTTATGCACCACAGTGGATAAAAATCTAGAAATAGAATTGGTTATTGATTCTGTTTGTTTTGCATGTGTAGCAAGAGAAAAATAATGTAATCTTTCAAGCATAGAAGTTGTGTGCAGTTTTTCCCTGTTGGTTTTATATGACTTTTTGTGCCACAGGAACAATCTAAATGATGAACTCTCAATTTATTTCTTGTCTGTGATGTTCAGCATACCTAAATACCTGTTTAATTTATTCCGCTACTTCTTTTACACCACAGAATCCATGCTTTTACTTAAGAAATAATTCAGAACTATTCTTATCATGAAAATTTCACATTCATTTATGGTGGAATATTTACTTCAGTGTAGATTTCCCCCAAATTTTTTTAAGACAAATGATAAAATGATACGAGGTGATGAGGTTTGTTTTTGTTGTTGTTGTTTTGTCATTTTCTAACTTAAAAAAATCACTTTATGTTTAAATTTTTTCCAGTATTTATAAAATATATGTTCAGAGTTTCTAATTTTTTCTCTAATTTCCAAGTCTAATTGAAATTGTCCCAAGAAATAGTTAGAGAATGTTATTTCATACAGGATTTTCAATAGGAAATCTGGTTCTTACATGAGTGACACACCAGGAATATATGGCCATTTTCCAAGTCTTATATGAAAAACCTTTACTTAAATAACTCTATATAAAAAAAAAACCCTTGATTCTAATAATATGTGGGAACCTTTGTTTTCCTTGTGTAACTAAAGTGAAGGTACGGTTTTAGGTAGGTCATCATATCACTTAAATTGAACATTTTATCAAGCTTTGTAGGTCTAATTTAACATTATGATCCCCATTTTACAGTTTAGGAAATAAACTTTAAGAAGTTAAGTAACTTGGCTTAACACAGTTGTGGTGTGGGAAGTATTTTAATCCTTTTTTTTTTTTTTTTGCTTGCTGTTTTATAGAAATAGAGTAAAACAAACTGTATGTGAACATGAACTGTCACTCACTTTCTCCTTTTCCTACAGAGTGTGGTTAGGCAGGGTGTTATTGGTCTGGACTAATGTTACCTCCTCCTTTTAAGAACAAAAACTTCTTTATCATAATCTCATAGATCCTCACCCTGCTGGTGTATTTATTTATATATTTTATTTTAATTAAAATATTTATTTATTTTATGCATACAAGAGCTGGGGTACAGGCCAGAGATGTGGGGGGTGAGAGGATTCACCAGAGACAGAGTGGGGAGCAGAACAGGCATATTGACTGAAATACACTGCTGAGGGGAGCAGCGGGCAAGACAGGAGACGTCTGCTGTGCCATGTGGGTTGCTCCCTGCCTGGCTGGGGATCAAACTAGTGCTGCAGAGGCTGCAGATTGCTTCATAGTGGGGTGCTTAACCCCTTATGCCACCAGGAGTTAAGCTGGTGAATTTAGATCATTCACAGAGGCAAATGAAAGGGAAGTAAATTCAATCTAGTTCAGAGATGGCTCAAAAGACCTGCATAGAATAATAAACAAATATCTCACAAATTAAATCTGGTGTTCAGAATCTTCTATGTAGTAGAAAATAGTTCTGGCCAAATAAAACTAGTTTCCCTAAATAAAACTGTTTAAAAATTAAAAGCCAGTAGATTCTAAATGAAAGTCTCAAGGGTTTTCTTGTGAGTGAAATTAATGAGCATTAAATAAGAATTTTGACAACTTCCTCAGTATTTGCTCTTAATTCTTGATTATTAACTGAGTTCTAATATGCTAAGGATGTCGATAAATTATGATTGAGTAAATGAGTTAGAATTATGTCAGAGTTTCCCTCTTAAGACACCAAATTTGGCCATTTGCAAGAAAAGCTCTTGTGACCTACTGGTATATACAGAAATGGAGGCCAAGCATCTTGCTATTGTAGAAAAATGAGGCAAGTAGGTAAATTAGATAAATGGTGAACCTTTCCAAAATTATTCAAGTTAAGATTCTTTGAGATGCAGTTCTTCTTGTGTATCTGGGTTGTTCTAGAGAGATGAGGCAATTGTTCACTCAGTAATCATTTATTGCGTCCACATACTATACTGGAAAAAATAAGCACTGGTAACAAATAAAACATATGCTATCTGCCTTCAAGAAACTCATGTTTGAAATGGGGATGATGACATATAAGCTATGGTGACAAAGCAATAGCCATAGCTATTGGGGAAAAAAATTGGTAAAAAGAAACCTGATTTCAGCAAGAAGACAATTCCATTTACAGTAGCTTCAAAAACTGTTAAATACCTAGGAATAAACCTAACAAAGGAGGTGAAAGACTTACTCTACAAAAAACTGTAAGACTAGAAGAAGTTGAAGAATGAAGTCTCCAAGGAAATGGAAATGGAAAGATATTCCGTAATCATAGCTTGGAAGAATTACATTGTTAAAGTGTCTACCTTACCCAAAGCAATACATAGATTCAATGTAATGCTATCAAGATTTCAATGAAATTCTTCAAAGAAATAGAGCAAAATTACTGAAATTTATATGAGTCTGAAAACAAACAAACAAACAAAAAACCAACAACCCTGAATAGCTAAAGCAATCTTGACAAAAAGAGCAGGGAAGTGGAGTTATAATGCTCTTAGACTTTGAACTATACTAAAAGGCTGTAATAATCAAAATAATATGGTATTGGGATATAAAGAGACACACAGACCAATGGTATATAATTGACAGCCCAGAAGTAAACTGTATTTATACTGATAGTTAATCTATGACAAAGCTGCCAAGAGCATACAATGGAGAAAGGAAAATCTCTTCAACAAATAGTGCTGAGAAAATGGACAGCCATGTGTAGAAAAATGAGACTAGACTACTCTCCCACACCACACATAAAAATTTACTCAAAATGAATTAAATACTTGGATGCAAGACTGGAAACCATAAAATACATAGTAGAAAACATAGGCAAAACACTTCATGCCATTGACTTCAGTGATGTTTGGAGGGGTTTGACACCAATAGAAATAAAAACAATCAAATGGAACTATAATAAGCTAAAAAGTGTCTGTACATGAAAAGAAGCTTTCTTTAAAACAAAAAGACATCCTACTGAATGGGGGAAAATATTTGCACATCCTAATCTGAGAGGGTCTAATATCCAAGATCTACAAAGAACCCAGGCAATTTAACAAAAAGAACAAAATGCAAAAAGAGGGGGGGCCAGAATTGCTAAATAGACATTTCTCCAAAGAATACATACTGATGGCCAACAGGCACAGGAAAAAATGTTTAACATCACTTGTCGGGGAACTGCAACTCAAAACCAGAATGAAAAACCAACTCACTCTTGATATTAAAAGAAAAAATAGCAACAGATAAATATTGACAAGCTTGTGGAAATAAAGGAACCCTTCTGCATTGTTTCTGGACATGTAGACTGGTCTATCCCCTTTGAAAAATAGTATGGAGGTCCCTCAAAATATCAAAAATAGATATACCATATGACCCAGCATTTCCATTCCTAGGTATTTACCCAAAGAATACAAAAACACTAATTCAAAAGAGAATAATGTACTCCTATGTTCATTGCAGCATTATTTCCAATAGCCAAGTTATGGAAACAACCTGTGTCCAACAACAGAGCAGTAAAAATTTAGAAAATGTGTATATACAATATGGAATACTATTCACCTATAAAAGGATAAACTCTTGCCATTTTCAATAACAAGGATGGAACTAGAGGGGATTATGCTAAATGAAATTAGACAGAAGAAGTAAGACTATTGGATGATTTCACTCATGTGGATTATAGAGAAACAATACAAAGGGACTGACAAAACTAAACCAAAACAAACCCTAGAAGTATGACTGTAGAGTTTAGGTAATAAAGAAATGTGCATGCTTTGATGGTGGGGGTGGGGTGGTGTAACTCTATTCCTAAAAATCATATACAGTGTTGTAAACCAGTGTTACTCCAATTTAAAAAAAAGATAAGAAACCTGATTTTTGAAGTGTGAAAAGCAAATGACAGGTAGTATAGGCCTATTTTATTTAGGAAAAATGATCACATGCTTTTCTTTTAGCTGGCAAAATGCCAACATTTAGCTGGCAAGATGCTAGTCCCTTTAGATGGGACTAGCATTCTTTGGTTCTCTCTCTGTTTCACTGATGATCTATTTCTCTGTTTGAGTCTGCTTCTCGGTATCTTCACATTGTGGTACTAAAGAGAAGCAGCCAGGTGGAACAGGGCAAGATATGGGCTAGAGGCTGCCAGTTGATGTTTTCAGTATGAGAAGGACTTATGAATGTTATGAACCAGAACCAGAACCAAGTGAGAGTGGTGGTGTTACGGGCTAAATTGTGTTCCTCCAAATAGGTAATCCCCATTTACCTCAGAATGTAAACAGACTTGGAGATAAAGTCTTTAAAGAGGCAACTGAGTTAAAGTAAAATCCTTTGGAACCCTAATCCACGATGTCTGTTGTCCTTCTAAGGGGGACAGGGTCACCGGGACTGTGTCTGCACAGAGGGAGACCCTGTGGGCCACAGCAGGAAGATGGCCACCTGCAAGTCTAGCAGAGAGACCTCAGAAGTAATCCTGCAGATGCCTCGGTCTCAGACTTTCAGCCTCCAAACTGAGAGAAAATAAATTTTTGTTGTTTAAGGCTTCCAGTCTATGCCACTTTGTCATGGCAATAAGAGTTGATAAACAAAAGGGATTCCTAGGAGAGAGGAGGAGAGAATAATTGAGCTAGCAGAGTCTGTTGATTGCTTGTGGATCAGGACCTCTAATTGTTATTTAGAAAAATCCCCACTATTTGTACACATCTGGCTCAAAACTCAATGAATGCTTATTGAATTAATTTAACTGAATTACCAATAAGAGGGAAATAAAACTAAGAGGTCAGAGAGATTGCTCTGGAAAGGGAAAGGAAAATTGAGCGCTTTATTAGTTTCCAGTCTTTATTTTCTGTGTGAAGAGGTTAAGGAGCAACTGGATTGGACATGTTCCCTGTTATCAACCTATTCTGTTGCCAGGAATGGAGACTTTAGTTTTATATATAAGAAAGTATCATACATTTATTAAATGGAAAAAGATTTGAACTACATTTTGTTAGGTATATGAGGGCAGTAAGTCTTTATCAAGAACTGTTGTTTTCAAAGAAGACTTACATTTTTGATATATGTGTGTATTTATTTAATGCTTCATATTCTGATGGTGTGATTGAAAAGAGGTAGTTGGGTTAGAGGAATTGAGAAAAGGGGAAAAGCTTTGGAAAAAGTCTCTGAGGAAAAGGGAAGGAGTTAATTTGCTTCCAACAGAACTCTCACAGGCAGTGTTGAGGCCCAGCCTCTGGCCAGACTGGAAGAAGAGAATAGTATTAACATATTAGAAGCCTCCTTAGGCCAATTAGGGAACTTAGTTATGAAAAATGAGAAAAATCACTTAAATGCAAATGAGAAAGTGTAGTTTTTTATAATAAGAATAAACAGATTTATAAGGCAATGTTTAGGGAACTTGCGTACTATATGAAAAGACTCGCATGTATGTAAGTCACTGGTTATTGAAAAATTAAAGCACTTCATATCATAAAAGTACATTTCAGAAGACACTGTTAAGAAAAAGAAAATAAAAAGCACCCAAAAGTGCATAGCTAGAAATAACAATCAATATTTTGCAATATGTATTTCTAGAATGTTTCCAATGTATATACCAATGTAAATCATATAACAGTAGTTTTTGATAAACCCAGGGTGCCTGAAGATAAGTGATATGAGGCAGATTACTATGCCTAGGCCGACATTTCTTAGCTTGCAGTGTGGCAAAGTAGGAACAGCTGATATTTTCATAAACTGGCTCCATTTCTGGGTTTCTTTTGAACATTGTCATCATTGTTTTGCTGATATCGCCTTCTTTACCAAGGTCAGCAGGCCATAACAGCTGGTACAGCCTCATTCTTGATGGCCTAATTAAATATTTCACATAGAATGCATATGCCATCTGCTTAGGTTACAGATATAGTGACCCAAATAATAAACTGAATTGCATGCGTGTGCTTTAGCTGATCTAGAGATGAACACACATTTTTTACACAGTGGGGAAAATGCTGGGCTCACATGATTTAAAAAATGCTCCTGATCCTGCCCCCTGTTAGTAGGATTGGCTATTTATCATTAGGGATTAGTGAATTTTGCTTATGCGTCCATATGTATCCCATTATACATAAATATGTAGAGGGCAGGGGAGGGAGAGAGGGCATTCTGAGCTTGTAGAAATGAGTAAATTCATTAACTTGTCTCTAAAAAAATGTATTTGTTACTTGATATAATCATATTCTGTATTTAGTCATGAAAATAATTCTGTATAATGTGGGGAAAAAATAAAGAAACATGAAGGGCAAGAGTCCTTGTCCCCAGGAACAGATGTTTTTAGAAAGACTTGCAGTTCTGAGATTGTGCAGAGATTTAATGTTTCACTTCTTGACAATTTGATAAGAAATTTCTATTTCCATCATGAGGTAGAAGAGAATAGAAAGGCCTAGATTTGATTCCATATGACTTGAGTAACTTAAACTCCGTGAACTTCAGTTTCAGCTCTAATAAAATGGGACTTATAATATCCACCTCACAAGGTCGTTTGGAGAACTCAATCAGATATATGAAGAACAAGAGGCCTGCTATAGTTTCTGGACATGTGTTGGCTCTTCCCAACGTAGTGGGCAATGTTCCTTCCTGCCTAGCCTCCACATCCCTCTTCTAAGAATATAAGCCCCAACTTTGTGTTGGATAGCTTTTCTTCCACCTTTGGATTAAGGCTTGCTTAAGTGTTGCTTGAGATCTCTTAGTGAACATACAACCCGAGCAGTCAGTCAGGTGTGCTTTTCTGAATCTTAAGCGCTATCTCAAGATGCTGCAAATATGTAGAATAGTGTCCCTAAGACAAGAATATCCAGTAGTTCAAACTATATCTTAGAATATTTACTCTTTAAAAAATTTAATTTAGCTAGCTGTTTATATCTAAAGATTCTTGACAGATATATTTAGTTAGGAATGATTTCATGAGTTGATACATTAATTTGTCTGTTGATTACATTCCTCTTTATACATCCAATGCTAAGTATTAGAGTGCATTCCAGAAGAGGGAGGTTAGGTTTCCTGTTCCCTCTGCTCCCTCGTTTAGTCATTTCACAGAGGGCATAAAGTCCTAGTTTAGTAACTCATATAGAGTAAGCCAGATGCATAATCCCAAATTAAAGTTGATATCAGGCATAGTGACAGCATTCACCAATGCCCTGTTAGCTAATTGTAATCTTTTGAAAGACTTGCTATTATTCTCATTTGTTTCACTTAATTTTGTTTTTTTTTTTTTTTGTTCAGTTCTGTCTAAAACAAGTCAGTCGTTTTTATTTAAAAGTTGGTGACACTAGAAAATTCTGAGCATTTGCTAAAAATTGTGATCTTTGATTATCATACTGATGATTTATTTCTCTGTTTTATGTTGCTATGAGAGCATTGAAATAATTTAGAAGTGCCAGAGGCATTGCTGGACCAAGAAGACAAACTTTTAATGACTGTCTTAGATGGTAAAATATTGCAGTTGTGCATGAATATTCATTTGAGAGGCATGCATTGATAGGAAAGAAGCTGTAAATCTTATTACATGTAATTTTTTTAAGATTTATTTATTTATGCATACAAGAACTGGGGTACAGGCCAGAGGTATGGGGGGTGAGAGGATTCACCAGAGACAGAGTAGAGAACAGAACAGGCAGGCTGACTGAAATACACTGCTGAGGGGAGTAGAGGCTAAATAGGAGAGGTCTGCTGCACCATGTGGGTAGCTCCCTGGCCAGGGATCAAAGTCATACTGCAGAGGCTGCGGGTAGCTTCACAGCACTGTGCTTAACCCCTTATACCACCAGGTAGGCCCAACATGTACACTTTTTAAAGAAATAATTCTCTAAAACCTGGGCATTTTTTATTAAAAGTATCTTCAGATATTTTCATCAAATTTTGTTCCCTTATAATAAGTTTTGTCTGTGGAAAGAAAATAGGATTTCATTGGCCTCATCTAAATATTAGAAGTAAATAGGTAGTTCTCCTATCTTGTGAAATTGCTGACAGCTCTTAAAGTTGGTCTGCACTTTGCTCAGAGGCATTAATCACATTGCTGGTTACATCTGTTCTTGGGAAAGAGAACCTGTCTTGACTGAATAGAGATCAGGTTGCCAAGCACTTATTTCCACTGTTATTCAGAGCAACACACTGATCTGATCATTACTAGACATGGCTACCCTGTGGAAAGAAGCTAATGGTTGGTTGGGCCTTATTTATCTTATTTTCTCTTCTTTGGAAACAAAGATTATGCTGAAAATAACTGAAGTTGGGGCCTGTTGGTGATATACTGTGAACAGGGAAAGCACATAGCTAGTAAAATTCGTTGTAGACGGTTCAGCTAGACTCAAATTCAAGTTAAAGTGCCCCCCCACTCTTTAGCACAATTACTATATCAAACAAACCTATTTTTAGCACAAACCAAAAATGGCTTGTAATATAATTAAGAACTGGAAAGATTATATAACTTTTAAAAGTAATCTTTCAATTTTACAACAGTTTAGATATAAAGGAATATTGTGAAGATTACAGATTTCCCCTCTCATGTACAATTTACCCTATGATTAATAGGTAATATTAGTATGTACATTTGTTACAATGAACCAGTATTGATGCTCTGTTATTAACTAAAATGCATGCTTTGTCCAGATTGCCTTAATTTGCTCTTAATTTCCTTTTTCTGTACCAGGATCCTACAAAAGACACCACGTTAGCCTTGCTCATCATGCTGCCTTAGGCTACTCTGTGATGGTTTCTCAGAGGTTTTTTTAATGATCCTAATAGTTTTAGGCAGTTCTATTTAGGTATTTTGTAGAATATCCCTAAACTGGAAAGAAAGTAAGATTTGTCTAAAAATTTCTCATGATTAGAGTTTTGAAATTGGAGGAAGATCACAAAAGTTTAAGCCCCATTTTTATCACAAAGATACGCATTATCAACATGACTGTTAAGGTAGACCTTGATCACCTGACAGAGGTCGTATTCTGAAGTTTCTCCATTGCCAAGTTACTTCCCCACTTTGATACTGTCCTCTTTGTTGTTTTTAATGATATTTGTTATTGAGGTAATGTTGATTTACAACACTGTATGTGATTTAAGGATAACAGTCCAAGTTCTTTACATGGATATAACCACATCATGTCCACTACTAAATTACCCTTAATCCTTCACCATTGTCCATTGGGCCCCATCCTCTCTTTGTCCCCCACGCTCAATCCTTGCCTTCTGGTAGCCTCAATTCTGCAGTAAGATTTGTTGGGTTTGTTTTGGTTTAGTTTTCTCTTTTCCTGTTTTGTTTCTTTATAGTCCACATATCAGTGAAAGCATCCAATATTTGTCTTTTTCGTCCTGATTTATTTTACTTAGCATAATCCCCTCCAATTCCATCCATGTTGTCACTGATAGCATGATTTCATCTCTTTTTTTTTCATAGTTGATTAATTCTAATTTTTCTCTGAGGTAATATTGATATACAATTTTACATTTTACTTCTCTCCAGATGCATGTCACCACACCACACCTCCCCCCATGCCCAACTTCACCCCCCCGCCTCTGGTAGCCCAAATTCTACAGTCATATTTCTAGGGTTTGTTTTGGTTTCATTTTGTTAGTTCCTTTGTTTTGTTTCTCTATATTCTACATATGAGTGAAATAATCCACTATTTGTCTTTCTCCTTCTGACTTATTTTATTTAGCATAATCCCCTCTAGTTCCATCCAAATTGTTACAGATGGCAACATTTTCATCTTTTTTTTAATAGCTGATTAATTCTTATTCAAAGCTGCCTGAGCTTCTATACTGAACAGTGATATTTCTGTTTAATGTTGTTAACTAAAAGTGTTAAAATAGTAGTTTTTGATTTGTTTTTCTTTGGAGAAAGAATGCTCTATTGTAACTAGGAACATATGCTTTCTAAGAATTTGCACTCTTACAGTTGTATAATTATCTTTGTAAATTTGCCTTGATAAGCTTTCAAGATAATTTTTAATAACTTTACATAATGCACTGATTTCCTGAATAGAGATTGAGAAGAGAACCTTTTGTCATTTTTCTTTTATACTGGGTCTTCCACTTAGTTCATTTGGATTAGAGGTAGCAATGCAAACAAGTCAGCAATCAAATCTAACCCATGGAACCTAGACATTTACTATCTTAAACACACAATCAAAATAAAAAAGACAAACTTCAGTATCTGTTGTCAGGAGTGATTTTCAGAACAGTCAGTAACTGTCAGTAACTGTCATAACAGTCAGTACCGGTCAGTCAGAACAGGATAGCCAGAAAGTACCAAGACACCATGTCAGGGGCATTCTAGAAACATTACCTCTGCCCTGTCCTAAAAAAAACTGCCTATGATGAGAGAAGTTTTGGTGTAAAAATAATATGAAGTAAAAAATCTTTTAAAAATCAATATTTCAAACCCATGTTTATATGAATGGTTAATTTACAACAAAGGTACCAAGAGTATACAATGGATCAAGGAAAGTCTCTTTAACAAGTGATGTTGGGAAATGTGAAAGAAATGACTCTAGACCATTATTTCACATCATGCACAAAAATTAACTCAAATTAAGTTAAAGAGTTTGATATTATACCTGACACCTAAAATATATAGAGAAAAAACTTAGGCAAAACACTCCATGCCATTGACTTCAGTGATGTCTTTTGGGGCTGGACTCCAACAGCAAGCAAAATAAAAGCAAAAATTAACAAATGGGATGCATCAAATTAAAGCACTTCTGCACAGCAATGGAAACTACCATTAAAATAAAAAAAAACACTTTTGGATGGGAAGAAATATTTGCATATCATATAGCTAAGAAGGAGTTAATAATCCAAGATCTACAAAGAACTTGCACAAATTGACAAGAAAGTCCAACAATAAAGGGCACTATCCCAGCCAAAGCTAGGACAGATCTAAACAGGCATTTCTCTAATGGAAACATGCAGATGGCCAACAGACACATGAAAAATGCTCAGTATCACTTACCATCAGAGAAATGCAAATCAAGACACAATTAGATACCACCTCACATCAATGAGAATGACTCATGTCAAATGACCAACCAGAAACAACAAGTGTTGGTGATGATGTGGAAAAAGGAACCCTCTTATATACTGTGGGTAAGAATGTAGACTGATGTAACCTCTATGGAAAGAGCGTGGAGGTTTCTCTTAAATGTACCATATAACCAGAAATCTCTTTCCCAGATATCTAAGTGAAAAATATTAAAAACCTAATTTGAAGGGATATATGCACTCCTATGTTCATTGCGGCACTATTTATGACAACTCAGTTATGGAAACAACCTCAGTGCCCAAGGAAACATAAATGTATTATTAAATATATTAAACATAAATATATATTATATAATAAATATATTATAAATATATTATTAAGTGTGGTATATACATGAACAGTGGAATACTGTGCAGATATATAAAAGGTGAAACCTCTCCATTTGAGACAACATGGATGAAACTGGAGGGGATTATGCTGAGCAAAATAAGTCAGAAGAGGGATGATATCAGATGGTTTCACTCATATGTGGAATATAAAGAAATATGGCAAATGATCAGACAAAGCCAAATCAAAACAAATTCTAGAAATCTGACTGTAGAACTGAGGTTACCGCAAGGGAGGATAGGAGTTGGAAAGCAAGATGGAAGGGGGTCCCAGTGGACTGTGGTAGAGCATTATTGGTGCTTTGGTTATGTGTGTGATGTGATAGCATGTATTTGAAAGGTGTGAATCTATATCCTGAAAACATAAAGTGCTGTAATCTGTTACCTTAATAAAATTGCTTAATAAAATCAGTGTTACGTCTACAAAGGGAGTTTTTGAAAACACAGAAATCACAATAAAATTTATATCACTAACATTTAAAATAGTGTTGCCCTCTGTGTGGCAATATATTACCCTCAGAAATTCCCCTTCATATTTTCAAGGTAAGAAGCAGCATATTATCACAGGCAGCCAACCACTGCAGCAGCTGATATCAGAGAGGTCTGAATCCTTGATTAAAATCCAGTAAAATTAAGAGTATTCAGGGCCTCCCTGGTGGCGCAGCGGTTGAGCTCTGGGTTGCGAGGCTGGCTGCAGCCTCTGCAGCACCGGTTCGATCCCCAGCTGCTCCCCGGCCACTGGAGGACGGTCCCGCATGGCGCGCAGACCTCTCCTGCCGCCCGCTGCTCCCCTCAGCAGTGTACTTCGGTCCTTCTGCCTGTTCTGCTCCCCGCTCTGGCTCTGGTGAATTCTCTCACCCTCCTGCACTTCTGACTGTACCCAGTGCTTGTATAAATAAATAAATAAATCTTTAAAAAAAAAAAAAAAAAGAGTATTCATACAACTTTCCATCCAGCTTTTGACCTATATGGTATAACTATTATGTGCAACTATGAAAATCAAGCATTTCTTCAAGACTTAGTTTCTTCACCTGTATCTGCCCAGTACCACACTGGGATCTTGTGAGGATTAAATATAATAATAATACAGTCATTCGTGAAGGTTCCTTATTCCAGCAGCAGTATTACCAACCTGGAAACTTATGCAAAATACAATCTTGAGCTCCAGCCCTACTATAATAGTACAGCCAAACAATGATATATTCCAGTGACCAGCAGGGTAATAATTTAGTGAGCATTATTTGTGAGAATAGGGAAAGTCTGGACACAGGAGGCAGAATTTAGAAGAAATAGAAAGTATTATAATATTGTTTCAGGTGTGTTTGTGTATTATTTCTTGTTGAGTATGTCATATGGTCTAGGAATTCCTGGGACATTTGTGTTTTGGAGGCAAAATTGTTAATCTGCCTGTGCAAGTGACAGAATGATGTATTACTTTGTAGGTGACTGAAATAGAGTCCAGATGCACTTAAGCATTTATGAAAATTTAGCTATTGTCTAAGTGCCACATTCCATTATATGGGTGAACATTAAAGAAGTACTTTCAGACTTAAAAGAAAATCTAACTGATATTGAACTGTATGTAGTTCAAGGATAACTTTTTTGGTTTGATAATGACATTGTACTCATTAAAAAAAATTACATTCACTTTCAAAAAAGCATTGTTATTTATAATTACATCACAGTCACACAAGTTCTTCCTATCATCTGGGCTGAAACAAAACCTCAGTAGCATAAAGTTAGGACTGGACACTTCCCTGTTGTCACACTGTATGTGGCAGGATCATTTTTCCAGGATTGCTACAATGTTATTTTATCTGCATAACACTTCTTTAAAATCAAAATATATACCACATACTCAGGAGAAGTTGTGATGTAATTGGTGCTTAAAGACTTGAGCTCTGAGCAGGCCAAGTATAATGTATAAAAGTGCAGAGACCAAAAATGGGTGCCATTAAAAAAGTTCAAGCCTACAGGAGGGGTTCTAGTTAGAGCTTTAGTTAAGCGAATTCATCCTCATTGTGCCAGAGAGACCAAATGTAATTCTAGAATCTAGATATTCTAGATATTTTTGTGTTCATCTTCAATGTGGAGATAGAACAATAATGTTGTCAATAGAGCTTTCTTTTTTTTTTTTTTTTAAGATTTATTTATTTATTTATACAAGCACTGGGTACAGTCAGAAGTGCGGGAGGGTGAGAGAATTCACCAGAGCCAGAGCTGGGAACAGAACAGGCAGACCAATGAAATACACTGCTGAGGGGAGCAGTGGGCGCGGCAGGAGAGGTCTGCTGTGTCATGTGGGACCCTTGCCCTCGGCCGAGGATCGAACTGGTGCTGCAGAGGCTGTGGGCAGCTTTGCAGCCCAGTGCTCAACCTCTGCGCCACCAGGGGAGGCCCTGTCAATAGAGCTTTCTATGAAGAACAAAAAGCTCTCCATCAGTGCTGAGCAGTATGATATAATTTGCCACTTATGTCTCCTGAGCACTGAAAATACGGTGAATGTAACTGGTGAATGGAAGTTTTAACTTAATTCAATTTTAAATTTTAGCTTTGTATGGCTAGTGTCTGACTTTTAGATAGATAGCTATTTTGTCACATCTATTTTTGTGATAATTCTGAAAACTTATGACATAATCGATGCTCAAAATTTTATTTTTCCCCTTTATGAAGAATATAGTTCCAATCACTTTCTTTACATTACTATCCAGAGGAGGACCAATCTTTTGTTTTAACTTTCCCAGGCAGCATCACTGTGCATGTATCTCTTAAATTTCAAGATGGAATCAGTGACCCTTAGTACTATGTAACTATAGAAAAGTAAATGAAAAGTATACCTTTCTTAATTTTGTGTGCCCCAAAATGAAAAGAACATAGATGATAAATTTGTTCCATTTTTTCTCCAGCATGGGATTGGGTGAGCATGATTGCGGGTGCTTTGCTACTTTTGCCATTTTGGTGTCTATTTTCCCTCTTTAATAAAAGGGAGAGTTTTAAAAAGTTTTGAAATGGAAAATGTAGATAGAGAAAAGCAAGAAAAGAAGATCTAGAGTTAAAGAAGGAGAAAAAGAAAGAGAAGTACTCACAGAGCTGAGAGTACCACAATTGCATTTTGCAACTTGGAAGACCTGACTGCTTGTGGGTCTGGGTTTTCTGCTCTGGGTTCCTGCTGACTCCTTCTGGAAACTCTGAGACAGTTAGAGCAGGATGTGTCTTCCCTTCTTTTGCTTTGTTGTTGTTAACTGCAGATTCTTGACTTGGGTCTTGTTTGTTACTTGGAAGAGGACAGATATAGTAGTTGCAGGCAGGGTGCCTGGGGTGGCATTGCTGTCTGTACAACACAGCAGGTCAAACCACTAAACCACTCCTGAAGCTGCTCTTTCCTGCTCATCCAGGCTCTAGTGTTGCACGTTACAGCGCCTGCATCTTTTTCTGAAGGGCACATTCCATATTCTGAAGATGTGCAAATCAGAATAGTCCAATTTTAAGCTCCAGATAGTTGCTAATGTAGCTTTTGGGGAGAAATCTTTTCATTCTTTCTATGCCTCTATAATCTTATTTGTTAATTTATTTCACACTTCTTCCCCACTTTTCCATCTCATTTACTTCAGACATGAATATTCCGAGTCATGTACTTTCAAGTCATCTTTATTTTGTCAGGGACTGCAGTGAGGAATTCCCTTAACTAGAAGTAATAAATGAGATATGAAGATAAAGCTAGACGAAGAATATTCTTATTGAGGGATTTTTTGTTTGACATGTTTTATTTAAATGTTCTATTTATTTAAATAGAATGTAGAATGAAAAAATAATCTTAATACCATCTTAATTTTCTTAGCATATTTTTGTTCTTAACTCAGTTCTACTTACTAGAACTTCTCAAAGAATTCCTATAATTATTACATTAACAGCTTCCATTGTCAGTTGAAATGTATTCTTTGTAATCTTGTTCTTTTTATTTTGACTTCCCATTTTACCTTTTCAAAGGCAGTGAATGAATGGATAGCACTTACCAAGAAAATGTAAAGATTTCGGTAAGATTTATTTTTCTCCTTTTCTCTAGAGACAGCTAATCTCAAATTCATGCTTTAATTTATTAATAACTGTATTTAAATCAATTTAGTCTAATATTTACTCTTTTAAAGTATTCATAATGATTAGTAATTTGATTTTTCCCCACAGTCCTATTTGAGTTAATGATTAGATAATAGTGCATTTTAACATGAATAGGTGCCATAATTTCAGATTTTATTTGTAGTAACATTTACTAAAGACAGTGTTGGAATTTGAATCTTGGCATCACACACACACACACACACACACACACACAACCTCTAACTACATCCAATTATGTGTAAATGAAAGTCCTTAAAATCTTCAAAAAATGTGGCATTCTTAATTTTTCCATAATAACAACTTTATAGTTAGTGTATTAAAGTTTTCATGCATGCTTTTGCAGAGATTCTCAAACTATAGGATAGGTTTTAGGAATTTCTAATTCAGAAGGAATAGGGCTAGAGCTCAAGATTATATTTTAAGAAGTTCCCAGTTTGCTAATGCTGCTGGAATGGGGAGTCTTCAAGAATGACTGTTTTATTATATTTGATCCTCACAAGATCCCTGTGTGGTATTGGGAAGATATAGGTGAGGAAACTAAGTTTTGAGGAATGCTTAATTTTCATAGTTGCACATAATGAACTATTGGTTGAATAGAGACTAGAACTTTTCTGGTTATTTCTTGCTAAGGGAATGAGTTCATTTCCCAAAATATCACTGTTATTCAAATATTTGATACATTTTTAAAATTCTTTTCATATGTAGAGCTACCCTCCCTTAGTATTTCTCATTTATTCATAACATGTTTAAAATACTCTACTCTTTTAAAGGTAGAACTGATTTTTTTTTTGGCCTTAAGATGTTCTTAAAAATGCAGAAAATTTCTCATTTTGTGGAACGAAAAAAAGCTTATGTAACTTGTTATGTCCACCTAACATTAATCATAGGGAATTATGTTGATTTTTTTTTCCTGTTTACCCACTAACCTAGCGCTCTGTCATTTTTTTATTCTAACTTGTGGTGATGGTTCTAGCCAAGCCCATTATTTGTGGGTTCAGCAAATGAGGATAGATCATGAATGATTCAGGACAAGGAATCTGAAAATCCCAATACCAGACCATGGCAGAAGGGCCCTGCATTGATTACAAGGATAAAAATATCTGTTGTAGCTTCCATGGAGAACTGATGGCTTGTCTTTCTTTGGTTTGTAACAAACCACTTAAACTCTTGTGTGTAAAATAATGGATTCTAAGATGAACTTAAGTAGGATCTAAAAACCGCCACAAAATCCCACCTTTAAACTTATTTCGGTATTTCCCCTTACCTGTCACTTTGTCAGTTCCTTTTCAAAAATTCTTGTAAAGAAAGTATTATACTGTTTTCTGAGATATACAACTGTCCTAAGCATGCACAGTGGGCAGTGTCATACCTTTGTTGTATTGGCGTTTTTATTCTACGAAAACAGTATTTTTATGAAAATAGAATTTTTATGAAAATTAATTGCAAGTTTTAAAACGTGTGGAAAGTGGGAGGAGTAGCTGGAGCACAGAATTTATTTCCAGAACAAAAGCTCATTGATTCTAGATGCTTGGTCTTTAAAAGCAGCATGCGATGGAGGTTCAGTTTGTCTTAAAACCTCAGAGGGCTGCCATGATGCAAACACCAATAAACTGCAGGTTGTGCACCAGACTCTTTCTCTTTATCTTGCCCTTGAAATGTCTGACAGCTTTCAGAAAAAGGTAGATACCCTAAGTAACTGAGGTGATCCATTTGTAGGGTGGCAGTTCAGAATATCTCTCAAAGCATATCCATTTCAAATCACTTCCTTAACCTTTCCTGTATTTTTTTTTATATTCCCCATACAATTGCAACCCCAATTTTGACCCCATTCCCTCGTTTCCCCCCCTCCCCAAGAGTGTCTCTGGTTCATAGTTGTTTGTTGATTTTGATTGTTTTCTTTCTTATAATTATTCTTTTTCCTGGTCCATATTTAGGTTTTCTAGATTCCTGCTATGAGTGAGACCATCCGGTATTTTCCTTTTTCTTTCTGGCTTATTTCGCTGAGCATGATCCCTTCCAGCGCCATCCATGTTGCTGCAAATTGCATGTGTTTATCTTTTTTGAATGCTGAGTAATATTCCATGGTGTATATGTACCACATCTTCTTGATCCAGTCATCTATTTTTGGGCATTTGGGTTGTTTCCAAAGCTTAGCTATTGTAAACAGTGCTGCTATAAACATAGGGGTGCAGGTGCTCTTTGGAATTAATGTTTCTGTGTCCTTTGTGTAAATACCTAGGAATGGAATTGCTGGATCATATGGAAGCTCTATCTTTAGTAGGTTGAGGAATCTCCACACAGCTTTCCATAGTGGTTGGACCAGTTTGCACTCCCACCAGCAGTTCAGGAGAGTTCCTTTCACTCAACATCCTCGCCAACATTAATTGTTGTTAGTTTTTTTTTTTTTAATATGTGCCATTTTCACTGATGTGAGATGGTATCTCATTGTAGTTTTGATTTGCATTTCCCTGATTGCAAGTGATGTTGAACATTTTTTCATATGCCTGGTGGCCATTTGTATTTCCTCTTCGGAGAAGTTTCTTTTTAGCTCTTCTGCCCATTTTTGGACTGGATTATTTTCTTTGTTTTTGTTGATTCTCATCAGCAATTTGTAGATTTTTGTGATCAGTCCTTTATCATTAGTGTTGGGTGCAAAAATTTTCTCCCAGTCGGTGGGGTTTCTCTTCGTTTTGGTTGTTGTCTCTTTTGCTGTGCAGAAGCTCTTTAATTTGATGTAGTCCCAGCTGTTGATCTTTGCCTTCACTATCACTGCTTTGGGTGATGCATCTGTAAAGATGTCTTTGATGTGCATGTCATGTAGTGTTTTGCCTATATTTACTTCTATATATTTTATGGTTTCAGGTCTTATGTCTAGTTCTTTAATCCATTTTGAGTTGGTTTTTGTGCATGGTGTGAGGTAGTAGTCAAGCTTCATTCTTTTGCATGTAGCGACCCAGTTTGCCCAGCACCAGTTTTTCCCAGCATTTATTGAACAAACTTTCTTTGCTCCAGTGTATATTCCTTGCTCCTTTGTCAAAGATTAGATCTGTGGATTTATTTCTGGGTTTTCTATTTGGTTCCATTGGTCCAGGTGTCTTTTCTGGTTCCAATACCATGCAGTTTTGATTATTATGGCTTTGTAGTATAGTTTGGAATCTGGGCGAGTGATACCTCCATTCCCTTCTTTTTTTTTCAGGAGGGTTTTGGCTATTTGGGGTTTTTGGTGGCTCTATATGAATTTCATCAATATTTTTTCTATTTCTTTGAAGAATGACATTGAAATTTTAATTGGAATAGCATTGAATCTGTAAATTGCTTTCGGTAGGATGGCTATTTTGATAATGTTAATTCTTCCCATCCATGAGCAGGGGATGTCTTTCCATTTCTTTGTGTCTACTTCTATTTCTTTTAACAGTGTTTTCTAGTTTTCTTTGTATAGGTCCTTTACTTCTTTTGTTAGGTTTATTCCCAAGTATTTGATTTTTTTTTTGTTTCAATAATTAAAGGAACTGTTTTCTTGATTTCTTCTTCTTCAGATTTATTGTTTGTGTATGGGAAGGCTACTGATTTTTGTTCGTTGATTTTATATCCTGCCACTTTACTATACTGATTGATTAGTTTAATTAGTTTTTCTGTGGAGTTTTTGGGGTTCTCTATGTATATTATCATATCATCTGCAAATAGTGATAATTTGACTTCTTCCTTTCCTACTTGGATTCCTTGTATGTCTTTCTCTTGTCTTATTGCTCTGGCTAGGACTTCCAGTATTATATTGAAAAGCAGTGGTGAGAGTGGACATCCTTGTCTTGTTCCAGATCTTAATGGGAATGCTTTCAGCTTTTCACCATTGAGAATGATATTGGCTGTGGGCTTGTCATAGATGGCCTTTATGATGTTGAGTTATGTTCCTTGTATCCCGAGAATTTCAAGAGCCTTTATCATAAATGGGTGTTGTACTTTGTCAAATGCTTTCTCAGCATCTATGGATATTATCGTATGGTTTTTATATTTCTTTTTGTTGATGTGTTGGATTACATTGATTGATTTTCAGATGTTGAACTATCCTTATGTCCCTGGAATAAATCCTACTTGGTCATGGTGAATTATCTTATGGATGCATTGTTGGATTCTGTTGGCAAGGATTTTGTTGAGGATTTTTGCATCAGTGTTCATTAGGGAGATTGGCCTGTAATTTTCTTTTTTTGTGCTGTCTTTGTTGGGTTTTGGTATAAGTGTAATGTTGGCTTTGTAGAATGTATTTGGTAGTATTTCTTCTTTTTCTACTTTTTGGAAGAGTTTGTGTAGGATAGGCACTAATTCACTGCTGAATTCTACGTTTGGTAGAATTCATTTGTGAAGCCGTCTGGGCCTGGGCTTTTGTTTTTGGGGAGTGCTTTGATTACTGCTTCAATTTCGCTGCTTGTAATTGGTCTGTTTAGTTGTTCTATTTCTTCTTTGTCCAGCTTTGGATGATTATATCATTCTAGGAATTTGTCCATCTCTTCTAGGTTGTTCAATTTGTTTGTGTATAAGTTTTCATAGTAATCTCTTTTTATTCTTTTGATTTCTACTGAGTCTGTTGTGATTTCTCCTCTTTCATTTATAATCCTATTTATACGTGTTTTCTCCCGTTTTTTTCTTTGTGTGCCTTGCTAGAGGTTTGTCTATTTTGTTTATTTTTTCAAAGAACCAACTTTGGTTTCATTGATCTTTTGGATTGTTTTTTTAATTTCTAATTCATTTTTTTCTGCTTTGATTTTTATTATTTCCTTTCTTCTACTGGCTTTAGGGTTTTTTTTGTTCTTTTTTTAGTTCTTTGAGATGTGAGGTTAGGTTGTTTCTTTGAGTTCTTTCTTGTTTGTCAATGTGAGCCTGTATTGCTATATATTTTCCTCTTATTACTGCTTTTGCTGCATCCCATACATTCTGGAAAGTGGTGTCCTCCTTGTCATTCATCTCAAAGTATTTTTTAATTCCTTCTTTGATCTCCTCATTAGTCCAGTGGTCTTCCTGTAGTGTGAATTTCAATCTCCATAAAGTGGGAAAGTTCCTTGTTTTCTTTTCATGATTTATTTCTAGTTTTATACCTTTATGATCAGAGAAGATAGTTGGAATGATTTTGATTTTCATGTATCTGTTGATATTTGTCTTGTGGCCCAGTATGTGATCGATTCTGCAGAATGATCCATGCGCACTTGAGAAAAATATGTACTCGGTTTTTTTGGGGTGCAGTGTCCTATAGATGTCTGTTAAGTCCATGAGTTCTGTGTCTTTATTTAGGGCTCTAGTGTCTTTGTTTATTTTTTGTCTCATTGATCTGTCCATTGGTGAGAGAGGGGTGTTGAAGTCTCCCACTATATATGTATTTTCTTTAATATCTGTTTTCAGAGCTGATAATAATTGTCTAATATATTTTGGTGCCCCTTCATTTGGGGAGTATATGTTGATGAGTGTTATATCTTCCTGATGTATTGTCCCCTTGATCATAATGTAGTGTCCATCTATGTCTCTTTTTACTTTTTTTTTAATTTGAAGTCTATTTCAGCTGATATAAGTATGGCTGTTCCTGCCTTCTTTTTTGGTCCATTTGCTTGTAGGATTGTTTTCCACCCTTTTACTTTTAGTCTGTGTTTATCTTTTGTGGTTAAATGTGTTTCCTGGAGACAGAAGATTGGATTTTGTTTTTTAATCCACCCTGTGTCTGTGTCTTTTTACTGATGAGTTTAACCATTTACATTTAGAGTTAATATTGATATGTTGGCATCTGTGTTTGCCATTTTGTTTGTCTTTTTTGTGATTTTATTCCTTGCTTTATTCTGTTCTTCTTGTTCATTCCTCTGTTGGTTTTGGCTTTAGGGCTTTTTGTAGAATTTTTTGGAGTGGGGGTTTAGTTGTAATGAATTTCTGGAGTTTCTGTTTGTCTGAGAAGGTCCATATTTTTTCTTCATAGGGGAAGGAGATCTTTGCAGGGTTAAGTATTCTTGCTTGGCATTTGCTGTCTTGAAGTTTGCTGATTATGTTACTCCATTCTCTTCTTGTCCGTAATGTTTCTTCGGAGAAGTCAGAAGTTAACCTGATTGGTTTTCCCTTATAAGTTATCTGTTTCTTCCCACTTGCCAGTTTCATTATTTTTTCCTTGTCTTGGACTCTTGCAAGCTTTACTATTAGTTGTCTTGCCGTAGCTTTCTTTTCATTATGGTAATTGGGAGTTCTTCTCACTTCCTGTATGTCTATATTCATCTCCTTTATCATGTGTCCGCAGAAATGGTGCCTTTTGCACCCTGCTCCCGTGTCTGGGCACCTGGTTTCTGATTACTCAGTGAGGGACATTCACCTCAATGAGGGCCCCCGCGTGTCACCCTGCAAGCCTAGGTTGGAGGCACTGGGACCTGGGCAGCCCTGATCCGTGTATGCTTTTCAAGCTTACTGGCTGGCCTTGGGCTATTTGTAGGTCTCCTGGGAGTCTTTATTTTTCTCCAATGGCTCCCGGAACCGTTCACTCACCTCTGTGGCAAATCCTGCACGGTTCTCCACAGTTTTAGTTCAGAGGGTGCAGTGGCTGAAATAGTTCCTTTCTACGCACAGTCCTGCTTGATGCATAGTTTGTTCTTGTTGGTTGTTTTAGTTTTTTTTTTTTTTTTAAATAGAGGCATGTTTTATTTATTTATTTGTTTGTTTGTTTGTGTGTTTATACATGCACTGGGTACAGTCAGAAGCGCGGGAGGGTGAGAGAATTCACCAGAGCCAGAGCGGGGAGCAGAGCAGGCAGAAGGACCGAAGCACACTGCTGAGGGGAGCAGCGGGCAGCAGGAGAGGTCTGCGCGCCATGTGGGACCCTCCTCTGGTGGCCGGGGAGCAGCTGGGGATCGAACCGGCGCGGCAGAGGCTGCTGGCAGAGGCTGCTGGCAGCTTTACAACCCAGCGCTCAACCGCTGCACCACCGGGGAAGCCCTGTTTTAGTTTTTTTTTTTTTCCTCCTCTCTGCTGGTCAGAGAGTGCCGACTTTGTGGGTGGGGGAGGGGAGCAGGGTTCTGAGCTTTCCTCCCTTCTAGTTCTCTTTTATGGCAACTTTCCCCTTCGGGCAGTTTGCCAGAGTCGCCCGTTTATCGTCCATGTCCCAGTTCTCTCAGGGACCTGCCACTTTTCCTCCCTATTAACTTTTTTTTTTTAATGCGAGGTCTTACTCGCAGTGTTTCCTCTCCGCCATGTTGATGACGTTCCTCCCTTTCCTGTATTTTTAATAAACCATTTTCATCATTCCTGTTTTTTTCTTATGTATGTTCTTGTAAAACCATGTATTTTTTTTTAAGATTTATTTATTTATCCAAGCACTGGGTACAGTCAGAAGCGCGGGAGGGTGAGAATTCACTAGAGCCAGAGTGGGGAGCTGAACAGGCAGACCAACGAAGTACACTGCTGAGGGGAGCAGCAAGTGCAGCAGGAGAGGTCTGTGTTCCCTGTGGGAATCTTGCCGGTGGCCGGGGATCGAACTGGCACTGCAGAGGCTGCGGGCAGCTTCGCAGCCCAGCGCTCATCCGCTGCGCCACCATGGAGGCCCACAACCATGTATTTTAATAATATTTAATATAGTATTCAAATTAGGACCAATTGTGCAATTAGTGAATATTATTGATAACTTTATATACCAAAACTAAACATACATTCTTTTCCTTTCCTTTCCTCCCTCTCTCCAAAGTAGAATACCTGGTGTGACTCTTGACTTTTTTTCCTTGGTACCTGAGTAACCTTGAGAAAAAGAATTTATACCTTTGAGTCTCAGCTTCCTTATTTGTGAAAACATGATGGTAAGGTCTTTCTGAACATTCTGAATTCTATTTCTTGGCACTTGGCCCCATGCTCTTCTCTGGTTTTACAGTATTCACATATGGTTAGAAACTGAGGGAAAAATGTGAAAGTTTTTGGAATTAAAAAACAGCAACAACAACTAATGGATGTTCTGTCTCAACCAATCAGGTTCTCCTTGCTTTTTGTTGTCTTTGAGCTGTTTTTGTGATTCTGTATGTTGTAGAAATCAAAAGGTCAAAGCAAGTATTCTTTTCTATGAAAGGCCAATTGTGATAAAAATACTATAGATTATTTCCCTATGTTTTTAAATCAGTTTACCAATTTTGCCTCTTTTTAGCTTTCCTTCTGTCTGTATATTTATTTGCTCTTGGATTCTCCTTTGAACTGGTTATAACATCTTAGTGGTTCCCTAATTAATGAGTTAAAAAATGTTTTTCATTTATTTGAGATTTATGATTTTACTTTGAGAAAACATTATTTCTTAATACAGTAGAAGAACACAATTTTGGTAATTGGGGACATACTTCTCTCACCTTCTGTAAGGTACATATTGATATATTACTGACCTACCATTTCCGCATTAAAAAAAGATGAGGTTAAAATGATCTCTGGTCTGTTTCTCTTTGAGTCTGTGAGTCTATGTTTAATATTCTCTCAGTCCAAAGTTGAATGACCTAAGTTTGTTAATATCTAGGTGTACTGAAGCTTAAGTATCTTACATAACAACTACAACAGAAATTCTTTGGAGTGTTTTTAGCTTACACATTCGTATTACAAATGATAATTTATTTTAGTGTATGTGTTTCTCAAAAGCATTTATATTACTTGAATTGCAGTTGACAGTTTTCAGGGGGGAGAAAAGGGTGAACTTTTACAGACAAATTTTTATTGAGGAGAAAAGTGTATTTGTTTATAAAAATGTTATCTTGACTTATAACTCTCTCAGTGCTTATAGAAAATTGTAAATGTTATTGTAGTTCGTGGTAATTTTAGCCATTGTTTCATTTAAAAAAGCATTTTGAACAACCCGGGCTCACAGAACATTGCAATGTAAGAAGCAAAATTCTCATACCTGCTGTTTGGAAAGTCTCACCATTCAACACTGATAGTGTAGGCGTGTCTTTGGCATTTCAGGCTGTCATAAAAGAATACTACAGACTGGAGCTGAAACAATAGATATTTTTTTCCTCACAGTCTTGTGTGTAGAAATACAAGATTGAGATTCCGCCCATTTGATTTCTGGTAAAGACTTGTTTTCTGGATTCATGTGGCCATCTTCCTGCTATGCCCTCATATGGCCTTTGTTTTATGTGTGCTTGTGAGAAAGAACATGCTCTCTGGTATTTCTTCCTAAAAGGAAACTTATCCTGTGAGATCAGGGCCCCACCCTTATGACCTCATTTAACTATAATAACTAACTTATGGCAACTTCTCTAAACATAGCCTCGTTAGAAGTTAAGTTTTCAAAATATGAATTTTTCAGGGACACATACAAAGCATGATATTTTCTGAAGTATCACTTATCTAAGGTATATATTGGGGGGTGATAAGAAATACTATCCGCAAAGGAAACCAGGTCAGTGGTGAGGGTATTAGCCAACTCTTAATGACTTTGATGTCACCAGTGTATGTGTGACTTGGATGATGGTTATACAGACCATTATTATCACCTGTTCTAATGTTTCAATTGTTATCTTCCCACTATTTCCCATTAGGAAACGTGGGGCAATGCACTGACTTTACTTTCAATTTGAAATTAAAGGCTGGGACCCCTCTGATTTAAGGTGTGTCTTCAGATTGGCTCAGCATCTGACAGTATCCCTGAAAGGACAAGTGTTTTATAATCTTCTCACTCTTAGTTTTCCACCTAACTGCCTTTCCTTGTTTGATGTAATGGGAATACTGCTCTTTAGAGAATTAAAAAACATGGTCTTTCATGGATCTTAGTATGACTTACTTGGTTTAAAGTAACCTAGTGTCTCCATAGATGGAGCCATTTCAAGACATCTGGCTTTACTTCCACACTTCATGCCTTTTCTCATCATTTATTAAAGCTAGCCTTTCTGACTTTGATATATGTTGTGTTAGCACCTTGTAAGTCCTTCTTGTAATACTTTTCTATTACTAAGGGGAAAATACTGTTGTTTCTACCCCATCTGTGTCTCTCCACCCCCACCTCTTATTTTTATAAGGCTCTTTAACCTGATAATGCTCTAGGATATTCATTTAAAATAGCCAGTCAAATAATAGAAGCTCCTTCTTGCCTATACTAAGCTGACCTCTTTACACCTGTATCCTTTACAAATTCAGCTTGGAAAGCTCAGTTTTTTATACTCATTTTGAACTACAACTTTACTTCCCTAGATAGTAAGAAATGGAACTATGTTCCATGTAAGAAATGGAACTCCTATCTGCGTTTTCCCTAATTGCTTCAGCTTTCCTGTTTCTAACTTTGTTTTGTAAATACTTAAGGGATTTAGCATGGGCATTTCTGGCTTTTATCTCTTAGGCCAAACTTCTAGTGTTGAGTGACATGGGTAATTGCCAAATTAAATAATGTCTAAAAGATTGTATTTGGAATTGTACTTGAAAATATATTCTTAATATTCATTTGATGTTTCTGGTTAGTCCTTAAAAGCCTATCTGTAAGATACACAAATCTGTAAGATATCTCAAATACAGCATTTTTTGCATAGAGATTTTATTGATTAACTTGGACTTAGAATTATTTTTGTGGCTTTGCTCCTATGTTAGTGACTTCATTTACTTATCCTTAATTCTTGACTCTAGCTTTTAAAAAGCAACTTGAACAACTTGAAGAGATCTTAGTTAAAAGCCAATGATATAATTTAAAGATTGATAAAGTTAAATCCATAGGAATATTTAACCTGTAAGGTAAGAGGGAAAAGTTTAGCAATGTGCTATTATAAAAGTACCTTGTATTCTCTGTCCACTTGCACTTAGGGTTGTGTGTAGGATGCTTTTTCAAGAAGTTGTATTGTGATCGTGCTTCAGTATTGCAACAAGGAATCAAGGGCTGTTTTTACATTAGAAAGGATATATGTTTGATCCATGGAGGTATTTTTCTAGTGACTCTGAACAATGGAGTGAATGCCTGGGCAAGAGTCATTGTGGAATCATGTCTCAAATCTTACTCCCCAAATGAGACATATTAAGGGTGAAAAAAGTTGAATTTGGGGGTGTCGTCTGTGAATTGGATTCTACTCTGACTGGTGGGGTCATTTTATCTAATGGTGCCTCAAAGTCCTTTACGTAGTGGGTGAACACTGTGGTGCATCAACCAGTTCCTCATATCCATTCCTTGGATAAAAGTGATAAAGTGATGACTAGTCTCAGGAAGAAGGCAGTTGGTGCAGTGAAATTGTAACCAGACTCCTGTGGCACCTAGAGGCCATGGGGCAAAGTCACTTTGTTGGGGCTGAGGCATGCTGGCTGCAGGTGTGCCTCCTCTCAGCCAACCCCAGTGAGGCTGGCTCTGGCCATGGTTCCCCAGAACCTACAGGTCCATGAGCTTGCCCTCACCTGAGTATAAGCTGGTCTGGGAATTGGCTGGGCTCAAGTATCCAAAATGGGCTCATCAGGTTTGAGTTAAATTCACCAATCAGGTTCAAGCTAAATGGACCAATGGGGTTTGAACTAAATAGACCAATTAGGTTTGAGCTAAATGGACCAATCAGATTTGAATTCTCCAGCTATCACTTAACTATAAGTTAACTTATTTGTATTGAAAGTAGAAAATAAGCTGATTTGTGTTAAATGGTTCAGTCAGACACTTTGAAGTGAGAACGATCGATTCTGGCTTGTAGGATGGGGGGCCCTGAAGAACATTTAAGGCAGAACAAGGGCCAGCTATTCCTAGCCTCTGAAGAAAGAAGAAGGATGCATTGGACCACCTTTGAAGAGCAAGTATTCACTGAAGGATTCATCAGTTGGCCTCCAAAGAGAGAGAAGATCGAGCAGTCAATCTCCATGGGATTCAGCAGGCCTCTGTAGATTTCTAGACCTCCAGACCTCCATAGACCTTCACAGGGACCCTGCCACAGCACCTGCCTTGAGCCGTCTCTCTGACATTGCCTACTGGGGTACCATCATCTTCAACCTAGTGTCTTAAAGAGCTGTTTGCTGTTGGTATATGCCAATAGCTCAAAAGAGTTGTCCACAGCCTCTAGCTCTCTGGCACCACCTTCTGGTGCTATTGAGTCTGTTGTCCCATCTGGCATTTGGACTAGCCTTCAGACTGCTGCTATCAACTCCTGCAGCATCACTTCCTCTTCCACAGCAACATTTGTTCGGGACTTCTGGACACTGCAGACACTACCTAGGGTGAGACAGCCAGTCACACGTGACCTAAGAAACTCTTTCCTTTCTCCCCATTTCCTCTTTATTAAATAAACCCTGTTGTTGGACCCTGCACCTGAGTGATTATGCAATTTTACATACATGTGAGGACACATTGACAGTCATCTGTACCCCACATTCGCACTGTCCTTTCATTTTGTTTGAGCACTGTTTTAAGTTTTCTTAGCACTGTTATAGAAAGAACACTCATGGGAAGTCAGTTGTCTGGATGATGACCTAGCTTTATAAATGACTGGCTACCTGACCTTGAACTTGTTGCTTCCTCACTTTAGGCCTCACTGTTTATTTTTGTTTTTAAGATTTATTTATTTATGCATACAGGAGCTGGGGTACAGGCCAGAGATGGGGGGGTGAGAGGATTCACCAGAGACAGAATGGGGAACAGAACAGGCAGACTGGCTGAAATACTGCTGAGCAGTGGGTGAGACAGGAGAGGTCTGCTGTGCCATGTGGGATGCTCCCTGGCTGGCTGGGGTTCCGGGGATCGAACTCGTACTGCAGAGGCTGTGGATTGCTTCATAGTGCTGTGCTTAGCCCCTTGCGCCACCAGGGAGGCCCTCAGCTGTTCATTTTTACTATGCAGGGCCTTAATTAGAAGAATTCTAAGGCCTCCTTCAGTTCATTCCTATGGTTGACATGGAAGGAAGACTAAACTAGGGGATGTACAATTGGTAGAGCAGCTAAGAGATAGGAGGACTAAGGAGGGAAGGCTATACAGTGGTGAGAGTATAAGGAAGGAAGGAGATGCAAAGGAAAGACAAGGAGGTTTTAAATTTTTTTTCTTAAAGATTTATTTATTTTTATACAAGAACTGGGGTACAGGCCAGATGCGCAGGAGGGTGAGAAGATTCACCAGAGACAGAGCGGGGAACAGAACAGGCAGACTGACGAAATACACTGCTGAGGGGAGCAGCGGGCAAGACAGGAGAGGTCTGCTTCGCCATGTGGGACCCTCACCAGCTAACCTGGATCGAACCTGTGCTGCTAGAGGCTGCAGACAGCTTCACAGTGCCACCCTCCACTGCTTGCGCCACCAGGGAGGCCCAAGGAGGTTTTAATTTAAGTAAGGGATTAATAAGAAAGACAGTGTTTGTAACCACTGATAATAAATTTTCCCCAGTCTTAGAATTTGATCTCTTTTAAAAATTGGATTAATTGGGCAGCATTTGCTACAGTCTGTTCAAAGTTCTTGTTCTGTTTCCTTCATAATTAGGTTAAAATTGTGTTCTTTCTTTGAGGATTTCAAAGACTTCTCTTTATGATTCAAAAATGTTCCTGTAAAATAAGCAAAGGTAATTATCTCTATAAAAATAGAGAAATGAAGGGTACAAGTTAGTTAAGCACTTTCGGGAAATCATTATGCTCATGTTAGAACCCAGTTTCTTTAGTCCTACTGTTAGACTTCTCTGATTTCAGTTGTGCGAGGGTATCTGGTGGATATATTATTGAGACCTCTGGTGCATAACAGCTGGCAGAAGTAACAACTTATCCCAAAGATTGGTATTCTACATCCCCTTTGGGAAAGGATCCCCAGACCAGACCATGCTAGTTTACATACCTGTTTCAGAATTTAGTGACTTGAATTGCATCTTACAAATAAAATTATCAAATTAAGAAAGTATCTATACCCTTAGGGAACAGAAATTCTGAGATTTTCCATGTCATGTGCAGGGCTGATGCCATTCGTGAGATGGTTTAATTCACAATATTTTTCTGAGTTACGTACATGGCAAATAGGATGTTAGGTGTACTGTTATTTTTTTAGCAGACTTAGCTTTGGGAGGTAGAAAAAAATACCAGTTTATAGTCTAAAATCATCGATTTTGTAAGTGGACCAATTTCATATATCATACCTTGAAATGATTTCAAGGGCACCGCTCCTTTCCATTAAAGTGCAGATTACAGATCCTCTTTGAAAGTGGGATTAGGGAAAATTAGAGAAAATTATTTCTTCCATTGTGATCACTCATATTACGCACACACACATTTGTATGTGTGTGTGTGTGTGTGTATTATTGTTATAATCTAGGCACAACATTCATCTGCCTTGCACTCTTGAAGCACTGCTTTACATAGCTGTTTCTCTCCATGGAATGGAACTTCTAGGAACTAGTTCTCCGTTGACTAGAGCTGTAGGCATACCACACAGTCCCATACTTCCTACCGCTTCTTAAGTATGGGAATGCATATGGAGAGATGGATGATAGTAATTTTCATAGCTTAAGTGATCACTTTATCTCTAGGGAACAAGCAGAATCCATGCAATATATTTATTGTAGTAGAATATGTTCCTTGCATACTGTTTGGTTGCTTTAAAACCTATCACATCCCGTGTTCTGTTTATGTCAGTTCTGGGAAGTGCTTACAAAGGAAAGCTTCTGTAGCTGGAAGCTACTTACAGTGATTGCTGCCCATGCTTTTCTGCTCCTCTGGGTTTTAAAATTGGGTAACAAGCATCTACATTAAGACTTTGAGAAGAAGGTGTTAGACATTTAATAATCTTAAGTAAGACAAAATTTTCTTTCTTCAAACTTTCTTACCAAGAAATGTCCAGACTAAGAAAAATACCTGCTTGGTGAAGAGATCTTCATGAAAGAGAGATAGTAGTTCTAACGTACATTATATCTTTACTTGCCCCAACCCCAAAATGTACTTAGATAATAAACAGTTTTTGATTTCTGATACAGATGTAGAAAATGTTTCCGCATGGAAATTTCAGAATTAAAAATATAATTCTCTTTGCTCATTTAAAAAAAAGTCAAGTTCAATATTTTGAAAACGGGCAAACAAAGGGAAAGAATTGCTTTCCTTTACAAATTATACCTTAGATTAACTCAATAGTTGATGAGAGGGTGTGTCTTTAGAGAAATAGTCTAGCTAGCAGATGAGGATGACTTTAGAAGTTAGAATTCATTGTTTTGTGACCCCTGATCGCTTAATGAATCCAACGGGTGAGCATAATTGACTGCTGCTATCACACAAAGAGAGGTTATAAGTGTCCTGATGAAAAACATAGTCTATGAGTATTCTGACCGAAATTTCAAACTCTAATCTGATCTGGCATCTTTCTCTGACTACTAATTAATAAGAAGTACAGAACACATGGGTACAAATTGAATATTGGAGATACAATTAAAAAAAAATCTAGACTATGCAGTACTGTAGGACAGATGACTTGGTTTCATTAACAAAAAATACAATGGGGGCCTCCCTGGTAGTGCAAGGGGTTAAGCACCACACTATGAAGCAATCCACAGCTTCTACAGCACCAGTTCGATCTCCAGCTGGTCAGGGAGCCAATCCACATGGCACAGCAGACCTCTCCTGGCTCACCTGCTGCTCCCCTCAGCAGTGTACTTCAGTCAATCTGCCTGTTCTGTTCCCCACTGTCTCTGGTGGATCCTCTCACCCCCCACATCTCTGGCCTGTACTCCAGCTCTTGTGTGCATAAATAAATAAATCTTAAAAAAATACAATGGAAGAAGAAAAGAGATTGGGACAATCTATAGATTAAAAGAATTTGAGAGATCTATAATTTAATTCTAATTTCTGGACCTTTTTGCATACTGATTTTGCAAACTATAAAAAAGTATAATGTAGTTGGGGAAAAGGAATGTCATCTGAATACTTGATGATATTAAGGAATTCTTATTAATATATTTAAGAATTATAACACTGAGGTTTTTAAAAATGAGCCTTGCAAATATTGATAGATAAAATGTGATATTTGGGATTTGTTTTAAAAGATTTTGGGAAGGCTAATAATATAGTATGTAAATGAAGAAAGATTGCATTAATGATGCTGGAAGAATACCTCATTTACCTATGTATCTGCTACATAAAAGATATTATTTCTACTTACACATATGCTTGAAATAATCTATCATAGAATATTTTTAAAAAGAATTTTAGTTAAAGATATGTAACCATGTTCAATAAATGGTGCTGGGAAAACTGGACCACCACCTCACACCATGCACCAAAATCAACTCAAAATGTATAAAAAAACTGAACATAAGACCTGAAACCATAAAATATATAGAAGAAAACATAGGTAAAACACTACAAGACATACAGCTCAGTAACATCTTTAAAGACTCATCCCCCAAAGCAAAGAAAATGAAGGAAAAGATAAATAGCTGGGATTACATCAAATTAAAAAGTTTCTGTTTGGCAAAAGAGACATTAACCAAAACAAAGAGACACCCTACTGATTGGGAGAAAAATTTTGCGCTCCACACAACTGATAAGGGATTGATCACAAAGATATAAAAAGAATTCACATGACCTAGAAAAGCAAAGTAAACAATCCAGTCAAAAAATGAGCAGAAGAATTTAAAAGACACTTCTCTCAAAAGGAAATGCAAATGGCCAACAGGCATATGAAAAAATGTTCAGCATCCCTCATAATCAGGGAAATGCAAATCAAAACAACAATGGGATACTACTTTACACCAGTGAGAATGGCAGATATTAAAAAAAACTAGCAACAACAAATGTTGGCGAGGGTGTGAAAAAGGAACTCTTCTGCACTGTTGGTGGGAATGCAAATTAGTCTAACCACTATAGAAAACTGTGTGGCGATTTTTCAGACTACCAAGAATGGAACTACCGTATGACCCAGCAATTCCACTCCTAGGGTTCTACCCAAAAACATTAATTTAAAAGGATACCTGCACCCCTGTGTTTATTGCAGCACTGTTTATAATAGGTAAGAGCTGGAAACAACCCAAATGCCCAAAAATAAAGATGTCTGGATCAAGAAGATATGGTACATATACACAATGGAATACTATTCAGCAATCAGAAAAGATAAACTCATACTGTTTGCAGCACCATGGATGGAGCTCAGTGAAATAGGTCAGAAGAAAAAGAAAAATATGGAATGGTTTCACCTATAGGAGGAATGTAGGGGAACCAAATACAACTATAAATCAGAGACATTCTGTAGGGGAAGGGGAGGGAGAAGGATCAAAATAAGAGTGGTGAGAGTACAAGGATCTATGGTGATGGTGCCCAGGTGAATTGGTGGTGGAAATTCTATGGGGACTACACCTGATATAAAATATATATAAATAAAGAAATTAATTTAATAAAAATTGATATGTAACAAGGCTTAGGTACAGTAAAAGGAAATTAGAATACTTATATTATAAATTAGAATAAAATATAGAAGGAAAAGAGAAAGTTTTTCTTGCATCGTACTTGAGATGGTGTATGTATTGAATGCTTATTGGCTATAAGTATTTCCCAGCCATCCAGCACCCATTCATTTATGCACACATTCATTTGCTTACTTCAGTAAATATTTATTGAACATGTATAATGTTGCAAAGACAAAAATACTGCCACAAACCAAGTTAACATGAATACAATCCAGAACACCCCAGTGGTATTTTGGGTCTTCATGTCTGCTACAGAACCTCTGAACTATACATGAACAACTCCCAGACTGTGAAGTTTAAAATGGCATTTTGTGATCATATACCTACATTTATTCAAGTTTAATTTTTAATATTTTGAGGACAGCTCTAACCATCTGCTAGGACTTTGCCTTCCTCTGGAATCATCCAACCCTTAAAGGTGTGGATACTGCCTACTTATTCCTGAGGGATAGGCTCTGACCCCTAGCATGGTTCATCCAAGTGACTTCACACTGAATTCCCAGCCTCAGATTTATAGTTGGGATCCTATGGGAAAGCCCCCTCCCCCTGCCATTTCACCTTTGGAACTGTTGTTACACTCTGGAAGATTTTCCAATTACTACATCTAATTACAAGGAAGAATAAATTACTGAAGCAAGTTAAATTATCTTGTGTGTCATAACAGTAATTAACATTCAAATAGGAAACTGCTGCCATTTTTATAAACACTACAAAGTACAGACATCACTTCTTTTGAAAGAAAGAGGTTCTCCTTCCCTGAAGTCTGTTACAAGGATGGTCTGGGATAGCTGCTAGGTTGAATGTACAGAAAATCTGTCTGGAAGATACTGATTGTTTGAATTACCCCCCTTTTCATCTAAATCCTTAGAAGTAACATCTCTTCTAGAATTTATCATTTACTTTGTCTGTGTCTCTAGATGTTTTTCTTATATCTTCCAGATTTCAAGTGACCAATCTGGTCACATGATATTTTAAGGACTAGACATGGAAAGCAGGTCACAGCCTTTTCAGATCCCACATTCAACAAATCCATCTTCCTTCCTTGCCCATTTAGTGCCCTACTCCATAGTATGATATATTTGGAATTCATGGCTAATTTACACATTTCATTTACAATTATTTAAAAGCCCTCCTCAATGAATAGTTGGTATAATTATGTGATTGACATATTTTCCCACTTAACAATCACATATAGGCCAGTAATTGCCTTCTGTTTTTCAGTGGTATCTCCAATAAATGTTTGAAAGTTATGCTAGCAAATGTTGTTCTGCAAAACTGTAAGAGACTGAAGGATGCTTTATTTCCATAAATTGAGTGAATGTTCACATTGGACTGTCTCTCATTTCCTGGGTGGTTTATGAAGTACTTTCAGTTTCGTGATGAAAAGTGTGTTTCAACTTAAGTTGATACTAATATTTCAAGTGTTTCAATCTTTATGTAGTGAAGAAATTTTAATGTTGAGGGTGTTTTAAAGGTCCATAATATAAAGGTTCCTTATATGAAAAATAGCCTTTGCTTGTTTGTTAATGGTTAATTATGACTCTAAATCTCAAAGACCAAATAGTTATTGTACTTGATTGCTAAACATCTCTCTGGATACTTTTCTGTTTTGTTTTATCTCACATATTGATAGAAAAATACTTAAGTTTATTATCATAATTCATGTAAAACTCTTCTTGAAATAGAACTTTAATTTTTGATACAATGAAAGGATACTTACCCTGTTACAAAATGCCATGACATGAAATTTTGCACTAAAATATAATTTTATAAATAAATTAGTGTTTATATCACCAATCTGATAAAGCTGTTCCTTGATCCATCCATATAGTTTTTTCTTCTGATATTCTTTATTTAATTGAATTTTAATTTACAAACAGTAAAATGTATGCATTTAAATACAACTTGGCGAGATTTGAATATTGATAGATATTCATGTAATTCTATACTATATTTTATAAGTATATAAAATGTTTCCACAACCTTAGAAAATATTACGATATTTGAAGTAGTCCTAACTTAAAAGTAGCAGACATCAATGGAGTGGTTATCACAGAAAATCTCATTTCAGTTCATTGGCTACTTATAAGATGAAAGTATGATGGAGAAAGGCAGATAGATTATATTTAACAACATAATTTTTGAAACTTTGTTCTATGTCAGTGGCTCCTAAAATATATCCACTATTAATTAACAAATACTTTCAAGTATAAGCTATTTACAGATGACAACAACCCCCGATGCAATTAATATAAAATGAGAGGAAAAGGTAAATCAGGCAAATTAAAACTAAAAGGAAGGATTACAATATCAAAGTCATGAATAGAATTCAAAGTAAAATGTATTAAGTGGCATAAATTTTATCTTTTATAATGGGTCTACAACTTTTTCTTCCAGTTGTCCTTGAAACATACAAAAATTGATTCTTGAGTATACATGATTAACATTGGTTCAACCCCATCCACAGCTTGGAACTAAGAGACTGTGGAACTTTTGAACATCTCAGAGATTTCTATGAACATCTGTATGTCATAGTTAAATAACATAGAAGAAATAGACAAATTCTTGGACATGTGCAATATTCTGAGTCTAATTCAGAAAGAAATCAAAATCCTCACCAGACCAATTACAGACAAAGAAATTGAAACAATAATCAAAAGTCCCCCAAAAAGCAAATGCCCAGGACCAGATGATTTTAGTAGTGAGTTCTACCAAGCCTTCAAAAGACAAACCAGGAGGCCTCCCTGGTGGCGCAAGGAATTAAGACGCAACCTATGAAGGCTGTCCATAGCTTCTGCAGCACAAGTTCCATCTGCGGCCAGCCAGGGAGCTACCAACATGGTGCAGCAGACCTCTCCTGACTCGCCTGCTGCTCCCCTCAGCAGTGTACTTAGGTCAGTCTGCCTGTTCTGTTCCCCACCCTGTCTCTGGTGAATCCTCTCACACCCCGCACCACTCGCCTGTACCCCAGCTCTTGTATGCATAAATAAATAAATCTTTTTTAAAAAAGACAAAATAATACCTATCCATCTCAAACTCTTCAAAAAAATTGAAGAGAATGCTTCCAAACACATTTTATGAGACCAAATTATTCTACCAAAAGGAAACAAAGACATCGCAACAATGGAAAACTTCAGACCAATATCTCTGATGAATATAGATGCAAAAATCATCAGAATCTTTGCAAACTAAATTGAACACTGTATTAAAATATCAGGATAATGCAAAATATATTATTTCATTCTTGCCTTTATCAGGAAATACATCAAAATTTTCCTTTTCTTTCATTGTATTGTATGCCAGTTTCCAGTGTGCCAGTTTCCATTTTTTTCTCCTTCATATTTTTCTGATTTCTATAATAGAAAACAAGAGAAGATGTAGTACTTCACATCAAAATACAACTGTCACCAAATTTCAAAATCAAAATAATTTCCATAATCTGTAAAAAATGGATTTATAGGTACATTTTTGGCCTAAATTTTGATATTAGGTCTTTGTCTCTCAATTGTCCTTTAGCTGATCTGGGACAAGGAAGAACATCTTTATCTCTGTGACTAATTTGTGACATTTCTATTTACTTGTTTCTAAAGGGTATGATTTTTTTTTTTTAGGGTAGTCTCATCCCTGCCCTATTAAGCGTTCCCATTTTGTTTATCATATTATTAGAGGTTTTTCAGAGAAAGAATTATTTGCTTTCTAACAGACTTACACTAATTTCCCTTCTGTCTACTTGGTAAACTAGCTTTGAATTTTTTCCTTTTGATTTGCTAATTTCTGACCACATCTTCCATCCTACCCATTTGTTCCAGTATTGAAAATAAACAGGAACTTACCCATGACTCCAGTTCCTTGGCACTTGTACTTTGTAGAGCTCATGGATTGCTCTCCAAGTTAATTAGTATATCAAAATTTAAATTTGGTGCATGGAGTGAATATGGAGAAGGACACATAAGCTTCTATAAAAGCATGCTTCCCTAAGGAATTAAAATTGAGGGGAGTTTATTCCTTATTTAAGCAATGCAGAATGACAGTATGAATTACAGGTATGAGATCACATGTTCTAATTGAAATTTTGATTGGACCCCAGTGTGTAGTATTTGATAGTGAGTCCCTACCCTGGACGAGCTTTTATCTATAAGATGTAGGATAGGATTGAAACACAGAGGCCTTTGTACAATGGCATTGGATTGGTGTCATAGGTTATACTGAACACATCTTTCTAAAGACTGTGAAGAATAATGGCAGCAACATAGACTTGGCAGAATGATACATAAGACTTTTAGGCCTGAGCAGGTGAATTACTTGACATGTTTCCTCTGGGTGAAATGAAATTTTTCTGTGTATGGAAAGGAAAGAGTCTGGATACATATCAGCCATATACCATGGTATATTGTTCTCACTCACAATGACAGATAAGCATTTCAAAGAAATTATAATTATAAAATATAGCAGCCTATGAACTTTCTCCATCCTTTTTCATTTCCAAGAATGTGAGAAAGGGCAGAAGATTTTGTTCCTGTTTAGTGCTTATATCACAGAGTTTTCTTTATAGATGTGAGTTCTGCATTCTATGCTGCAATGTTGTTAAGAAAGTATAAAGAACAATATTTGTGTAATATTTTTCATTATTTTGAGGCCATTTTGGAATTAACATGGAGACAAAATAATGTGACTCTTTCCTGAAGTTTTTCTTTTCATGGCTAAATGGAGGCTCATGTCTTTCCCCACCCAGCTCCATGGGAATACGTACGTAATTACATGGAGGTGCTATCTATAAAAACTTTATTGAGTCTTGAAACATTTTATAGCACTTACCTTGTGCCAGACACTATTATAAGAATGGTGCACTGGTTCAATTATTTAATACTCATTTAAAATGAATATTTAATACTTTTTAAAATTATATTATTTTTTATTGAGGTCATGATGTTTTACAACACTGTATAGGCTTTAAGCTTATAGATTCTCACCTCTTCAGGTGTATATAATTACATCATACTTCCCCACCACAGCACCCTTGTCCTCCACCAGTCAATTGGATCTCCTCCCACCTTTGCCCCTCAGACCCTACACTTCCCCTTTAATTACTTCTCATTGTTTCATACTCATTATTTAAAGTGTCATCCTTGAAATTTACTACTAATATTTCCACTTTTCAGATGAGGATCTTGGGTTCAGAGATTTGATTTTGTCAAGGTCACAGATCTAGTGGGTTGAAGTGTGAACCCAAGCAATCTGGTTTTGGAGCATAACCTCTTTACTGTTGTTATACTGTTAGCCTCTTGCTTTGCATCTTGTCTATTTGAAGTGGTGTTGTCAGAGAGGAGTAGTAGAGTGACTTGTTTGAAAATTGCTAAAAGACAAATGACCAAGTGAGCAAAATGGGAAAAGACTTTTTTGGGCCAGAGGAGAAATACTCTTCCACCCCTCTGGGTTCGTCTCTGGCTGGTTAAGCAAACAGATTAGTATTAGACATAGATTAGTAGAAGTTTATTTGCATTCATGTGGAGAATTTACATGGCTCTTAATTTTAAAGTAAATGAGGGAAACTGAAGGATTTTATTCTTTTTTAAAAAATTTTATTTTGGGCCTCTCTGGTGGCACAGGTGGTTGAGCGCCGCACTGTGGGGCTGTCCGCAGCCTCTGCAGCATGGGTTTGATCCCTGCCGGCTGGCGAGAATCCCACATGGTGAAGTAGACCTGTCCTGTCTCGCCCCTTGCTCCTCTCAGCAGTGTATTTCGTCAGTCTGCCTGTTCTGTTCCCCGCTCTGTCTCTGGTGAATCCCCTCACCCTCCCACACCTCTGGCCTGTACCCCCATTCTTGTATAAAAATAAATAATTAAAAAATTATTTTATGTATTTTTTACATCATTTTTCATTTTTGCACAATGCATGCATTTTCATCTTGATTATAGTCCCCATACAATTCCCACCTCCCTGGTTTTGATCCTACTCCCTTCTCCCCCCTCCCCCCGGTAGTGTATTTCTGGTTTATAGTGGATTTTATTCTTGAGCTAATGAATGGAATATGGGCCTGGGGCATCAAGGAGGGGGGCTGGTCTCCTGTGACCAGGAGACTGTGACCCATGTAGCAAAACCAGATGCCTTAGATATATGCACGTCTATAAAATGTTTCTGTTATTTCTGGAATTGACCCTAAATTGGGGCAATCTTTAGGATTAAGTTACTTCCTCTTGAAGTCTGTAGGGCCTTGATTAACCTTAGCACTACATGCTGAGGGGACACATGTTGGAAAAAGCCTTCTCAGGAGATTTTGGAAGGTTCAGTCTTCAACTTTGAATAGATATTTCTACACAGAAGAGATACAAATGTTTAGTAAACACATGAAAGAGTACTGAACAACAAGGAATGAAGTACTAGTCCATGTCACAATATGAATGAATCTCAGCAACTCCTTGCAAAATAAAAGAAGCCAGACATATGAGGTCACATATTGCGTGATTCTATTTGTATGAAATATTCAAACTAATCATCCATAGAGACAGAATGTGTACTAATGATTGCCAGGATTTGAGGATAGGGAGTAACTGCTTAATAGGTTCAGGGTTTCCTTCTGAGATGATGACAATGTTTTGGAGCTAGAGGTGGTGGTTGCAGAACATTGTGAATGCATTAAGTGCTACTGAATTGTTCATTTTAAAATGGGTGATATTTTATTATGTCACTTTCACCTCCATAAAAAACAAGATGATGAATCAGACATCCCACATCACTCAGTCTGCACTTACTGCTGCAGTAGCAGCCTTTATGGAACACATGTTCTCATGTCCTCTTGCAGATAGCACGTGAAGGCAGCACTGCCATCAGCAAACATTGTGTCATGTACTTAACATGCACAGAGCACAATGGCTGATATGGTTCCCAGGCTCTAGGAACCTACTGCCTCCAAGAATTAACTGTGACAGACAAAATATGAAGGCTCTCTGTTGATAGAGCAGACTCTCGGTAAATAAAGGGCTTGCATTTTGGGTAAGCAAAGGGATAATACGCCTTTTTACACAGTGAGTACTAAGAAGGGTGTTACCAGACTTGTGCGTGTTCAGGCAACGTGATGTTATCTTTCTTCTAATTAGGGTACGTTTCAGTCATGCATACTGGAACAAATGATTCAGATGAGAGAAATGCTTGTGAAACCCTATACAGATCTGTACCTTTTTTTCTTCATGATTGTGAAGGGAACGTACCAGCCTGTGCCCAGACTTTCAGTTCTATATGGGCCTTTGATGTCTGCAGGTTCTTCTGGAAGTTGGCCACAAGCTTTAAATATACTCTCCCTTCATCTCCACAGAATCCTCAGGAATTGAAAGAAAACAGTGCTTTTCTTTATTAAAAGAGAAAATGTAGAATACAGAAAAGTGAACAAGTGTAACTAACTGTGGGCCACCAAAGGTGAGCCTGTTGCCATTTATACTTTACGTCTTCAATTCAAATAATATATGTGCCCATACCCTTGCTTCTATACAATTCTCTCAGGTTACTGAATTTGTTGAGTCAGCAGTATTTACATTTTCCAGGTTTTCCCCCTAGACTTGGAGTGATCAATGGAAATAGTAAATATTTCTTTACTGTCTATTTGACAAATTTTATAAAACCTTTTTTAAAAGAATATATATATATATATATTTATTTATTCATACATACAAGAACCCGGGTACAGGCCAGATATGTGGGAGGGTGAGAGGATTCACCAGAGGCAGAGTGCGGAACAGAACAGGCAGACGGACCGAAATACACTGCTAAGGGGAGCAGCGGGTGACACAGGAGAGGTTTGCTGTGCTGTGTGGGTATCTTGCCGGCCGGCTGGGATTGAACCCACTCTGCAGAGGCTGTGGACAGCTTCACAGCGCTGCGCTCAATGGCCTGCACCACCAGGGGAGGCCCTATATAACTCTCTTTTAATGAACTTCATAATCAAATATAACCCACTATCTCCATCCCTCAACCCCTCATTTCAGTTGTCAACCGACCTAATCTAAAACACCTATCTCTGGCCGCCTCTTCAATTTGTCCTGAATCTTGCCTGAGAACTTTCCTGGCCTGAGACCATTAGATAGGAGATTCTTTTCAACTTTCAGCTTTCCCTTCCCACTCTCCTCACACCCTGGCCTTCATCAGCACCTTTCTTCTCTTGGTCCCCTAGTACCCAGTGGAAAAGCTGTCTTCCTCCTGCTCTCTAGATCCCCTTCTTATTTATTCTTTCAGGAGCCTCACTCCAATATCTATCCTCTATTATTTTCTCTTTTCAGCCTTTAAATGTGGTTAAGTTTCTCCTATTTTTGGAAAGGAGGAAGAAAGTAAGGAGGGGATAGAATGAAAAAGAAAAACTCCCCTGACTCCCCACTTTATCAATGTATCTTTGAATCAATTCCTTCAGCTCCAACAGAATTGTGAAATTGTCTACATTTTTAGTCTTCACTACTTGACTTCTTAACGGCTTCCTCCCACCATGTCCAGGCCTCCATGAAACATCTCTAACTGAAGTCATTAACAATCTTCATGTAGCTCTCTTTGTGTTTGACTTCACAGTTGGGTGTATGCTATGGCTGACTCCCCTCTAGAAACACTTCTTCCTGGGTTAAGTGACACCATGCTTTGCCAGTGTTCTTCTGATACTACAACTTCCACATTTGTAAGCTCCTTTCCCCACTTCCTATGTTCTGTACACCCTCTCTCTGGGTAACCTGATTAATTCCTGTAGATTCATATACTATTTATGTGTGGCTGATCTCCAGATTTAACCTGTGTTTTAATTACTATTGTATACTTCCAACAGCTAGTGCATAACCTGGTGCTCAGCATGCACCAGGTGTTTTTGAGGGGAGTGAATGGACAGGTGGGTGGATATTCTCCTAATATCACTGATCAATCTCCCAGGATATTTTATTATTATTATTTGTCATCATCATCATCATTATTATTTTCCTTTATAAGAATATGAACTTTATGTGAGCACAGACATTATCCAACTTGTTCACTGCAAGGACAGTGTGTCTGGTTCCTGGTTGGTACATGTTCAGTATAAGCTAATGAATGAGTGTGTCTCTCCAGAAGATCCTATTGCCAGGAGCAGCTCCTCTATGGGCCTGACTTCTCGGTTACTAACTTTGTGTCTACATGTGCTGTTCATGGATGTGATCCAGATATCACTGAGAGCCATGGTTGAACTCTTTCATCCTAGTCCCCCAGTGCTGTCTCTGCCTATGATAAGTAGAAAATTTGAATATTTTCTGAGGAACCAACCTTCCTTCTTTCCTTATATCCTTCCCTCACTTCCTCTCTTCTGCATTCTCTTTTTGGCAAAGATTGAGGAAAGAATTAACCATAAAGTGCTTGGTTCAATGAGGCTGGACCTGATGAAATTCAGAAATGTCAGATCTCTAACGTATTCCCTCACCTCTTGAGAACAGCCTCATTTTTTTTTCTTTTACTCTTTTATCAAGGTTACTAGTTTACAACACTATTAAGTGTTGTACAGTTCCTCACCTCAGCTACTGAATATATCACACCTTATCTACCCCCCTAGCATACACCCAACTGTCAGTCTTTGTCTACCATCAGCCAACTGGTCCCTTCAGTCCATCCCTGTCCCCTTCCTACCCTGCTGGTAGCCACCATTCTGTTACTAGGGTCTAAGGGTTTGCTTTTAGTTTTTTTTTGTTGTTGTTCATTTACTTTTTTTAAATTTATATTCCCCAGATAAATGAAATCATACATTTTTTTGTCTTTCTCCTTCTGACTTATTTCGCTTAGCATAACCCTTTCAAGGTTTATTCATGCTGTTAAAATGGCAAGATTTCTTCTTTTTTGAATGACAGAGCAGTATTCATATATATATATATATATGAATTCTATACACACACATATATGCATATATATATATATATATATGTTCTTTATCCATTCATCCCCTGTTGGACTCAGGTTGTTTCCATATTTTGGCTATTTTGAATAGTGCAGAAAACCCTCATTTTGTGCCATCTCCCATCAAGTCCTTTTCAAAGGGATCTGTTGGGGAAATCAGCTTAAAAACTTTGTGCATATTTAAACCGTGACATGGATTGACTGTTAGGATAAGACTAGAAAAGAACTTGAATTACATTTGGAATAGTGCCTTCTTTCTGAGTATTTTATTAAGAGGAATATATGTGCTCCTCTTAACATATTGAGAGTGTGTGTGTGTGTATACTCTATAGTATATATAATAAACATACATATATATGTACATGTAAATATTTGAACTCTGAGTATTTGCTCTTTCATTCTTGGACATTATGGTTTTTCTGTGATCTTCCCTTTGTACTCCTCTACTGTGATGGCCTAAGACATGACTGACTGACTACTTCCCTAAGTGTTTACCCATACTGCAGGGGACGTCATCAGCTGTACACATAGGCCTGATAGTATCCAGGTGACATAAATATTGTCTTCCCATCACCTTGTCTATTTCCTTGTTTTCAGTTTCACTTGTCCCTTTTATAAAGTGACAGCAGCTAAATTTATTTATTGAGATGCTTACCTGTTCCCTTTTAAAGAGCATCTAAATGAATAAACATTGAGCAGAGAAAACTGATGTGAATTTGTATTTTTACTGAGAGCACTTTAAACACAGGCTGAAAAAAACATAAACTAGATCTCTCATGTCTCTTGCAAAATTTGATCTGTTTCCCAGTCTAGTAGACTAAGACCTGATTGGCTTAATTTCCAAATTCAGAAGAATACAGGTAAACAAAGATTAGAATGACCATATAGTTACTGTGCATGTATATAAAAGTATAGATTAGTTAAAAAGCAATAAAATTTCTATTTCATGAATGCTTAGTAGCATTACAAAGATATGAACATTTCTGTGAGCTGCAGCCTTATCACTTGATATGCCTAATTATTTTCAAGGTCATTTCTTTTTATAAAATCAGAACAAGCTGAAAAATGTCAAGCAGCCTACACATATTGAATGAACTATTTTCATTGTCATTTTATAGTCATCTATGGTGTGGGGTTTTGAATTTCCAAGTTACAACCAGTCATTGAGTATAAAAGTCACAATAATTTATATTTGGATCATAGCATCCATTACTTCTCCAACTATTAATGTTCCAAGGATATTTTCAAATGAATCAGTGGCAAAAAATAATTGATGTGTTCTAGGATTATGAATATTTGAAGCATGAGTTTAACAATACGGATGTAGGTGATTAACTGTGCAATAGGTAGGTACAATAAGATAAATGTAATTGAGGCAGATAGCTGAAGGGATTTTGTACTTTTTGTACTTAGCCCTTAAGCCACTTAAACTATATTAAGTAAGCTGCTTGCACACTACCATTTCAGCTGAAAATAATTTTTCTTTGCATTAAGCAATATTTTTAGTAATTTAAGTATCTTCAATAAAAGTTATAACACTTAATATTAACTCTGGGTTGTTCATTATATAAGTAAATGGTATATTTCATATCCTTTTTATAGGAATCCAGGTATACAAAGTAATCTCTGTATATCTGGGATAACCATTGTATTTTGTTGTGCTGAAGAGTCTGAGGTTGGCATTGTGACCAAGAAATATGACCTCAAGATCTGGATTTCTGCTGCCACCAGCTGTTAGAAAGTGCTGATTATTTTGTAATGATGCCTGAAAATGGACTCCTCAGCATTGTGTGACTTTGGATTCAGAGATAATAGCAATAAAATTTCCAGATCCTTATAAATAGGAGATAAGAATTTAAAACGACCCATAGCATCCATAATTATCCTATTAGTTTAAAAAAGAATTAATGTGCCTTTAGCAGCAGTAGGATGTTCAGATCAGTTGGCTGCAGTTCTCTGTATGGTGTCAGCCTCCACATCTCTGAGACAAATTCCAGCTGTCACTTGTGCCAGGCTTTGGCAGACTCCTTTTCTCAGAAACGCACTCTCATATGCTTATTTTCATTAGCTTACCCTAGTTCCAGAGTGTTCTTTTGGAGTAAATGAGGTAAGAATCTCCCTTCATTTAGCCCTTGGCGAAGCTGCCTCTTCAATTAATGTCTAGTGTCACTTCGATATAAAGCGTCTTTTTCACTTTAGAAACAATGCTGTCACAGATGTAGGCATACAGTTAGGCCTTCTCAGAGGGATTCACCAAGGAAAAACAGATTTGTTAGTGTGGGGAGCCAGGTCCACTGTAAATACTTTCAGCTCACTCAATTGGACTGGAAGCCACAACTGCAGCCAATTGTCCATTTCTCTGTTTCCAAAACTCTCCAAGCTCCTCCAGACTATATATCGGCTTTTATGTCTATTCTTTATAATCATTTTTTCACTCTCCTCCAAGCAGCACACATGTGTGCACACTTGCGTGCACTTACTGTTGTTAGCAAAGTCTCTTCTCCCAGGGAAGCTGCTCTGCTTCATGTGTGCTCTTGTCCCACCCCACTGCCCCTCCCAGAACAAGGTTGGTTCCCCAATTAAACTGTTAGACCTTCTCAAAGTATCCTGTCATTTTACATCATAAAGCACTTATCACAATTGTAGTATTTCAGATATTGATTCCTTGGTTTAATCTCACTAGGGTAGGAGTACTGTCAGCTTTGTTCACTAGTGTAACCCCAGTTACCAGGGGCAAGCAGTCACAGGGTGAGAAGGTTCACCGTTTATTTGGGCAAGAGGATAGAGGAATCTTGGCACTCCCAGTAGATTTAATAGGGCTTTAACACTGAAGCAGGGAACCAGATGCAGGCAGATCCATGGCAGGCATGCACGAGGGAGGCTGGGAGACTGGCAGCAACCGAGCCTCAGCCCTAGCAATCCCCATGCTCTCTCTCTGGCTTCTCTCCCCTGTAATGAGCTTCCCAGGGTGTTCACACTTATAGGTATGTGCACCCCATGCTCTCAGGCTTCTTGGCCCAGTTGTCCATAATCATAGGTACATGTGCCCCATGCTTACACCTCTCAGTCCCAGGTGTCCGTGCATGCCCTGTGCTCTCAAGCACTTTCTGCACCAACATATCAGGTGTGGACAGTGAAACCTGGAAGGAAAGCAAAGCCTCAGGTAGTGGCCGTAGAGGCTAGTGGTGGGAGGTGCAAAAGAGCCTGAGTAACTCCCATTTTCCCTACACCCTGGGTTAGCACCATTCCTCATCTATGAAGCACATGCCACATTTTTGAATGAAAGAAGATTAGCATTTCACAGTTGACATTCATATTTTTGGTCTGAAGATTGCTACTGACTTAACTGGGGAAGGTATTGATGAAACTCTGAATAGAGATCAGCAGAGGCACAGCTATATGTTGGAGGAAAAATCAGGATTTGGGAAGACATATCCCTGCCTGACAGTCACTTGAAATATAATCTTCCTGGGCAGATCTTTGTTTGGTGACATTTTTAGGTCATATATTAGGTCATATATTTATTGTCAATAACTGATTGAACAATTACTGCACAGTGCTAGGCTCCATGGATCCATCTATTAGGGAAGACATAGAAGTAAATTGTTACAGTAGAGCATGATGTGCTGAGATAGCATAGACTTGGGGTTATAGGGCGGCATGAAAGAGGCCAAATGGGGCCTCCACAGTGGCGCAGTGGTTGAGTGCTGGGTTGCGAAGAAGCTGCCCGCAGCCTCTGCAGCTCCGATTTGATCCCCGGCCACTGGGTGAGGGTCCCACATGGCGCGCAGACCTCTCCTGCCGCCCACTGCTCTCCTCAGCAGTGTACTTCGTCAATCTGCCTGCTCTGCTCCCCGCTCTGGCTCTGGTGAATTCTCTCACCGTCCCGCGCTTCTGACTGTACCCAGTGCTTGTATAAATAAAATAAATAAATCTTTTAAAAAAAAAAAAAAGAGGCCAAATGAATCAGTTATGGAGCCTGGTGAAGACTTTCTAGAGGCTGACCTGTTTTTTGAAGATAATTTGATGAAAAGCATGTGCAGCATGGAAGAGAGGACAGTGAAACGGAGAGGCCAGCATGTGTGACGATGGGGAGAATATAACCACATGGAGTCAAGGCATCTGATTAAAGCTTAGCCTTTCTCATGCTCAGAGCAAGGTTGGGAATGGCACAGGGTGAGCCTGGAGTATAGACTGGGACCAGTCAGAAGCACTTTAATATACTCTGAAGGAGTTTAAAGTTTATGCTGACAGCCACTGGGCCCCAGAGAAGAGGCCTCCTGGGGAAAATGGACCTTTTTTAACTGCAGTGAAAACAATCTGTCATGCTTGGCAGCATGCAGTTGAGCTACGCCAGGTGTGCCCTGCCAGCTGCAACTGTATTTGCATGTGATTCTACTTTGAGGCGCTGGGGTTGTGCTGAAGAGTGAAGGGATGGATGAGGTTCACCGAGAGCAGTGGCAGAACACAGGGCTTGTTTGATGTTACTGCTTTGTCCTCCCTGCATGCAGTACAGTCTCTTGAGATGAGAGGAGTAAGCGAACAGTCCCATCTTCTGTCTGCCACAGCCCTGCAGAATATCTGAGGAGCCTTGTCAGAATTCACTGGGTTCTTATAGACTCACCCATTCCTTTTAATTTTCTCAGATTTTTAAATAATGGCTTGTTCTGATTGTGATATTGGAGCATTTCCCTAATGCTAGCCAACAGGAGTCACCTCCAGAATCCTCACTTTCCTTCTGTCTTCTGGGCATTCAGGGCACACTGGAGTCCTGTGAGATAGAATGTGAGGTTAGATAACAACCACCTTCATTGCTGCCTGCTTTTGCCATTTTCCTACACCTTTATTCTCTGATTCCTCAAGAAACTCAATTACCTTTTACTTCATTATGCAGAGCAATTTAACTATCAAACATCCTTAGGCTCCAATCCCACCTTAGGAAATCCAGAAGCTCATTAATGTTTCACAACACTGAAGAACTGGCAGGAGCTTTGAAATTTCAGTCTTTTCTTTTTTCCCTCCCCAGGTATTTCACATTGAAAAGGAGTAATATAGAGATTTATTTTCCAATTAATAGGAGTTTTACACCCCCAAACCTCCACATCAGAAAATGATATAGTCAGCTTCAATTTTAAGAATTTTCTCCTTTCCTATTCATATTAGATAGGTAAGAAATCACAGGGAATTCCTTTGTCTAGAACTTTCAAATAAATGAAAATATTAGAATGAATAATAAAGTACTTCTCATAAATGTGAATGAATAGGACAGTAGGTAATAACCAGAATGGATTTGGAACAATGAAGTCTGTCAGTTCAGTATTCAGAGGCTGGTTGTGAAAGTAGGGAAATGAAAGCAGCAAAAGTAGACAGGTTTTGAGTGTGAATTTGGGAGTCAGATAAACCTAGGTTGGTTATAATTGTCTCTCCTCTCCTTTCTGATTTCATTAATCTCGGTGAGTCATTTAATCTAATAGTTTGCATATAGGCTGTGCCCATACCTTGGGGTGGTAGAGAGATTTAATGAATGTATGAAAACTGCTTCTTCATTTCACTATATCTAGGATCTAGGGACCCCTTGATGAGGGCGGGCTGTGTACTCTGTGTCCCTCGCCCCTGTTCCCTGGTCATGACCAGCCTGTGTGAGGGACATGGTGCTCACCAATGGGGCTTCTGTAGATGCTGCTTGTCACGGACCAACAGCTACTCATGCTTTCTTCCTATTAACAGTTAAAAACACACAGCTTTACAATTTGCTTTATAGTAGCTGTGTTCAGAGCAGTGGAAGTGGAAGTTGATAGGTGGGACTCTGGAAAAGCTACTATTTTCTGATATGAAGGGTCTGACTAGGTTGCTCTGTGTAGAGGCGGGAAGGGCACAGTGCAGGTTTCTATGATTCCATGCAGATGGATGAAGGAGGAGTCCTGGAGCCCTCGGTAGCTTTTCAGGCTTTTATTGCCATTTTACCAGGTACGCAGCAGACAGGGGTGCCAGGGGGCTGAAAGGCTGGCAGGTTTCCTAGCCCCCAGTGAGTCTTTACCCTTTCTGGGCTCTCTGGCATCCTCTCATGGTCTTGTTCTCCTTCTGGTCATTCTCCTTTTGGTTCTGTTCCTCTGGCGTCCTGGCCTTATATGCCCAGTCTCTTGGCTCAGTTGCACCCACCTATGCAGGCCCACATCCTACTCCAGGTGTCTGCCATCAGGCATGCAGTTAATCTAATGGTGGGAGGGCGAAAAAGCCTGATACTTTTTACTTACCTTACGCTGGGATTTCTCTCCTTCACTCTTCTCCATTCTTTTTCACCAGAGTGCTGATTGATGTCTCAGTAGTAGAATGGCCTCTGGGTGATCATAACAAGGAAAGCTGCACACCAGCAGTAGCAAAGGAAATATAAGAAGCATGAAGTCCTCAGTGGCATTATGAAGCCCTGATGAGTGAGGTTCACTTAAAGGTTTTTGGATAAAATACATTATTTTGTATTTTCTTATAAGAAACTGTATTTAATTTTGACAATTGTAGGTGTTCTTTTCCTACTGCTTTTTAAATTAAACAAAAATTATGCCTGGCTTCTTATTCAGGATGCAGTTGAAAATGACCTCCACAAAGAAGTTTTCCTTGGACATTCCATTTAAAGTAGCTCTTTCCTTTCACATTCTGGCAACACCACTGTTTTATTGTCAGCACATCACCATCATTATCTGAAACTATCTTGTTTATTTATTTACTTCTTGGTATTGTACAGCTCACTGCCTGTAGAATTAAGCTTCATTAAAATAAGGGCCCACTGTATCTTGTTTATTGTTCTGTCTTCCTGGAGAACTGTGTCTGATACAAGGTAGATGCTTAGTAATTATTTCTTAAATGAATATAACTATCATCTAGGTTAAAGGGCAACTTTTTGATTACTTAGTAGTTTGTCAGGGAGAGGAAAAATAAAGTGGAATCAATAGCATTGGATTGATTATGTAATTCATATATTCTGCAATTATGTGTATATTTCTCCCATCCAAGTACTAACCAGGCCCGACCCTGCTTAGCTTCCGAGATCAGACGAGATCGGGCGCGTTCAGGGTGGTATGGCCTTAGACTATGTGTATATTTCTAATTCAATAAATTGAGTACTTATGTGCTAAAAATTCTAGGCTCCTAGCTTTTCATATTTTTCAATAGTTTGTATAAAAAAGCAAATGTAAAAATTTGCACCTTGCTCTTCTTTTATTTACGAAAGTAAAGCCAATTTCCTCTTTTAACCATAGCGTATTTGTTTATCCTAAACTGTTTGCTCAAAATGAATTGTGAAATGTATGGTAAATTTTCAAATAGAACTGCATTTCTGTCCCAATGGAAAAAGCTCTTCCACATATATCTCAATGGCTTCATGTCAAAACGTGCTATTTTGCATGTCAAGATGATCTTCTTCCCTTACTGTGCATTTCAAAGGACTACAGTACATAGAATGAAATTTTAGTGTCATACACATCAATTACAAACCAACAGAGCTGTTTCATATTTCACCAATGTTAGAGAAAGAGTCATGGGAATAATGAGACTATTTTTAACTCAAAGTAGCAGCATTCAGGAAAAGATGTCTTCACTTGGAAATCAGTCATATGCTCGACTGCAGACCAGTACAGGCTTTAATAATTCATCTTGAAACCTGCATTTCTCTGACCAGTGCTCCCCGATTCTTTATTTTATTTAGAGATCTTTTCACCTCTCGGTTTGTACCTGCAACTGTCCATTCAATCTTCTATGCACAACCACTGGCGAATAAACCTGCTTACAAGAATAATTTAAGTATTTCAGTTTCCTGCAGTCTTTATCCTGTTGGGATTTTGCTGGCAATATATCTCTTTATAAAACTCATCTTCCATCTGAACTGTGGGTCCTGATCCTTAATGCAGTGATCAGAACACTTGAGAATTTAGATGCCCCACAATATACAGCATGGTTTGCAGATTCTCAAAATTGTTTCAATAATGATTGATACGGCTGTACTAATCCCTTGCATAATTAAATACCACAACAGATTATAATAAATTAAAAAAAAAAAGAAAGCAAGATCTGTGAAAAGAAGAAAAAGTTTATTATTGGGGGATGGGTAGACTGTATCACTCTAGGGTGGACTGTTCTGGTGTCCCCATAATAGTTATAGGGGCTCCTAGTATTAAATAGGCCTTTGCATGTAGCATAGAACAAGATTAAAAAGAACAACTTGAGAGGGCTACCTCTTAGCACCCAGTTCCTTGATGATCTGTGTATGATGTTTTAATGACTAAGATCCTGTCTTTAGAAGGCTTAAGTTCATGGGCCTCCGCGGTGGCACAGCAGGTTGAGCGCGCAGTGTTGTGAAGCTGTCCGCAGCCTCTACAGTGAGGGTTTGATCCCGGCCGGCCAGTGAGAACCCCACATGGCATGGTAGACCTCTCCTGTCGCACCTGCTGCTCCCCTCAGCAATGTATTTCTGTTGTCTGCCTGTTCTGCTCCCTGCTCTGCCTCTGGTCAATCCTCTCACCCTCCTATGTCTCTGGCCTGTACCCCAGCTCTTGTATAAAAATAAATAAATCTTTAAAAAAAAGAAAAGAACTTGAGTTCATAAGAAAAAGAACTGCTGCTGTTTATTAAACCAGGCAGTATAATATGGTAGAGCCTGAGCTCTAGAGGAAGAGGTCTGTTTGCCTATGTTTGCCTCAGTTTTCCCAACTGGCTCAGGGGTAAACCAGAACTTCCAGAGGCACATTTTGCTGACAAATCCAGAGCACAAGCTTCAATCTGAGGCAATGAAAGTAGACACAGGACACCATGTTTTTGGGTGGGGGGGGGTGACTGGCGAAAACTGATAGCAGCTGTGCATCGTTAATGTAGTGGTGCCTGGGGTAGCACTTGCCTTTTATCTCACACCATATACTCCTCTGATGTGCTGATATAAGCCCTAAATAAAAGTTCCTTACTGTCTCAAACAGTTATAAAACAAAGGTTTAAACTTTACATGGTCTGCGTATGAACTTCTCATCTTATTTTTTTAAAGATTTATTTATTTATGCATACAGAACTGGGGTATAGGTCAGAGGTGCAGGGGGTGAGAGGATTCACCAGAGACAGAGTGGGGAACAGAACAGGCAGACTAACTGAAATTCACTGCTGAGGGGAGCAGCAGGCGAGACAGGAGAGGTCTGCTGTGCTATGTGGGAATCTCCTGGCCTGCCGGGATCGAACCTGCACTGCGGAGGCTACGGACAGTGCTGCGCTCAACCTCCTGCGCTACCAGGGAGGTCCATGTACTTTTCATCTTTGCCCTCATATCTTCTATGATTCCTTTCTCCATGGATTGTGCCCACATTGAATTAGTTACCTAAATCAGACACTGAGTCACTCTGGGCTCTTTTGTGCTACTCACCTTTATCATTCAATCAGCCGTCAAATGTGGTTTGTTCTACCTGTTAATACACTACCTCCTTTTTGTGTAACTAATTCCTACTCAATCTCCAAATGTAGCTCACACATGATCTTTCATGGGAATGGTTTTGTGCTGTCCCTTTTATCATCTGATTCAAGTGCCCCCGCTTTTGTCTCCAAAACACATTATGAACATTATGTAAAACACTTTGAGCACTAGCCTGTAAATATTAATTCTGTTTCCTTTGCTAGACTTTAAGCTCTTTTTGGGCAGAGATTAGGTATTATTTGACTTTATATTCCTAACTCTTGGCACAGTGCCTCAGAAATAGCAGACATTTAATATTTATTGAAGGGATAAAAAGAAATGTGTCTTTGTGTGTTTTCCTTGAATTATAACCATAATGTGGAACTTATTTTCGTGGGAAAATATGTTCTCAGTTTCCAAATAAGTAATAAGATTTAGATAATTAGCAGATGGCATTTTAAAAGTTCCTTTGTTAAGGTTAGAGTTTAAACACTTTAGAAAATTCAATTTTGTGTGTGATGAATTGCTTGTTCTCAGCCCTCATTAACAACATCCCAGCAGCAGATTTTCAAGCCCTTTTTATCTTGTTTTATTTCTTTCACTTTTTTTTGTGAAAAAGGTTTCTAGGACTAGGACTTAGTATTAGTTAAAATGAAACGGTATTAGTTAAATTTACTTGAAATAGTGAGCAGGTCTAAGAAATTAATTTTGCAGGTAGTAAACACATATTAATCAAATTAGGTATTTGAAGTTAAGAGCCAAGACAAACCTCCCAGGCTTCAACTTTAATTAAAAAAAATTTTTTTAGAGAAAGCATTTGACAAGATTCAGCACATTTAAAGCAGTAAAAAGAAATAGGTGAAAGTAATATTAGTAATACATTTTATTGAACCCAACTGAGCTCTAAAGATAAATGTATGGTCAAGGTGAAAAAATTGGAAAACAATTCTACAAGTAAAGGGTACCGTAAAAAGGCAAGGGCAAAAATATGTACATGAAATAAAATAGACTTCAAGATAAAAATGATATGATAGGGGTAAACTTATATAATGATGTAGGGATCAATCCCTCAGAAGGACATAACACTCATCATTACATATGCATGAAATAAAGGAGCACGAAAAGTTATAAAGCAACTGTTACCAAACAGAAAGACAGGTATTGGACAGCAACACAATAGTAGTAGGGAAACTTCAAAATCCTGCTTCATCTGTGAAACTGATCAATCAGACAGAAAATAAAAATGGAAACAACAGACTTCAAGGAGAATTTAGACCATATGGGCATTTATAGGTACTGCCCCCCCAAAAAAATTGAATACATATTCTTCTCAAATGCATATGGAACATTCTCCAGGATAGACCACATGTTGGGTGATAAAGCAAGCATAATAAATTCATGAAGATTGAAATCATATCAAATATTTTCTCTAATTACACTGTGTCAAACTGGAAATCAACTACAAAAAGTAAGCAAGAAAAAAAACCTCAAATATGTGGAGACTAAATGACATTCTGCCGAATGACTGTTGAGTTAAAGAGGAAGTCAATGGAGAAATTAAAAAATATCTGGAGACAAATGAAAATGAATGTGTTCTACAAGAAACTGTGACATGCAGCAAAAGCAGCACTAGGAGGGAAGTATAGAGCAATACAAGAGCACATCCAGAAAAAAGAGAGATTTCAAATAAAAACTTAACCTAACACCTGAAGGAACCATAAGAAGAACAGCAAATAAAATAAAATGCCACTAGGGAAAAAAAGTAATACAAATTAGACCAAAAATAAATGAAATAGAAACTAAAAAAAGTTCAAAATATTAATGCAACCCAAAGCTGGATCTTTGGAAGATAAATAAAACAATCTCTAAGTTCACATAGGAAATAAGACTTGAAAACTCCAAAAAATAGAATCAGAAACAAAAGAGGAGAAATTAGTACAGACTGCTAAGAAATCCAGAGGTTCATAAGCAGTACTGTGAACATCTTTATGCCCATAAATTGCATAAGCTAGAAGAAATGGGCATGATTTTTAGAAGCATACAATTCTACATCTTAATCAGGAAGAGATAGAAAATGTGAACAGACCAATTACAAGCAAGGAAATTGAAACAGTACTGAAAAGGTCAGGACTAGGCACTTGCACTTGTGAGTTCTATCAAATCTTCAGAGATAATTAATACCTGTACTTCTCAAACTTTCAAAACATTTAAGAGGGAATGCTTCCAAACATATTTTATGAAACCAGCATTACTCTGATACCAAAAGCAGATAAGGATATCACACGAAAAAGAAAAATACATTTCAGTATCACTGATGGATACAGATGCAAAAAAAAATCAACAAAATTTTAACAAACTGAATCAGTGACAAGATTGTCATCGAAAGGATAATACATCATGACCAAGTGGGATTTATTCTAGGGTTGCAATGATGGCTCAGCATCAAAAATCAGTCAGTGTAACTTACCACATCAATAAAAGGAAATATAAAAATTGTATGATCCCATCAAGAGAAAGCATTTGGCAAGACTCAGCATCCATTTATGATAAAAACTCTTTAAAAAATGATAGATGGGACACATGTCAGTATAATACACAGACCCTCAACTAATATCATACTGAAAGGTGAAAAACTGAAAACTTAAGATCAGGTAAAAGATAAGGATGACCTCTTTTACTACTACTCAACATAATGTAAGAGGTCCTAGCTGGAACAGTTAGGTAAGAGAAAGATAGAAAAGGAATCCAAAACACACAAGAAGTAATAAAACTCACTATTTGAAGATTACATAATATACATAGAAAACCCTAAAGACTCCACTAAAAACTAATAGAAACAAATCACCACCGTGAAATGATGGGCTACAAAGGCAATGTAGAAAAACTTTGGTCTGAAGAAAAAAAAAAAAAAACTTTGGTCTTAAGCAATCTTTTTCCTTTCTAAAATAATGTCAGACTAATTGTTAGAATTGTAATTGAAATTTCACTATATTTGTCAGTTTTATCAATTTCTTCATCACATGTATGGCCTGTTTGGGGAAAAGGAGGTTGAGAGCAAAGAAATTAATTCATTAATTCATTTTGTTGGTTTAACATAATTTTCATTTACTAGTAATTTCATTTCTTTAATACTTTGTTGCTATCATAAATTTTTAATGTGTAGAAACAATTTGGCAAAAACTCTTTGTATATTGTGGTGCTTCTTTTTGCAAAATTTGTGGCTCTTTTACTTTTAGAAATCTTCCTGCGTGACTACTTTGATAATTATAAAATGCTAAATACTTTCACATTATTTTTTAAAAATGAAGATGAGAAAATATTGAATGAGATTGTAATAAAAGAATGATTAACTATGAGGTCTGTTGTTTTTAGCTTTTTAGATCATTTGAACACAATTGATGAAACCTTGCATTGTTTTATATATATATATAGCCTTTATATATACTTATATATTATATTATATATTTATATATTGTATATTTTATATGTCCATATATTATATAATACATTTATTATATATTATATATGCATTATATTATATAGTATATGTATATATATAGCCTTTGTATATATACACAGAGCATATATATATATATATATATATATATATAGCCTTTTAGGCTAACCTACACTTCTTTCTGTGTCATGAGCCAGAATGATATTTGAGAACTTAAGCCCTGAATCATTTTACCAGTATAAATTAACTTTACAGTGAAAGAACACTCAGAACTAAATAGAATAGCATCAGGCTGAACCTCTGTTCCTTGATACCTCATTTTGCCAAAGAAGTTTACTGAGTAACTTTTTAAGTTTCTAGTAGAGATTGAATCAGAGTTGAGAGCACACCAAGGCTCTGGAAGCATGAAGAATCTTGATTATTTTCATTGCTTCATTCGATGAACACAGGCTAGGTACATAGTATATGCTTGGATAGAAGACCAAAGTCAAGATAATGCTTTGATGGTAATGACCTGCAGTACAGTTGATTGAGCCACAGAAATGTGGAAGAGAGATTGACTCAAAGATGGGAGAGTAAACAAAAAGTATAGACTTCATAATCTTTTCACTTTGCACAGAAAAGGTTGTTGGAAATCAAAACAAGATTAGCTCTAATGCTTAGTGAGCATTACCATAAAGTATTGAAAATTTGGAAAAATGGGGCACAAGTGTAGAGATAGCAACCTGACTATGAAGAGACAAAGTATGGCAGCTAGAGGTGAATGCAATTAGTGAATAGTTTGTTTCGCTTTGTTTTAAAATAGAAGACTGAGTAGGTTTTTAGGCTAAGAGGAAGTAATCAAGTGGGGAAACAAAGAAGTTAAAATTAAGGAAGTCGAAATCATTGTTTTGGAATAAGATTTGTAGATCAAGCAGGGAGGATGAAATGTAGAACACTGGAGGATGGGTTATCTGAATAAGAGGAGCAGTGCTTTCAGAAAAGGGAGAATTTAAAGGATGAGTACACTTGCTGTTGATGTGATTTAAGAAGAATTTTTTTATTATTTAATATATTTATTAAGAAGAAATTTGATGGCAGGGTTGTGGCTTCTGTTTTCTCTGTGAAATTGAAACAAGATCATCTGCTAAGGAAAAGGTCACATAGGAGGTTGGGACTTGTGCAGAATGATGAGGTTTGAGAGAACTTCCCTAGGGAAGAATCTGCACCATGGAATGGGTTCTAGAGCCACATGCAGTTATGGGTAAATGGAGCACCATACATGTATGGCACTGGCCACGGTTTCGTGATTTTTCTCTATCAAGCTTATCAGCCAGGTGTTACTAGTAAAAATAGTGACCACTTATTGAATGCATACTTTGTGCCAGACACCTTTATGCAGTGGGGCTTACTCAATCCTCGCAGTGCTATAAAGTAAGCTCCTATTATTATCTTCTCCATTTTGCAGATGTGACTGAAAGGTCAACATATTGCTCAGTGCTCTACAGTTAATAAGTGGCAGGATTGGTGTTCAAGTGCAGATAGCATTTATTGCCAATTTCCTGGTTTAGTACAGAAAAAGTGCATCCCTGACTAGTCTGTATTCCATTCTGCTGTGTCGATGAGACATGGATTAAAAAAACAGTTGTTGATGATACTGATAATAGAGGGGTTGCAATAATGCTCTGGGGTTGAGTCTAGATGATTGGGAAAAGGGAGTGGAACTGGAATGGTGTTCAGGAGTTTGGTATCCTAGGAGAAGAGAGAGGAGCGGTTACATAATAGGAGATATGTAATGGAAGGTCTGCACAATGGGAGTAAGGTTTTCCATACAAAAACACATGTCTGAGAGTTTAATTTTGTGGAGGATTCTACTTCCTTTTAAAATGTTAGCTATTCTTTTTGGCATGATTTTTGAGTGATTTATCTGTACCTGTTTTGTTATCTATAGAAGAAACAATATTTGCAATAGTTCAGGTTCTACTCAAGGTACAGGGACAGATCTAAGTATTGATCGGGAAGAGGTGCACGACCACTGATTCTACTCTGCTGGGAAATATGGACTGTAAGTAATAACATTGCTTCATCTAGTCTATTGCACAGTGGACTGTTGTGAATGAGTTTATTAAAACATTTTTATTTCCAGGTGAAATTCATTGACTGACTTCTGCATGCACCTGTAAAGCACAGGGAAGATCTGTAACAGCAGAGGTGACTTAGGACTTGTAAGGGCATGCTTATGCTGAACTATATAGGCCAAACTTTTTGAAAAAGTCATCTTACATCTGAAGAGACTTGGCAGTGATGAGTCACTCCAAAGCAGTTGAGGAAATAGGAAAATGCTTTAAAACTGGCTTCACCAATATTTTCAATGAGATTCAAGGGAATTTTACAGCTATAGAGCAAGAAGAGATGTTTGAATAAGGAACATTTAGGAGTTCATTAGTTCTTTTATATAATCTTAAAACTATGTGCTAGGTCAAATGCAAATCTTAGTAACTAGCACAAAAAAGAAAAACCTGAAAATTAATAGCTAAAAATACCCTCCCACCCTCAATTTATAATTTGTTAATTTAAAAAAAGATGCTTTTTATATAACTCGGAAAAAAGTGTAACTTGGTTGGAAAGAGCAAAAGAAGAAAGCACATGTTTCTATTGATCTTTGTAGGAAGTAAGATTTCAAGTTACCTCAGGCAAGATCAGCATGACTTGGGTTGAGTCATAATTTTTGATATCCTGTAAGTAGGACTGGAAGGAAAAAGATTAACTATGTGGTAGACTAATGATTTTTAGGCTTTTTGAACTTAGTGTTCCTTCTACTCTTCAAGATTATTGAGAAACTCAAATGACACATTTTTGTGTAGATTATATCTGTCAGACTTTACCATGTTAGAAATTAAAATAGAGAAACTTAAATTATTTATTAATTGATTTAAAATAATAAATCTATTAAAAGTTAATATAAATATTTAATGAAAAATAACTTTAAATAAATATGAAATTGTTTTTTAGTTTGCCAAGTTAGTAATGAATCACTTTAAGCAATAGATGTAGAACATGTTCATCAGCCTTATTTAGAAAATGGGGATGGTCTATTTCCTGTCTTCAGAACTCAGGCCAACAGCATTAGCAAATGGCAGACTCTAGGTGATAATGGAAGGAAATGATAAGCTGTGTAGTAAAACCCTATTACAAAAAGCATAAAGACCAATTTCTTTATTACTCATATTAATATTAAAGTTTACGCTATATTCTATTCTAAATTTCAAGTGTAGAGAATCTTGCATCATTGATGATCTATATTCTAGAATGGATTTTAGTGAGGTTTTGGCATCATTGAATGAGCACGATCATTTTATTATAGCTGGGACAAGATTTTGGAAAATCTGGGATGAGTAACTTTAATCACAAATGTATAGGTAGATTAATCAAACCCTTCTTCCAATTTCAACAGTAACTACTATGGAATTATTGCTAAAATTGAAGCTGACCCTCAGATTGGTGCCTAACTTTTTTTTTGTTGAAATACTGTGTCCAGTGGGAGTGAGCTATAGTAAAAAAAACAGTCTCAAAATGAGAGAAATGTAATTAACTTTATTTCATCAAAGTACTTTTTGCCCCCACAGTTATCTGAGTACTGATATTTAAGCTTGATGTGTGAAGATTACATCAGAATGGTGATATATTTTGAGGAAGAAGGGAGGTGCCATATATGTTATACTTTCTTGGGTAACATTTATTCCTTTGGGCATTCAAACTATTTGGGGAAGAAAAGATGTTTATATTTTCTTCTGAGACTGAAAAGATTAAAATATTTGGGTAGTAAATGTATGTTTATGTTAAAGTTACTATTGTATTTTCTTCTTTAGAATCAACCCCAAGGCAGTGAGTCAGAAAAGTACTTTCTTTTGTTGGCCACACAGATACAAAAGGGCAAGGAAATTAAATGGACTTTATTATATACAGAAGGTAACAGTTGACTTCAGTTAAAATGTATAGAATCATACTTAAGGTATGGGTTAAATAGAAATGTTGGGTTTAATTATAGACAGAGGGCCATCTTTGTATATCAAGATGCTTATCTTATAGGTGGTACTTTCAAAAATGGTTCTTAAAAATACATACTGATTTCTATTTTGAAGCCACTCAGGATTTGAAGTTAATTTAATATTCTGTCTATTTGGCACATTTGGGTTTTTGTCTGATGTAGAACAAAAACTAAACAGTAATTTTAAGTATGATTACATTAGATAGGGCAGTGAACACATCACTCACCTCAATGATGCTTCCACTTTTGATTTCATTAAAATAATAATAGCTGTTTTTTATCTGCCTCATTATTTTTAATGCCATTCTGTCATAAAGTAGACTTAATATCTTTGTTATTGAATGTAGTTAAAATTTCCCTTCTGAAAGGGAAAATAGTTCACTTTTTCTGTTTCATCCAATACCTTTATCTTTAAAGTCATTTAAAACATCCTAGTGAAAACATAGCCAAAGCTAAAATTGTGTATCATTAGCAGTGAAATGAGGACTGTGGCATGGCAAGGTGGTGGCTGGAGAAGAGGCCAGTGATGTTGCAGAGACTCCTACATCCTCCTATCCTGCTCTCCATTTGCTCTGTGTTTTGGACTAAAAATCACCTCTGAGTTTCAGTTTCATTATATAGAAAATAAGGGCTTTGATTTAAATAGATCGCTAATTTTTTCCCATCATTTATGCTCAGGAGGTACATTTTTAATCAGACCTTGTTCACTTTTCATACCCCTTTTGATCCCACATTCTTGTCCAGCTACTGCTGATTTCTTTAGTTTCCTTAAGCACTTCTCAAAAGAGGTGACTTCTTGATTCTGCTTCTTGTCCTCCCATTTTTCCACACTCACTCTACCACCCTTTGGTTCCACTGCTCTCTTCATATTTCCTGTTAAGATAACCATAGTGCTATATCCAGTGTATTTGTCCTAAGACCTGCCATGAGGTATAAGGTGTCCCACTTACCTAGCTGAGGGTACTAGAACAAGTCTTCAAGTGCTCTTGGCTAGTGAGGTGGTGCAGGAACTCTGATGTCCCTTCATCTTGAAGGTAGCATTGTGGCAGATGGATTATCATTTTATGTTTTACACAAGTAAAGGGCAGACCCCAGGAGGTTGTTGGGAAGCTAGGAATGGGAATTCTCTTAATTTCAGATGTCATGAAATAACTTTGTCTTTGAGATAACTTGGGTAACATGCCTAGTACTGTGCTTGTAAGATTTTTCTCCATCTTTCTTCCTCCTTCCATCTTTTCTCTACCCTTTAGTCTTGGCCTCTAAGTCATAGCATGAAATTATAACCACAGAGCACGTCTTGATTCACATTGCTTTCAACATATAATCAGGGCATATTCTTCATAGGGGCTGTTTCCCAGCTTTTCCCTCCTGTCTCACACTAAATGAGGGCTGCTTCTCTGGTTGTAGCTGCAGCTCATGACATGAATTCTCTGAGGTATGGCCTTTCTCCAGCAATAAATCACTGGAGCCGCTGCTATTCCTGAAGGCGAGCCTTTCCGAGACCTTAGAAATTAAGAGGGCAGGATCCCCGCCTTTCCCTTAGGGTTTGCTGAAGCAAAGTTTGTTTACAGTGAAAAATGTGCAGTGCATCTTCAGCTTTAACCCAATCAGTGAACATATGGACTCTGATGGAAACAAAATGAGATATCGTAAGTACATCGGGTGCTTCTGCCACCGAGGCAAGAAATGAAGGGGAAACTAACTGTTCTTGATCAGATTGTTCTCTGCCAAGCACTGCCATCCCTTTGTGCAGATTAACAACCTGAGTCTAACTCCAAAACCCACACAGAGCTGTCGGTGAGCTCTTTGTCAGTTTGCTTCAGTGATTAGATGGATGGACAGCAACATCACTCCACTAGATTAGGATCATGCTTGAAATTTTACACTGATGCTTTCTCTTTCCCTACTCATCCCCAGTCCTTTTCCATTTTGCTTCTCAGAATGCATTTTTCTGTCTTGCTAATTATATGTTCATTAGTTAGTGTGACTCTGAACAGTGGGGGTATTTAGGGTCCATTATTTAGATTCCTCTGCCTGTCTACTCCTTCTGTACTTCCCATGCCCCAACCCAGTTTTCTGCACCCTCACTTCCTTTCCAGCTTGTTTTATTCTGTTCTTAAAATCTGCCACCTGAAAAGGTCTCCTGTCTCTTATTCAAGCATTACCATGTCTCTGGTCTGTGTGCTCTTCATCCTGAGGAAGCCATTTCCTTTTAAGACCTCTTCCTTAGTTTACCATTGTTGAATAAGGTTGGCACTTGGTGGAACGAGAAAGGCTTATTGGGCGGGGCCTGTTTCTAAGCCCTTGATGGCTGCATATGCCACATGTACTTGTTTACTGAGGTCAGACCATAAGCATTCTCTTAGTTTTGGGGCATTTACACTGCTGCAGCTTCAGTCCTTGCTACTGAAATATCTGAACTGCTGGAAATTCTTAGAAATTTTAGTTTAAGAAGAGGTCAAAGTATGAGATAATGTAAGCAGTTTTGTTATCTTTGAAGTAGCCCATGTTTATTCACTTCCCTGCTCCTCCTGAGTGGTATTCCCTTAGTCCTTTGTATTTTTTCTGTCAGGTTAGATGGCATGCTTTCTTGTAATATCCTGCTTGTTCTCTGTTTCTCTCAGATACATAGCTGCCTGAGGCCAGGTATACTCTCTATCTCCATTTTGTTCATTATTACATCCCAGAATAGGTATCACTCTGATTAGCATGTTGTGAATGCTCAGTAAATATTTACTAATTTTGATAATGATTGAGGCTGCTTTAAAGAGTACAGATCTTCCTTGACTTTTTTTTTTTTTAAGATTTATTTATTTATTTATTTATTTATTTATTTATTTATGCAAGCACTGGGTACAGTCAGAAGTGTGGGAGGGTGAGAGAATTCTCCAGAGCCAGAGCGGGGAACACTGACGAAATACACTGACGAAATACACTGCTGAGGGCAGCAGCGGGCTTGGCAGGAGAGGTCTGTCGCGCCATGTGGGACCCTCGCCGGCAACCAGGGATCGAACCCACGCTGCAGAGGCTGCCCAGCGCTCAACCGCTGCGCCACCAGGGGTGCTCCTTTGACTTTTTTTTTTTAAGATTTATTTATTTATGCATATATGAGCTGGGGCACAGGCCAGAGCTGCAGGGGGTGGTGGTGGTGGTGGTGGTGAGAGGATCCACCAGAATCAGAGTGGGGAACAGAACAGGCAGACTGACTGAAATACACTGCTGAGGGGAGCAGTGGGGGAGACAGGAGAGGTCTGCCTTGCCATGTGGGTTTCTCCCTGGCCGGCCAGGGATCGAACTCATGCTGCAGAGGCTGCAGATTGCCTCACAGTGTGGTGCTTAACCCCTTGTGCCACCAGGGAGGCCCTCTTCCTTGACTTATATGGGGTTGCATTCTGATAAACCCACTGTTCATTGAAAATATTGTGAGTCTAAAATGCATTAAATACACCTAAACTACTGAACATCATAGCTTAATCTCATGTAGCTGGAAACCCCAGGGTCAGGCTGCCTCTTGCTGCCAGAAGCCAATGAGTGGAGGCAGGAATTGGATATATAAGGCACACTTTATTGTCAGAAAGCCAGCGATCTGAGAGAACAGTGGTATATTACCCCAAAACACTCTTCTGACATCTCATCTTGAGCTGGCCTTTTTCTAGTGAGTTAAACAAAGATAGTTAATCATAAGCACACAATCCGTCACAGCAGCCCATCATGCTTGGTGTCCCTGGTCTTCCTCATTTTTAACCTCCAGAGTTTGTTGTCTCCTCCTTGGTCATCTTGACCCAAGTATATTCTGTGTTACTTATGGCATCAGCGTCCAACATTTCTTCAGGCCTCACTGGGGAAGGACTCTCAGTTCAAAACAAGAGTTTTAGGTCAAAGAAGACAGATTATTAATTACATGGCATTTGTGTGCAGCCTATGCTTTGTGTGTTCATGCAGATTCCTATACTAGGTATGGTGCCTTCCCTTTCTTCCTAGCCCCTATCACTAGCCTATCTTAAATGTGCTCAGAACATTTACAAAGTCATCGAACACAAAGCCTATTTTGTAATAAAATGTTGTCTATCTCATACCATTTATTGAATACTGAAAGTGAAGAAAGAAATTCCCTAATCAAACTGTAAAGTATGCTTAGAATATGTATAGTTTTCATACCATCATAAAGCCAAACCATCATAAGCAGGAACTGTGTAGGGTAAGGAAAAAGTATCAGGCTTTTCTGCCCTCCCACCATTAAGATAGATGAGGGAACCCTGTGGTCCTGAATGCATGCCTGATGGCGGCCACCTGAAATGGGTACATCTGGGCTGAGAGACTGCGTTTATAAGGGCGGCATCACAGGGACACCAGCAGAAGCCAAGAACGAACAGAAGCCGGAGAGGAGAGAAGCAGAGAGAACATGAGAGAAGGCTGGAGAGCCCAGATAGAGTGAAGACTTGTAGACCTCTGTAAAGGCAGGACTGGGCACAGTGCAGGTTTTCTGATCCCATGCAGACCGGGTAACGGAGGAGTCAGAGTCCTCAGTAGTTTTGCAGGTTTTTTATTTGGGGTTCACCAGGCATGTGGCAGGCAGGGGTGCTGGCTGGGGGGCTGGCAGGCCTCCCAGCCCCCAGCAAGTCTTCACTCTATCTGGGCTCTCTGGCGTTCTCTGCTTCTGCTTCGGCTTCTCCTTCAGGTTCTGCTGCTGCTGGCTGGGGCTGCTGGCGTCCCCCCGTGACGCCGCCCTTAAAAGCACAGTCTTAGCTCAGCTGAATCCCATCTACCTAGGCCCACACCCTATTCCAGGTGCCCGCCATCAGGCATGCATTCAGGACAAGGATCCATCATCTATCCTGATGGCGAAAGGGCAGAAAAGCCTGACATTTTCTTTACCCTACAACCTCCCAGCACCCCCCAGCACCCATGCCTGCCGTGTACCTGGTGCAAAAGCCCTGCAAAAGCCACTGGGGGCTCCAGGACTCTCTCCTCCTTTACCCCGCCTGCATGGGATCATAGAAAACCTGCCCTGTGTCATTCCTGCCCCTACAAACTGTCTGTAGTTTCATAGCATAAGAGTTGAATTTGAAATTTCAAGTCATGTTGATCTGAGATCAAATTCCTGTCTCTAGTCCTTAATGGCATTAAGACTTTTTTCAGCCTCAGTTTCTCATAGGTACAGTTATCATCTTGTGTAATAACAGCAAAATATAATTGAGTATATGATACATGACTACTTAATATGACTAACATATACTTAGTACTCATTATGTGCCAGGCATTGTATTAAGAAGTCGATAAGGAGTGTTTCATTTAACCCTCATGAGGTCTGCGAGGTGTGAGACCTGTTCTTGTTGCCTGCTTGTTTGGATGAGAAACCCCAAGTTTAAGAAATTTAAGCTACTTAATCAAGGTTATTCAGGTAGGAAGTGGCTAAGCTAGAAGTTAACTGTCTGTCATCTGACTCTAGAGCTTGTGCTTTTTAGTTTGAGGGTTCCTTGAAGGTAAAAACATTTGGTAAGAATATAGCAGACACCCAGTAACTATACCTTGTTCATCAAAATAAATGAAAGACAGGAGTTGCATTTAAAAAATGTTTTTTAATCCAGTGCAGCTGAAATGAGCACAGTTCTTTTAATTATCTGAGTGAGCATTTGCAAAAATTTATTTTAATCCCAGCACCTCAGTATTATTAACCAAAATTAATTTATAATAATTGTGAGAATAGGACCTCCCTGGTGGCGCAGCAGTTGACGCTGGGTTGCGAAGCTGCCCGCAGCCTCTGCAGCGCAGGTTCGATCCCCAGCCGCTGGGCAAGGGTCCCACATGTCGCGCAGACCTCTCCTGCTGCCCGCTGCTCCCCTCAGCAGTATACTTCGTCGGTCTGCCTGTTCTGTTCCCCGCTCTGGCTCTGGTGAATTTTCTCACCCTCCCGTGCTTCTGACTGTACCCAGTGCTTGTATAAATAAATAAATAAATCTTAAAAAAAAATTGTGAGAATAAAAGTTGCTATTTGCTAAGCAGCTACACACTGCTAAGCATTTTACATACTTAAAATTTTCATGACAAATTTGCAAATTAGTTAAGATTATGCTTTTACAAGAAAGAACCAGAAATTTCAAGGAGTTAGAAAAGTTAACAAACATTAACCAAAGTCAAAACTCAGATTGAAATTCAGATTCTTTCTACTACACATGCTATTAATAAAATAGAACTGTAACTAGAAAGCCAGGTTGTTTGTATGTGATGCCTTTTCAATGAAACAATATAACATGTGTATTTATAAACAGAAAGGAACCTGCTGCTTATAGCAACTCCAGCTTGACTTAGTCCAGTTCTTTGAAAGTTGTGCATACATGAAAATGTTGTGAATTGAAATTTTCAGTAATTGTTTTATTGCTATTTCTATTAAAAAATATCTGCTTCCAAGAGCCTGAAATTTTATAAAATAAGTTAGCTTATCTAAAAATTATTTTGTAATTTTTCATTTCCAAGGACAGCTTTTGCTTAAAGAATACTCCTACAATTTCAGATTTACAAATCCACATACATACCACACAACTATACTTTCCTAAATCCAGTTACCAGGATAATAATTGTGATTTAGAGATTGATACAAAGTATTCCTGGGCAGATTAAGTATATATTTTATCTTAAGGCTGTGAAAAATGATATTTGTCTGTAACCACATTTCTCATAATGTTTTTAAGAAGAGTTTGCTCCCCTTTAATTCAATTTGACAAGTTAGTGAAAGACTCAGTCTCCTGAAAAACTTTCCGTGACACTCAGAAGCAAAACCCGAGTTACTATATATCATTAAGTGATACTTACATGAGATAGTGAGGTAGTGTCCTCAAATTGACTTTCGGCAATTTTATGCTAGCTGGGCCACCTATTCATGCTTTTAGAATAAGCCATGGATGAACACTGCAAGTGCCCCAGTCTTTGGGTGAAGTATATGTCCAAATGTTTTATATCTTTCTACACGTTTTCCAAAGCTCTTACCAGTGAAGGTTATTAGTTATGCACAGTCTGCCTTTATGGATAGTTCTATGAAATGGTCCCAATTTTTTTAAAAAAAGGGATAAATTGCCAGTCAGTGTCAGCTAATTAAATTTTGATAATCTTCTGTCATTAGCAATGACTCTGACAAAAGAAAAGTAAAAGATAAAAGCATATTCTTCAAATTTGTTGAGGGTATATTACTCTGTCTATGCTTTTATAATTACAAGAATAAAACAACAGCTTCCCATTATGTATTTGAAATAGGGAAGTCTGTTATTACTTTCTTCCAGGGTATAATTAATCAATTTCAGCTGCAGAATTTTAGATGTTATGGTGAAATGGAGTTTCATTAAAAACTGTAGTTTAGTAATAATGGGTCAATCAAACTGACACTGTTGCAAACATAAAAATGAGCTTCAACTACTAAAAATGCTTTGCTTCTTCATTGTTGCTCACAGAAAAAAAATCAATTAGAAGGGTAAGTTTAGAATTTCCAGACTGGTTCCATATCAGAATTTGCTGCATAGCAGGAGAAACATTGCCATCCACACTCTTTCATGAAAGAGTGCCAAGGACTTGGAGGCAGCAGCCTCTCAAATCTGTAGTAATTTTCCAGCTTTGTACCCATCGTGACTTGTCAGCTCTAAGGGAGGCTGTCCATCTTCCCAGGAGATCCTTGCTGGGATGCAATAAGTAGCTTAAGTACAGACAGGGGATGGAAAAGAAGATCTCCAGCTTTTGTTCCAGCAAAGGTAAAGTTATAAATCTTTTCAGGAGCCTCTAGAAGTAAATGGCTGCTTTAGCCATTCAAGGACAATGCCAAATAGGTGACAGGTCACTGTCTGTGGTTTCTTCACCTGTACCCACAATTACAAGACCAATTGCAAGACCACTCAGGCACAGGGAACAACAACAATGGGGTTTATTTAACAAACAAAGGGAACAAAGTATTATTAAAGCCACAAGAGGCCAGCTATCTCGCCCTAGATAGTGTCCACAGTATTCAAAAGTCTCTAACAAAAGACTACTTATCCAAGATGGTGTCATCCACCAATGAGAGCCTGGAGCATATAGCAGCAGGAGGCTGTGGGCCTGGATCCAACTCACAGTGGCAGCTGGCAGTGCTCACAGGCAGGACCACTGAGGTGACACCCTAGCAACCTGATAAACTGCTCTTTATGGGTCCTTGGCCCACACCAACAACAAACAGCTCAATGAGACATTAGGCCTGGAGCCTTGGGTGCTCTTTTCAGGTAATGGCAGTGACAAGACCTGAGTAGCCTTCCTGTCACTGCAAAACTCTTCAGCTTCTCTTTCTTTGGAGGTCAGCTGCTAGAAACTTCTTTCTTTTTGGAGGCCATGTACAGAGTACAATGAGTGTGGGAGTCAGGGCTCATCCCAAGCTGGCTCCTGTGCTGTTTTCTGTTTCTTTCTAGGAACCCCACCCTAGATGATAATCCCTGATTGGACCATTCAAACTGGCTGGCACCTGAGGGAGGGGTTTCCCATAGGCAGCAACTTTTGGTACTGGTGGGTAAACCTAGCACATTTTTCTAACAGTTATCACTGCTTAGGCAGCAGTTAGAAAGATGCCAATCTTGCCGTACAGTCCACACTGCAGGGCCCTGATTACAGAAGCAGTTTGTTAACTAATCTGTTACTTACAGAGTAACTTGTTCACACAGAAAGGGAAAACAGCACTGACCAGAGAGTGCAAAGCTTTGGGAAAGTTACCCTTTCTGCATTAAACCAAAATTTCAGTATTTTTGATCTAGAGCTCTTCGTGGGGGTTCTACAAATCCCCCACATTTGTAGATAAACGATGTTGACTCACTTGTTAGGTGGGGAAATGGAGGACACCTTTGATTAGTACAGTGGCTCAGGGAATTTTTATGGCATCCAATCACATAGGAGCAAATATTGAGAGTATAAAAGTTAATATTTTGAGTATTTGTTATGGTTCACATTGGACAGTTTTGACATTTTTTCTAAGTGTGTGTGTATGTGTGTGTGTATGTATATATTTGTATATATGTATATATTTCTGTATATATACATATATACACACAATATATTTGTGTGTGTGTATATATTCATGGTATATAAAGGAATCCTATTATAAAATCAAGATTGCAAGGAGACTTTAAACACAGAAATGTATTTTTTAAGCTTTTTTGGGGAGAAAGTATTATATGTAATAATATATGACTTCCAAATGTCTTTATCCTTTAAGCAGTTTCTTCTACATTATTAATCTAATTTAAGGGTGTGTATGTGTTTGTGTGTCTTGGCTTACTTTTTTTTAAAAAATATTTTATTTATGCATACAAGAACTGGGGTACAGACAGAGGTGTAGGGGGTGAGAGAACCCACTAGAGACAGATTGGGGAGCAGAACAGGCAGATCTACCAAAATACACTGCTGAGGGGAGCAGTGGACGAGTCAGGAAAGGTCTGCTGTGCCATGTGGGTAGCTCCCTGTCAGGGGATCAAATTCATGGTGCAGTGGTTGCGGACCGGATAGCTTCGTAGGTCTTAATCCCCTGCACCACCAGGGAGGCCCCTTGGCTTACTTTTATGTCTAACACATATTGGCAAAATTTTCTTGTACTTTATGATAGCAGTTAAATTCTTAGCATATTATGATTCCATGTGCTCCTTATATGATTAAGAAAGACTGGGCCTCCCCGGTGGCGCTGCAGTGGAGCGCTGAGTTGTGAAGCTGCCCGCAGCCTCTGCAGTGCCGGTTCGATCCCTGGCTGCTGGGCGAGGGTCCCACATGAAACGGCAGACCTCTCCTGCTGCCCACTGCTCCCCTCAGCAGTGTACTTCGGTCCTTCTGCCTGTTCTGCTCCCCGCTCTGGCTCTGGTGAATTCTCTCACCCTCCCGCGCTTCTGACTGTACCCAGTGCTTGTATAAATAAATAAATAAATAAATAAATCTTAAAAAAAAAAAAAAAAAAAGTATACTTATCAAAAAAAAAAAAAAAGGGAAAGACTAATTGCACAGCCAGTGTAACTGGCTCAGAAATCCTATCCTATCCTAGCCTAGCCTATCCTAACTTTATCTCCATGAAGAAGCCACTAAAGATCTGATCATTTGCCTTCACTTTCAGTGTTTTTTTATGATGTGCTGGACAATTTGTGTGTGTAGTTGTTTAGGAAAGAACAACATATGTATAAGGACTCACTACTGAGAGTAGTTACTCTCATGGACTGCTTTCTAAAACCATGCAGGCTTTGATGGAAGGTTGAGTAGATTTGGTTTTAATATCAAGAAAGAACAAGCTGTCCTGGTACTAAGGACAGAAGGAAAAAGAATATCATTGTTCTTACATTTGAGATTGGTGATGTCTGTTCATTTGCTACTACTATCTTCCAGGCATTTCTTTTTTTTTTGTTTAAAGGTAAATTATTAAATGATAGTAAAGAAGGGAATAAAACTTTGAAAAAGAGAATGAATAGATGTCCACATAATTTTTCTTTGGAACTTTACAATAATTCCTCCATTGCTCCCCTCCAGCCTATGCTTCCACTGAATGCAGTACTCAGTAACCAGGATTTAAATAAGAGTTAGTGTTGTAGGAGAGGTAAATGCAATTTATAAAATATAAATGTAAATTTGAATGTTTTTACATTGACTCACTCATTCAAAAATCATTTAATAAATTTAAATAAAGATTGAAAAAAGCATATATTTACATTGACATGTTAATCATTAACTTTGTAAGTTCTGAGTATATTCAGGAGAGCTATGATTGTGTAGAGGACTTACAGTTTCTGGAACATTGTACTTTTTTTTTTTCTTTAAAGATTTATTTATTTATTTGTTTGTTTATTTATTTATTTATACAAGCACTGGGTACAGTCAGAAGCGCGGGAGGGTGAGAGAATCCACCAGAGCCAGAGCGGGGAGCAGAGCAGGCAGAACGACCGAAGTACACTGCTGAGGGGAGCAGTGGGCGGCAGGAGAGGTCTGCGCGCCATGTGGGACCCTCGCCCGGTGGCCGGGGAGCAGCTGGGGATCGAACCAGCGCCACAGAGGCTGCGGGCAGTTTTGCAACCCAGCACTCAACCACTGCGCCACCGGGGAGGCCCATTGTACATTTTTTTTTAAAGATTTATTTATTTATGTGGGAGGTGAGAGTATTCACCAGAGACAGAGTGGGGAGCAGAACAGGTGGATCTACTGAAATACACTGCTGAGGGGAGCAGCAGGTGAGACAGGAGAGGTCTGCTGAGCCATGTGTGTCACCTCCCTGGCTGGGAATCAAACTTGTGCGGCAGTGGCTGCAGATAGCTTCATAGTGCTACGACTCAACCCCTTATGCCACCAGGGTTTATTAAACACCTGTACGTGTGTTTAATACGTACAGTTGTTTAATAAACATAAGCCATGTTGCTGCTCTTAGCTGCTGCAACTATGAAAGAGATTTGAGGACAGTAAAATGAAAGCAAGTGATTATAGAAATGTCTCACTGGGTCAGCTTCTCTCTAAAGGGTGACAAACTTTCAGAATGTCTCCCTTTCAATATATGCTTAAGAAATTCAAATATCGGGGCCTCCCCGGTGGCGCAGCGGTTGAGCGCTGGGTTGCGAAGCTGCCCGCAGCCTCTGCAGCGCCGGTTCCATCCCCAGCTGCTCCCCAGTCACCGGAGGAGGGTCCCACATGGTGCGCAGACCTCTCCTGCCGCCCGCTGCTCCCCTCAGCAGTGTACCTTGGTCCTTCTGCCTGCTCTGCTCCCTGCTCTGGCTCTGGTGAATTCTCTCACCCTCCCGCCCTTCTGACTGTGCCTAGTGCTTGCATAAATAAATAAATAAAGGGAATTCAAATATCGCTCAGTATACACACAAAGAAGATAAAATTAGAAAAATAATTATTTGTCTGTTTTTACTATTCAGCTCTCTTTTTAAAAATGAGCATGTAATGAGAGCCATAGCTAAGACTAGAACTAACTCTGCCTTATGTGGAAATAATAGATATGATCCAGAATGGGTATAGCTCCAGTGGATTAAACATTCTTTTCTTGGAATATCTCTCCTTCCCATCCCCTCTCCTTCCCTGTACCTTGTGTCATCATTTGAGGTGTTTTTCCCCTCTCAGCTTTCCTTGGGTCCTTTGTTCCTTTCCCTCCCCCCCCTTAACCACAGAACCCCCAAGACATTTATTGATGCCCATTTGTTTTTTAAAGTGTTTCACGTTATAGAATTACCTGTCACATAAATGTCCAGTCCTTGCTTTTAATCATTCTGACCCACTTTGCTGTCCATAATTCTCTCAGATTCCCTCCATTTTGTTGAAAATGGCTGCTTTGCATCCTTGTGGCTATCTGATGCTCCATGGTTTGATATACCCCATCTTCTTGATTCAGTCATCTGTCAATGGACAACTAGGCTGTTTCTACATCTTAATTACTGTAAATAATGCTGCTATACACACTGGAACATATGGGTAACATTAGGCTTTTTAGTAACTGTGTCTTGTGACTTTATAGTATTCAAATGCTGATAGTTTGTGTTTTTGTGGAGTTTTTCCAGTGCTGTAGCCTGAATATCATCACAATTGAGTACAGCATAGAATCTTAGAGAAAGCACTGATTCCCAGGCCAGACACTTTGGAGTTCAAGTCACTGTACCCTCATGTATTAGTTATGTGACCCTGAGAGATTTAGTTTCTTCTGAGCCTTCATGAGATTTTTATTAACCGAGAGTCACCAACTTCAAGAAAGGACTGCCTGTTGAGTGGACAGGTCACCTGAAGCCTCCCACGTGAGTAGGCCCTGGCAGTACCTCTGTAATGTCACAAGGTACGTAAAACTTAAAGTATCGGTCTTAAAGATGGTCCTAAATTACTAAGGGCGGTATTCTCCACTCTGCTAAGCCAGATGATTTGCATATGAAAATACTTTCTTCCAAGTAGATGGAATAGGAAAAAATTGATGCTTAAAAACATAAACCTTAGTTAACAGGAAAATAATTCACTGTGGAACAGTTGTTCTATGAAGATGATGGATACATGAGCCATTACTGTTATTACTTCTTAATTCTCTGTTGTTGCGCTGCTGTAATATCTGATAGTGGTGCAACTACTATTAGTAATAGTGCAACTAAGAACAGTTGGCATTTATTGAGTTTATATTGTTTGCTAGAAAATGTGTTAAGTCTTTTGCAAGGGTTATATTTTTTCTTAGTCTCACTTATCAGTTGTATATGATGAATATTATTAATAATTTTTCAAATAGGGAAAAATTTCTTGCCCAAGATGATACATGTCAAAAGCAGTGGAGCTGGACTTTGAAGACAGGCTTCTGCTCTCCAAGGACCACACTATTGCCTGTTTTATCAAGCATTTCAGCATGAACCTGATTCTTGCAGCTTATTGACCATTGATGGCATCTATTTTTGCTAGTGTATGAATGTAGAGTGCACTGGGACCCCAAATTTAAGGGGTACATGCTCCAAAGGGATTCTGCCATCCACTGCGTAAAGACAAAAGAAGCAGAGCCTTGTGTGAAAAATCTTTAATAAAATTAATTTATAGTGGGGAGGGCGCAAGAGAGAGGGAGGGAGGGAGATAGGTAGGGAGGAGGAGAGAGGAAAAGGGAGAGAGAGGGGGAGGAAGAGAGAGAGAGAGGGAACAAAAAGGATATTCCTAATAATAGTTCCCAATAAGCCCTCCATTCTTCTTCCCTTATGGGCAAATGCCCAGCCCAACCGTGTTGGCCCAAAGTGAGGCCCGACATATGGCTCAGGCCATAAGTCTAAGGAACCTCTGGCAGGGACAATAAGAAGGGGTTTGGACAGGTCCCAGAAAGCTGGGACAAAAGGAGCAAAATGAAAGTGCAAATAAAGATATCAGCTGCCATTGTCTCTGCCAAGGACAGCTTTCCCGTATGTTTCTCACCCATGTGTTTCTTTCAAGTGTCTTGTCCTTCCACCATGGGTCTCCTTCCAAGTTCCCCCAAGTCCCTGAGTACAAGTCAAAGCCAAAGAATCAAGAACCCCCAGAGCCCACCTGCCTTCCATGTTACAGAGCTGCACGTAGCCATTTAGCTCAGCCCCTAGTTCCCAGTAGCTAGTCCCAGTCGGCTGCGTGTAAGTGAGGGTGGGAAGGGTATACATCCCCTAACATTCTTATTTTGTATGTATGTGTGTTCTCCATTGATCTCTTTAAAAGGTATCTTGCTTTAGATATTATTCTTATATAATTAATGAATGACATCTATTCATGTGTTATGTTTTCTGAATAAGCAATTACTAGTGAAAAAGCTATTAAGATTTAGTGATTGGAAAGAGCTACTTCATTAAATAATAAATATAGATGGTTCTTCCATATTTTTGTGAAAACTGTCCACAACATATTTAAAAGCCTAGATTGTTACTCTTTACTTTCTCGCAAGATTCTTGGTTGGTCTCTTCTCATGATGTTCTAAAAAATTCAAATTATTTTGAACATCAGCATGATCAAAGCGAAATTGGACAAGTAAACCTATCTTTAAGTGATCTGTTATCCACCATTGTTAGATATTTTAGATTTTCTGTGCAAAATTGATATGTAAAAATGATTTTGAATTTTAATGGCTAGATGGGTAATCATAATTTGTAGTGGGGAGGGAGAGAGAAAGAGGGAGGGAGGGAGGGGGAGAAAATGAGAGAGAGAGAGAGAGAGAGAGAGAGAGAGAGAGAGAGAGAGAGAGAGAGAGAAGAAATAATATTCCTAATAATAGTTTCCCAATAATCCACCCCCTCCATTCCTCTTCCCTTATGGGCAAATGCCCAGCCAAGCCGTGTTGGCCCAATGTGAGGCCAGCTCACTTGGTTGGATTGTTTGCTCTGTCTGAATGTAGAAAGAGATGGCTACAGTTGGAGCAATGTGGTGTAGAGTACTCATATTCCTTTTCTTGAATACAGGGAATTGATGGTTGAAAAATGAGTGTGTTTTAAATCTCTTATAATACACACTTGAAAACAGTCATTAAAAGTGCAAAAATAATCTAATTAAGAATGTTTTCTGGGGGCCTCCCCTGGTGGCGCAGTTGTTGAGCTCTGGGCTGCGAGGCTGCCCGCAGCCTCTGCAGTGCCAGTTTGTTCCCTGGCCACCAGTGAGGGTCCCACCAAAAAAAAAAAAAAAAAAAAAAAAAAAAAAAAAAAAAAAGAATGTTTTCTGGGGCCTCCCTGGTGGCGCAGGAGGTTGAGCGCAGCGCTGTGAAGCTGTCTGCAGCCTCTGCAGCTCAGGTTCGATCCCAGCCAGCCAGGGAGATACCCACATGGCGCAGCAGACCTCTCCTGCCTCACCCGCTGCTCCCCTCAGCAGTGTATTTCAGTCAGTCTGCCTGTTCTGTTCCCTGCTCTGTCTCTGATGAATCCTCTCACCCCCCACACTTCTGGCCTGTACCCCAGTTCTTGTATGCATGAATAAATAAATCTTTAAAAAAAAAGAATGTTTTCTGTAAGTGTGAGGTAAATTAAGTTCTAATTCTTTTTTTCTGTGTATTCTTGAGCAAATCTCCTAAGTATTGAAATACTCATTTAGCCTCCTGCTTTCATTAAATGTGTTTTTTAAAACATTTTTTGTCCCCTTGGGGAAAACCCTTCATAAGCATAAAGTTAAAAGGTTAATTTAGGGTCTTTGGTCTATGAAAAATTAGATTTTCTGGAAAGTTTAATCAGATGTTAATATAAATACTCAATCAGTCCTCTTGAACCTGCTGTGAGTTTTGCCATTCTCCTTATTGATTAGTACATGTTTTTTTTTTTTCTTGCTTATAAATTATTGATGGACAATCCCCTTAGTGTATTCAGGCATTGTGAAGGGAGAAGATAGACCCTCTTCCTCTGAATGGCTCAGGCTAGGGGCTCATTGACTGGGTGCTTGTGAAGCCACCTCTCCTGGGTCCTTGTGGTCTAAATCACCCTGCAGCTCCACTCAGTACTGGGTTGCTAAATGGAGATGCAACAAACCCAATGGATCTGAACCCTTTAGAGATTTTTTACCTGTACTTGTCTAGAGAGAGTGATTAAAATAAATTTTAAATACAAAGTATTTAAAGTTTTAAACAAGAAAATAGATTTTTAAAAATAGTTGGTAGGAAAAGACAAACTGGCCAAGCTGTGTTTTTTTTATATTATTTAGTTTGGCTTTATAAACATACTATAAAATTTTCTGGGGACACTACACCTGGTCTGGTGGGCAAATTAGCAAGCCATGTTCACAGGCTCCATCTGGCATAGCAAATATCTGCTACCAGCAGCTAAACCAGCCTCTGAAACCTTTTTTTTTTTTTTTTTTTTTTTTTAAAGATTGATTTATTTATTTATTCAAGCACTGGGTACAGTCAGAAGCGCGGGAGGGTGAGAATTCACCAGAGCCAGAGCGGAGAGCAGAACAGGCAGACTGACGAGGTACACTGCTGAGGGAAGCAGCGGGCGGCAGGAGAGGTCTGTCGCGCCATGTGGGACCCTGGCCCAGCGGCCAGGGATCGAACCAGCGCTGCAGAGGCTGTGGGCAGCCTCACAACAGCCTTGCAACCCAGTGCTCAAAAGCTGCGCCACCTGGGAGGCCCCAACCTCTGAAGCCTTTTAACCCCCCTGGCGACCCAGGAACTGGATAAAGATTTAAACAATGGGTACCCAGTCTTTTGCATCTCTGAAGGGTATTCTTCAGGGGAGAGGAGATTGCATCCTGCATTAATGACTCACTATTTTTTGGCTACATAAACTAAACTTAAACTTATGTTTATTCTGAAGAGCTCTTGCAGAGTAAAATCTGTTGAACTACTTCAGGGTTTGAAGCCTCATTTTGATTATCTAATAAACTTTTTGTTTGATTATTCTTGGAACTTTATTTTTCAGCTAAAAGGTTTTATTAGCTTAATCCCAGAAACTGAATACTATTAAACAGTTGTTTTAATACTAACATATTTTATAATTAGTGTGTGGATATGAGTTGGTCTTCAGAGTGTAGCACTAGGTGGAGGGCAGGGAGCGGTTAGGGATGAGACTGACATGAATTGTGCACATCTGTGATACCAAAGGCTGGTCTCGGGTGTCCTTGACCAATAAAAGGAAACAGTTTGAAGAGAAGGAAAGTAGTTTAATTTGACAACAAATTGAGGAGGGCAGCAGACTCATATCTGAAAGACCACTGTCCTGCTCTGTGGCAGAGGACAGGGGCATTTATCCAGCATTACAGGAGAGTAGAGGGGAGTGGGCAAGGGTCAGTGTAGAGGCAGGAAGGGCACAGGCAGGATCTCTATGATCCTAGCAGACTGGTGAAGGAGGAGTCCTGGAGCCCTTGGTGGCTTTTCCAGGCTTTTATTGAGTTTACCAGGTACTCAGCAGGCAGGCCAGGGGTCGGGAGACTGGCAGGTCTCCCAGCCCCTGGCGAATTTTCACTCTTCCTGGGCTCTCTGGCATTCTCTCGTGGTCTCGTCTCCCTCTTCTGCAGGTTCCGTTCCGCTATCTCACTTGTTCTCTGGCGTCCCCATGACGCTGCCCTCATAGGCCCCGTCTCAGCCCAGGTGTACCCACCTACATATGCCCACACTCCAGGTGCCTGCCATCAGGCATGCCTGCAGGACCGCAGTGCTAATGGCGGGAGGGCAGAAAAGCCTGACAATCACCCTACAGTCAGCCTGACCATCCTTGCAACACAAGCGTCTGGAGGTTTTATTACGGAGCAGCCCCGATATAAAACAGGTTGCCTGGCTGTGGGTCCTCACCTGCGCGCTTAAAAAGGGACTTATTAATACTTCACTACAGGCACACATAAAAGGTTTATTTACAAGAGAAAAGGAACTGAGGAAATGTACAACTCAGGGAGAAAATAGGGAAATAAAGTCTTTAATGTGTCCTACCCGATCCGCAGACCCGGAAACCCAACGGCACTTTCAGAGCTGGCCGCGTGCTGCGAGCTGGCGGAGAGCCAAAATGGAGGATCCCCCCCAAAGCCCACATGTCTGGTTTTATACCAAACCTGGCTGCTTAACCCCACCCTCAGGTTCCAGCAACCTTCCCTTTGGTGGTGATGGGATTTGGAGTTCCCAGTGTCTTTGGCTTTGGCCTGGGGTGGGGGTGGAGTCCACAAAGCCTGTATGGAATTAGCTTTAGGACATCCTTTTCCCCCTAACAATTTGGGTTGACTCCAGCTTGCTTTGCTTTCACCTGCTGGTCAGCAATTCTGATGTTATCTTCCTAGAGATGTTCTTTTCCCTTGGAATGTAAGAAAACAGTTTCTTTAGCCTAGATGATAAAGGAAATGGGAGAGCTTATCTGGTGGGACAGAACGAGAGAAGGCCCTTCATTCCTGTTTTATCCGCCCTTTTTGTAAATTCAGTCATAAGGGAAAGTAAGACTCATATTTTGTTCAGCCTTATTAACTTGAGGAATATATATATTTTTTAAATACAGGTAATCTTTTGCAAGCATGCACAGGGCAGGTTCACTATCAGTTCAGCCAGACAGAATCTTGGAGCTCGACAGACTTTATAGGCCTTTAGTGCTCTCTAGGGGAACCAAGTGCATGGGCACACCATGCAGGGAGGCTGTCTGGGGGGCTAGGATGCAGGCAGGCAGCTGAGTCTCCTAGCTCCCCACAATTCTGTGTGCTCTTTCTCTGGTCTCTCTCTGGCCTTCTTGCCTCATCCTGTAGTCTCATGATCTTGCCTAGGAGCGGTTCTCCTCCACGCTGCCGCTACCTTTATCCCTTGCCTTGAGGCACAGGCGTGAGCATTTACACACGTGCACACCTATGCTCCCCGGGCCCAGGTGTCCATAAGCACATGCCCCATGCTCACTCCCCTTGGCCCTGGACATCCACACAACCTAGGAAGAGTGCAAGACTTCAGGCCCCGACCATAGAGGCTAATGACAAGAGTGGAAAAAGCATAATTTTTCATATTTTTAATAGAACACAGAAGGAAAATGAATATTTATGGAAGTATGGGAGCCATATAAAGCCAAATGTGATTTTTTTTAACAACTCAGAGTAATAATAATCTCTGAGAGAAATTTAAGGATTCAATCATTATAAAATATGCTGCTACATAGCAAAGCACTATCCCCAAATCCAGTGGAATTACATGAAAAATTTAATGGAGGTATACATTCTTAGTTGACCTTAAAATGGAAAAAACTCAACTAAACTTGCAACCCACTACTTCCATATAGGGACTTGCAGAAAAATATGTTATTCTTGAACAGAACTTACATTTCCCTCTGCTGTAGAGGGAAAATCAATTATGATCTAAGGCTGTGGTTGCTGAAGTGGATGATTAGCTGTGCATCATCTACTTTAACCATTGCTTGATCTGGCCACTGTGTTTAGGTTGTTATGGTATCCAAAGGGGTGAAAAGCATTTGAACTTTTGCAATTGGGCAACAAATTGATACTTGAAAACCTTAATGAATCTTGAAAGCTGCTGCTTATCAAGTGAAAGTAAAAGTGCCATATCAGGTATGTGGAAAAGAAAGTTGTTATCTTTGATACTTACTGAGCTCTGGTAATATTCCTTAATTAAATAATCTCTTCTACTGAGATTCTGCTGTGTGCAAATCTCCATCTATCTATCTATATACACACATTGGAAAGATATAAAAGAAGAGAAATTCATGTGAGAATTCAAGCATGTTAATTCCATTGGCTGGACGGAGGGGGAATGGGGAGTGACTGCTAATAGACACAGGGTTTCTTTTTGGGGTGAGGAAAATGCTCTGTACTTAAATAGTAGCAATTGATCTCAGTTTGAAGAGCTGTTGGGTTCAGAGAGCAAAGTCCTGGGGTTACCTCTGAGAAAAATTTCATCAGATTTTCCCTTTCAGCTACAAGCTGTGAGTTTCCCCAGGTGAGTTTCCCCATGAAGCAGAGATGTTTAGTTATATTTAAAGGGGCCAGTTTTTTTATAAAAAGAGAAGGGAAGGGAAGGATGTTTGTTTGCATAGACATAAGCAGGGAGAAAGAGCTTCCCCCCCCTGAGAGGAGCAGGTTTGTTAAAAGAGAGGCCTGCATAGTCGCAGGTGGGAGGTCTTGGGGAGGGGAGCAGAGCTTCCTCTGCTGCTTTGCAAAGGGAGAAGGTGGGTGAAGAGAAAACACCTGCATAGTCACAGGCGGGCAGGAGTGCTGCATCCTGCCAGGTGCAGAAATCACACTGAGACAGTCTCTTACTCTTTGGGAAGGGTTCATTCCTTTGTGGGTATTAACTGCTGTTAAATTAATTATTTCTAAGGTTAGCACCTGTAGGGAGTCAGGAATGGACACAGTGCAGGTTTTCTGATCCCATGCGGACTGGGTAAAGAGGAGTGAGAGTCCTCAGTGATTTTTTGCAGGTTTTTTATTGGGGCTCACCAGGCATATGGCAGGAAGTGCTGGGGGGCCAGGAGGCTGGCAGGCCTCACAGCCCCCAGCAAGTCTTCACTCTGTCTGGGCTCTCTGGCCTTCTCTGCTTCTCTCTTGGCTTCTGCTACTTCTTTCTCGGCTTCTGCTGGCGTCCCCGTGACGCCGACCTTAAAAGCCCAGTCTTAGCCCAGGTGAATCCCATCTACCTATGCCCACACCCTATTGCAGGTGCCCGCCATCAGGCATGCATTCAGGACCGCAAGGATCCATCATCTGTCCTGATGGCGGGAGGGCAGAAAGACCTGACATTTTTTCTTACCCTACAGCACCTAACAGATTTTTCTGTATTTGGTTTGACTCAGTCAATTTGACAGGACTGGAGATTCTCTACAATGGCCCTCTGTCTCCATCGCTCTACCTCTAGTCTGTTCCTCCAGATACTTTGCTTTTCTATAGTTTGTTTTATGACTATGTTAATCATGTCTATCCCCACTTCCAGTTTCTGGTCTTGTGATGTCTCCTTCCCAAATTTTTTGCTCCATCACTAATGACTGTGTGATGAGACTCTTTTCCAGTCAGGGAACCAAAATTGAGACCAGGTGAAACTGAAGGGCACCCGGGGAGCCCAAATTGTTAAGGAGAAATACCTATTTTATCTATTCTTAAAGGGTCTGGCTACCTGAGCATATAAAGGCAAAGAAAGCAGACTCTTAGTGTAATAAATGATTTTTAATTGGTGAGAGTTTCAAAAGGAATAGATAGAGAGGAATATGAGAGAGACTCTTGATCAGATTCCAAAATCACCTATCACTTGCCCAGTTGATCAGGCAGGCCTCAAAACTGAACTGCCAGGAGAATGGATTTAAGGCACCTCCTGGCAGGGAAAAACAAAGAGTAGGTTGGGCAGGGACCAGGGAAGGCGAGAATAGAAATTCTCAATGTACCATCCAAGCTGGATAATCTACTACTAGGTCAAGATGTTAGCTGGCGTTGTCTCTGGAGAGCCCAGAGACAAGGTGCTAAAGCTGCCTGGACCAGTGACCTACAGCATCTTCCTGACATCTCTCCTTCCTCTCTGCCTGCACCAACATATGTCCACCTCACTTCTTCCTCCTTCTCTACAGCCCCACTCAGAACGTCTAGCTCATGGCATGCTGGGAGTTGTAATCCAAAGCATCTGAGTTGTTCCGAGGCCTAAGTGATGCTCTTGCCCTGTAATGGTGACATGTCTTATGACAGCTGATTTGATAGCTTTGTAATGTATACTAAACAGCACTGAATGTTTATTATAAAAACAAATGTTGTAGCATGAAACTTATACCTCAATATTTTATAAGATCATTAATTCAGATGTCTTACATATACACAATGGAATATTACTCAGGATTAAAAAAGATAAACACATTCAGTTTGCAGCAACATGACTGGAACAAGAAGGGATCATGCTCAGCGAAATAAGTCAGAAAGAAAAAGAAAAACACTGGATGGTTTCACTCATAGCAGGAATTTAGAAAACCTAAATAAGGGACCGGGAAAAAGACTAATTACTACAAAGTAAAAATCAAAATCAACAAGCAACTATAAACCAGAGACACACTATGGGGGGGCAGGGGGCGGAGAGGAAGGACTAAGGTCAAAATAAGGGGGGTGTGCAATTGTATGGGGAATATAACTAAAATGAAAATGCATACATTGTGCAAAAATGAAAAATGATGTAAGAATTATATAAAATAAAATATTAATTAAAAAAGATCATTAATTCATTAATTCCAAACTTCTAGTTATCATGTGAATATTTATGTTGATATTATGCAATGAAAAACAGTAACTTAGTTTGTAGCTTGTACCTTTTGGAAGGTTTTTTTTTTTTCTTTTCTTTTATCTACTTTTTCCTGGTTATTCTTCCTCAATCATTTATTTCATAATGATAAGGACTTTCCATGAATGCTCATTTCTTTTAAGCAAAAATGGTGGACAGATTGTGCACTGCAAAACTCTAAGGAATACCTTTCTCTTCCAGCCTGTTAGGATAGATTTAAATGCATTGCCTAGCATTTAGAAATATCTGCATCTTAGTTCCATGTACTGTTCATTACCATATTCATTTATAGATTCATTTATTCAGTTATCTCATTTATTTGTTCATTGGTTCCTTTGTTGGTTCATTCACTCATTCATTCATTCATTCACTCACTCATTAAGTAAACTATTCTCATTTTAAAATGGCTCCTCAATTGATATGCCCAATCTTGAGAACCTGTGCTTGTCTTCATCCCAACCCTCTTCCCACTCATAGGTAGTCTCCCTGCTTATATTCCACCTCTTCTGTGCAACTTCTTATTATTTTCTCTCTGTGAGTACCCAATAAATAACAGAAGAAGATTCTATTGCAGAACAGGACAGGAGGCAACAGGACATTCTTTCTACTCCAGTGTCTCTGGGCTCTAGTATACGGTGTCTAAGATATTTGCCTTTTTTTCAACTTCGAAGTCTGAGTATGTGTTTAGAATTGAAAATGAATATTAAACTGCAAAATGAAGAATGGGATAGGTAGCTTTATGCTATAGTAGGCTAGTAACTACAAAACAGGGAAGACCTGTGTATTTATTTGAGTTGTTCTGAGCTTTAAGCTCTAGAAAATTTGCTGGGTATGATTGTTAACTCCAATCTATTAAAACTGTGTTGAGCTGGTTATTTGGAAACATGTGCAATTCCTGATATATTTGAGGGCATTTCAGGACATGAATTTCATTTTGGCTTGAATATGAAAAGAATTTTGTATATATAAATGAGTATGGTTATTGTTCCACATACACACACACGCGTGCACACACACATATGTAACAATAACCCCATTCATTTTAATTAAGAATCTATAGGGTGATTGATGTTGGGATCATTTATTGTCTCTATATTTTAAGCAAATTTATGTTCTTTACCCAATCACTTGTGTTTATTAACATGGATATGTGTTATGAAATGATTCAGTGACTGTTGCTGCAAGTGATAGTTCTGTGGAAGAACTTGACATATGTCCCTGAGATGATTCATTTTAGTTATGGCTGTCTGTCATTTTATAGCATACTTCAGCTGCCAAATTGGGCTAAATTTGAACTTTCAAAAGTTCAAATTATAGCATTTATCAGACCATACCATATTAATCAAAAACTATTTGAGTTGCCTTGCAGTAGCAGGCACTGGCTGTGTCTGACACTAGATATAGAAGGTGAGTGAAACAGAGGTCACTATTCTAAGCTGCAGATAGAGGAGAAGCACAGACAGACCAATTTAATATCTTTCAGATAGATGACAAAGCTTTTTAAAATACCAGGGCAGAAGAAAGATTTACCTTTTGAATTTTTGAATGTATTAGTGTTTTAAACAATTTTTTTATATTGAAATTTTGATAAACTTTGATAAGTCAGAGAAACTCCTTCACATTTGTAGTTCTTATTGCCTGCTTCAGTACTAAGCAAGTGACCAAACAGTAGCCCCTCCAGCATATTTACCCAATTTTCTTGTGGTTTTACTATGAACACTTCTAGGGGGTATAATTTTTAGTTTGGCTTAATGTGCAAATAAACATCCTTTAAACTTGGCAGTTAGTCCTGGGTGGAAACTAAAAATGAGTCATTAAAAGGGAGTGGAACAAAAAGGAAAATTTTGTAAGCCTATTTCAATTGCACATAGATATAAAGGTAAATGGAATGTTATGTGATTATTAAAGTCCTTTAAAAATCGGAGGGTGTCTCCTTTTCAGAGATGCTACTTATAATTATATAATAGCCATTTGGGAATAAACTAGTGGTTCTTAAGTTTATTTGGTGCACAGATTCTTTTGCAGATATTCATACAAAATTTCATGTGCTTTCAAAGGGCTCATGGATTCTGAAGCACATTTGTGAAACTGTTAGGGCATAGAGATAGTATATATTAGTTTATCTTATGAAAATTATAGATATATAATTTACATTTTACTTGTAAGCTTTATAAATTATCTAGGTTATTAATAAATTATATAAATGATTTAACTGAACAAAACACATGCATGTATATTAAATTCTTTAGATGAAAACCCTTAAATTGTTTCTAAATGGAATTTTAGATTGGAATATACTTTTGGATTATGATTTCTTTTTTTTTCTTAGTAGCACTATTTCTAAAAGAAAATATTTCCAAGTAAAGGCTATTCCTCTTGAAGCGTCAGTCATATGCCATTTTTAGAAAGAAAGGTGAGAAAATAAAAACATTTTTCTTAATGCAATATAGCAAGTGACGAAGTGAACTGACATGCTTATGAAGCTAGATAGGAGATGTGGTTTGTAAAGGAAGATTGAAATGTCATTTTATCTGAAGGATTACTAGTCATTTCCCTGGGGTTATATTTGCCCATGTATAGAAATGGGTTCTTCTGGTCCAAATATCATGCATTTTAAAATAATTGATCATGGCAACAGTAGGTTTCTTTGAAGTACTTTTAGTCTATAGAGGGCAATAAGTTAATTATGGAATTGAAAATGATGACTTAAGTTATAATTTTAATTATATTAATAATACCATAGCAGTGCCAATTGTTAACTTAGCTGTTAATAAAATAGTATAATATTTTCAAGCATTGTTTTGATAGCAGTTGAGTTTAGTCCTGTTCTTACTAGTTGATTCATTGATTAATTGTGTTATTATCTCATTTACTCTTTCATGCAGCAAACATTCATTATACAACCATCAGATGCATAGGTTTTTTGCAAGGAACTTTTGTTTAAAAAGACATCTTTAATTTCATATAGGAGCAGGAAAGAGTACAACATAGGCAGTTAATTTTTGCCTTTTCTCTCATGTGTGGTGTGACAGAGTGGTTTAGTTTCATTATTTTTGTATGTGGCTGTCCAGTTTTTCTAGCACCATTTGTTGAAGATAATTTCATTTCTCTATTGTGTACTCTTTGCTCCTTTGTCTTAGATTAACTGTCTGTATAAATGTGGTTTATTTCTGGACTCTTAATTCTTTTCCATTGGTGTGTGTCTATTTTTATTCCAATTACATACTGCTTTGATTACTATAACCTTGTAATATAATTTGAAGTCTGGAAGTATGATGACTCCATTTCTCTTTTTTCCCCCAAAGTTTTTCTTTTTTTTTTTTGTGCTTCCAAATAAATTTCAGCAATGTTTATTCTATTTACTTGAAAAGTTCATGGGATCTTTGATAGGGATTACATTGGATCTGTATATTGTTTTGGGTAAGAATGACCTTTTAACAATGTTAATTCTTTCAGTTCGTGAACATGGAATATTTTTCTATTTCTTTGTGTTATGTTCTAGTTCTCTTAGCAATGTCTTACACTTTTCTTTGAGTTCATCTTTTACCTTCTTTGTTAGATTTATTATTATATATTTAATACTTTTGATGCTATTAGAAATGGGATTGTTTCTTGATTTCTTTCTCTTCTATTTCATTACTTGCATATAGGAATGCAGCAGAATTTTATACAGTAATTTTATAATCTGCCACTTTGCTATACTGATTTATTTTTAAATAGTTTTTAGTGGATTCTTTAGTATTTCCACATATATTATTATATCATCTGCAAATAGTGCTGTATTTTCCTTTTCCTTTTCTAGTTTGGATTTATTTTATATATTTCCCTTGCCTAATCGCTCTAGCTAGACCTTGATAATACCATTGAATAGTAGTGGTGATAGAGGATATCCTTGTTGTGTCCCTGATCTTAAAGAAAAGGGTTTCATTTTTTCAGCATCTAGAATGATGCTAGCTGTGGGTTTGTCATATATGCCCTTCACTATGGAGAGTTATGTTGCTTCTGTTCCTTTTTCACTAAACATTTTTAATTATAAATGGATGTTGAATTATGTCAAATGACTTCTTTGCATCTATTGATAATGATATTCATTTGTTAATCTACCACATATAATTGAAAACATTTGTTTTTTGCTTATTTCACCAAACATATATCTTTTAGTTCCATTCATGTTGATGCAAATGAATTTCATCTTTATAACTGACTGCTTTTCAGTAGCTTCCTATTACTATAAAGTCCAAACTTAATACCAGAACATTCAAGAAACCTCACAATCAAGGAATGTAAATTGGTAAAGCCAATATGAAAAACAGTATGGAGAGTCCTCAAAAAATTAAGAATAGAAATGCCATATGATCCTGCAATCCCACTTCTGGCTATTTATTCAAATAATATAAAAACACTATTTTAAAGTGATATATGCAAAACTCCCTCCCCCATGTTCACTGTGGTGTTATGCACAATAACAAGAATTGGAAACAACCTAAGTGTCCATCAACAAAAGGTAAATAAAAAGTTGTGGTGTATACAATAGCACTCAGTATAAATTGACTTTCCTATGGGAGGTAGTCACTCTGAATTATCAGTTTTATAATTTAAAATTTTCAGTTTTCAAATAGTATAAGATGGACACAATATTTGTGAACAGGAGCTCAATTTGAGAAAATTCTGCCTGTTTTCATAACACTGAGGATATGGAGTTCTGGGAAGGACATAAAAGGGCAAATGAGCCTAAGTATTTTTGGTAATAATTTCGTCTACATATTGGGAATTAGAGATTTAATCCTAAATATTAGCCTCCCAATGTCATGTGCTCCATCCATTCAAAACTGTGATGAATTCTGTGGTGCTAAAATAAAACTGAACACACAAGTCTCTCTTGGTGACTTGCTATGGCCACTTCTAGAGACTATTAGTGTTCTACTCTTTTCTGGTTTTGTACTTTTAACCCTTGCTGGAGTTATGGAGTCATTTAATTTTCTAGCTTCCTTTTCCCTTTGCCTTTAGTAGGAAATACGCATAGCCACACATGTATTTTCGTTTGCCAAACTTAAAAATTTAGAAAACTGTTTGAGATAATTCCATGAAGGGCATGCTTGAAAAGTATTTTCTAGTATTGGTGCATATTTATTTATATGTGAAGAATTTAGTTAGTACATTCATCACCTTACTAGTTTACAGGTGCTGTGGAATTATTATCTGCTCTTTTAGTCTTAAAGAAAGAAATGTGTTCAGAATTTCCTTAATCCTGATGGAGAAATTACTTATCTTATATGAACAGATGAGTCCTCTCCTGGCAGCCTCTTCATATAACCTCTAGAGAGTCCCTTGACACATTTCCTTTTCCTTATGTGCACAAGCACTTTATTCAGGTTTGATTAAATGGCAAAATAATAGCTGTAGACTGTCATTGTTCCCTTTGGTCTAGTTTGAATAGTGAACAGGCATCAGGAGATGCTATGAGTTGAAAGGAAATAGCATCGAATGTCAGAAGGTTAGTCTCTCAAAGATAGTTTTGCAAAATTAGAAAACATAAAATGTCACTTTTGGAAGTTGGGATCAGCTATGTTCTGTTCTGCATTTTTATTTTTACCACATTTGATGAATAATTTCCCTTTTGTCTCATGGAATGTTTAGGTGCAAGTCTTGTCTTTGTTTTACAGGTGTTAAGTCAACAATCATGATTTAAAATTAAGGTATTTAGAAATACAGGTGCACTAAGACATTATTTTTCTATCTTGCATATTTTGCAGAGTATCCACTGAGCAAAATGGGGTCAGCAATGGAGTTCAACTAATCTAAAGCCCTCTTTCATCTCCTGAATGGAGATGCACAGTGTCTTTTAAAATTGCTTTAAATTTTAAGCAATCAGTAATTGTTTCTTTAGTATTACGTTTTCAAAAAATTATTTTGGTTTTTGCTTACTCTGTTTTGGTCTGTCTATATAAAAAGGAACTGACTTGACTCTGGAAAGTAATAGTTTATTATAGAAACCTATTGAATGTAGTCTGGCTACACATTTGCCAGATAGGTTTGATGGGACTTTGTCTTTAATTTGATATGATGGACAATAAAGACATATTCTTGAGATATGAATAAAATGGTGAAAGCTATATTCTCATGTCTTAACTTACATTCATTATGTAGGGTTTATTTATTTTGAGAGAGATTAGGTATAGATTCTACCTCAATTTGCAGAATTATGGAAAATTATTCAAGGTTTTAAATATGGTGTCATTGACATCTTTAATAACTAGAAAAAAATTCAATGTTGTTGACATACTAGAAATCCATTAAGAGGAATATAATCAGATTTTTTTAAAAAAAAGATTTATTTATTTATTTATACAAGCACTGGGTACAGTCAGAAGTGCGGGAGGGTGAGAGAATTCATCAGAGCCAGAGCGGAGAGCAGAACAGGCAGACTGACGTAGTACACTGCTGAGGGGAGCAGCAGGTGTGGCAGGAGATGTCCGCGCACCATGTGGGACTCTCACCTGCGGCCGGGATCAAACCCACGCTGCAGAGGCTGCGGGCAGCTTTGCAGCCCAGCGCTCAACCACTGCGCCACTAGAGAGGCCCTCAGATTTTGTTTCTGTTAGCTCATTCCATTGCAGTATCATTGGTATCCTGGGGTGAGGCCTGTCTAGGTGTGTGTATATGACCGTAAGATAAATCCTAGTTGAAAAATCACATCTAGTTGTTTTTGTTTTAACATTATACTGTTTATCTCTCTCTGTAGCACTTGTGTCATCTACTTTATCATATAATTAGTCTTTTGTGTATACATCTCCCCCATTAGATTAAAAACTCTTGGGATAGTCTTAGGAATTTTTTTTCTTTTTTGCTTAAACAACAAGAACGTTTTTTTTCCCCCCCACAGTTCTGGAGGCTGAGAAATCTAATATCAAGGTGCTGGGTACTTGATTCCTTGGGGAGTGCCCACTTCTGGTCTTGCAGGTGGCCATCTTGGTATGTTTCCACAGGGTGGAATGAAAAAGAGAAATCAAGCTTTCTGGAGTCTATTCTTACAAGGATTTGAATTCCATCATGAGGGCTTCACCCTACTGACTTCAACTAAATTTAGTTACCTCCCAAAGACCTGATTTCTAAAGGCCATCACATTGGATTAGGATTTTAGCATAGACTTTTGATACAATCCAGTTACTAATAGTTAGTTTTGGTCTTTGTTGAAGCTGCTAAAACTCCAAAAGGCTGATTTGAATTTTTATATCCCTCTGATAGTTTTGAAATATTGAAATAATAATTTAAATAAATAATTAATAAGAGAATCAACAAACCAAAATGGCTTTGAGACAATGGTTTTTCCATATTGTGTGCTCTGAAATTTCACAGAAAAAAAAATGTATCTGACATTTAGACAATCACTGGGACTGCTTCTTTGTGAATGACTTAGTAGCATTTAAAAACACATGTTAACACTTCTGACAGCCTAATTTTAATTTTTTCCAACCTACTGTATTGGCAGAAATGATGAAGGAGAAGACAGATTATACTGGGGATAGTAAGAGCTGCCCTTTTTCTTTTCTTTTTTATTTTCTTAAAAAAGATTTACTTATTTATTTATACAAGAACCGGGGTACAGGCCAGATGCAAGGGAGGGTGAGAGGATTCACTAGAGACAGAGCAGGGAACACAACAGGCAGACAGATGAAACACACTGCTGAGGGGAGCAGCGGGCGAGACAGCAGAGGTCTCCTGCACCATGTGGGACCCTCGCCTGCTGGCTGGGATTGAACCTGCACTGCAGAGACTGCGGACAGCTTTACAGCGCTGCGCTCAACCGCCTGCGCCACCAGGGGAGGCCTGCCCTTTTTCTTTTAAAGAATTCTGAGTATCTTATAGATATAATCTGAGTCTTGATAACATGTTTGTAATGTAAATCAGTGATGAATCACTAATTTTTTTGGAGTGCTCAAAGACAAGTATTTATTTCCTCGCAACAAGAAAAGGAGAGCATGAAACTAGCATTTCCAAAGAAAATGTCATAGAGGGGACATTGATGTGAAGTTATATAATTTTATTGTTATTGTATTTATTGAGGTACTATTGATTTACATCACAGTATTTGTTTTAGGGTTGTAGGTTTACACCTCTATAAATGCATGTTATTTCACCACAAATACCACCAAAGCCCCAGTAATCATCTCCGTTGAACTACCCTTTCCCCTTTGCTCCTACCACAGCACATCCCCCTTCTGGTAGTCTTAGTCTTAATTCAGTGTCTACCCCACTCTATTCCCCTCCCCTCCTCATCCTGGATGCCTTAGATCTATGGTCAGCATCAAGGTTTGTCTTTGTCTGACCTTTTGTTTGGTTTCTCTATATACCACATAGAAGCAAAACCATCTGGTATTTATGTTTTGCCTTCTGACTTATTTCTCTTAGCATAATCTCTTCCAGCTCCATCCATGTTGCCACAAATGACATAAATTTATTGCTTTTGAGAGCTGATAGCTGAGTAGTATACCATTGTATATATATACCATATCTTCTTGATTCACTCATCTGTTTTTGGACACACTTGTATTTTTTTTGCATGGCTTAACTATTGCAAATAGTGCTGCAATCAACACAGGAGTGCAGATTTCCTTTTGAATTGCTGTTTTTGTGTTCTTTGGTTAGAGTCCTAGGAATGGAATTGCTGGATCATATGGGAGATCCATTTTTAGTATTTTGAGGAACTGCCACAAATCTTTCCTTAGTGACCAAATTCCAAGGACAGTATAAGAGGGTTCCTTTTTCTCCATAGACTTGACAACATATGTTGTTGTTGTTGTTGTTGTTTTTTTTTTTTTTAATGTGGCCCATTCTCAAATGTAAGAAGTGGTATCTCATTGTGGTTTTGATGTGCATTTTCCTGATAAGTGATAATGACTATTTTTTTCATATGTCTGTTGGCCATCTGCATGCCTTTGGGGAAATGGATATTTAGCCTTTCTGCCCATTTTTTGATTGGGTTGTTTGCTTTGTTTTTGTTGAATTGTAAAGGTCTTTGTAGATCTTTGATATCGGTCCCTTGTCAGATGCATGGTGTGCAAATATTTTCTCCTATTCAGTGCTCTCTTCAATTTGATTACTGTCTCTTTTGCTTGTTCAGAATCTTTTTAGTTTGATATAGACACAGTTGTTTATATTCGCCTTTGTTTTCCCTCAGCTTGAAATGAAGCCATCAAAGATGTTTCTGAAGTTCATGTCATGGAATGTTTTGGCCATGTTATCTTTTAGATATTTTATGGTTTCAAGTTTTGCATCCTAGTCTTTATCCATTTTGAGTTGATTTTCATGTATGATATGAGATGGTGATCCGTTTTAGATTTTTGCATAGGACAGTCCAGTTTTCCCAGTACCATTTATTGAAGAGACTTTTCTTGATCTGGTGTATATATTTCACTCCGTTATTGTAGATTAGTTATCCATAAATGTGTAATTTTATTTCAGTCATCTCAATACTATTCCACTGATCTATGTATCTGTTTTTATTCCAGTACTATGGTATTTTAATTATTATGGCTTTATAGTATAGTTCGAAGTCTGGGCATGTGATACCCCCATTCTTCCCTTTTTGAAAGGAATGCTTTGACTATTTCCATTTTTTTTTTGTGCTTCCATATCAATTTCAGCAATATGTGTTCCTTTTCTTTGAGGAATGCTATTGGGTTTTTATTGGGATTACATTGAATCTGTAAATTGCTTTAGTTAAGATGACCATTTTGACAGTGTTTATTCTTTCTGTCCATAACAATGGAATATCTTTCTATCTCTTTGTGTCTTCTATTTCTTTAAAAGTGTTTACAGTTTTTCTTTGTACAGGTTCTTCATCTCCTTTGTTAAGTTTACTTCCATGTATCTACTTTTTTTTTTTTTTGGTTACATTGTAAATGAGATGACATTCTTAATTTCTCCTTCCAGCTCATTGTTTGAATAGAAGTCAACTCAGTTTTGTATGTTAATTTTGTATCATGCTGCTTTGCTGAACTGTTTTATGACTTCGATTATTTTTTCCATGGAGTCTGTGGGGTTTTCTATTTATGTTATCATACCATCTACAAATAATGATAGCTTTACTTCTTTTCCTTCTTTTAATCCAAAAATAATTTGGATTCCTTTTATAGCTAGGACTTCTAATACTATTTTGGATAGTAGTGGTAAGAGTGGACATCCTTGTCTTGTACCAGATCTTAGTGGAAAAGCTTTCAGTTGTTCACCATTGAGAATGATACTAGCTGTGGGTTTGTGATATATGGCTTTTATATGTTAAGATATGTTCCATTTAGTCCTAGTTTTTCAAGGGTTTTCATTGTAAATGGACTCTGAATCTTGTCAAATGCTTTTTCAGTATTGATATAATCATATGGTTTTTACTTTCCTTTTTGTTGAAGTTGTGAGTAGTCTTATGAAATTTTATATACTTATATTGCTTAGCACAATGTATTACATTTAATAGGTGATTGATACATGTTAGGAAATACAATCTACTCACACTTCACCTTACTTGTGGACAACTTCTTTGAATTTGATGTCATATCTTTAACTGCTTTCAAAGACTTAGATAATGATTCAGCTGATAGAGCCTTTTTTAAAAGAACGCATAAAATTATAGACTTCCATTGCTGAAAAGATATATTTTTTTAAAGATTTATTTATTTATTCATACAAGCACTGGGTACAGTCAGAAGCGTGGGAGGGTGAGAGAATTCACCAGAGCCAGAGTGGGAAGCAAAACAGGCAGAGGGATCGAAGTACACTGCTGAGGGGAGCAGCGGGCAGCAGGAGAGGTCTGCGTGCCATGTGGGACCCTCGCCTGGCAGCCGGGGATTGAACGGGTGCTGCAGAGGCTGCGGGCAGCTTTGCAGTCCAGCGCTCATCAGCTGTGCCACCAGGGGAAAGGCCCTGAAAAGATTTTTTTTAATGCTACCTGGCCTACTTCACATTTAACAATGCTACCTTGGCCTACTTCACATTTGACAGAAACCTACAGGGGTTAAGTAACTTTCCCCAAGTCAATAACCAGTACTAAGATTATAATGTAATTTAAGCTATCTTAGACCAGAATATAGTTTAAGGTACTAAGTAACAATACTAAGACCAGAATATACCATAAGGTATCTCAGAATGTTGTTTTCTCACTTATTACAACTGATTTGTTACATTCACTATAATAGGAGGCATTCAGTGTTAGTTAAACAAATATTTATTGACTATTTGCTATGCACAAAGTGGGTTGCTAACCTTTGGTGGCAAAAATGTGTAAAAAGATAAATAAAATGTTTTTACTGAGAGGGATCTTAAATGGAGAGATTTATTTATTCATTGATTGATGTTGAGGTAATGTCGGTTTACATTGCCAATGGTATTTTTGAAGTATAGAATACTCCCCTTCAGGTGTATTTACCATTGTACTCCTGCCACCAAGGCCACCCATAGTCCTCCAACATAGGCTTATATGAAGCACTAGTAGGAAAAAAGGGTGACAGCTGTAGATGAAGAACAACTGAATGCTACTATTAAGAATTCCTATATAAAATCACACTTTTTTTTGGAAAAAAGTTAGGAAAATTTGACATGCATTTCTATATGTGATGGTTTAATGTCATTTTGGAATTTGTTATGTTATATTAGACAATGTAAGCATGTAATGTAAGTTTAATAACTACAGATTTATTAGAAACACAATTATAAAGGTGTAGACTAATGGTTGCCACTATTAGGAAGATGTATACCACATAGAATGACTTAGATTATTGCATTTAATGGTTCATCTTCTGTTTGGACCCTGAAGTGTCTGCATCGTGAAGTCCTCTTTAATTTTGGTTTACCTGAACATACCTGGTTCTAATTATATGACAGGTATTCTGGCACTTAATATTTTCAGTTTCTGTGGTTTTAAACTCCATAGTAGACTGATGTTATTCAGTTTTTGGTGAGAGAATAGGGTAAGAAAGGAGGAGAATTCATCATATAGGACAATTTCTTATGCTCCCTTTAATATATTTCTTTAATGGTGATTCATTGAATAATACAGATAAATGTTTTATGCAAATCATAGTAAAAATAAAAAAAAAACCCTCAAAAATATGTTTTCCCTTGATACAAACTTGCTCTGAATAAATTCTGTGATCCATCTATTGAAAAGTATGCCTCCTTTGGGAACCATAGAATTTACCTGAAGTTAATAATTGCTATATCCTCATTGTGTTTTTTTAGTCAGATGTGAAGATACATCTGGATAGTAGAGGGTGTGTTTGCTTGCTTTTCTTGGTTAGGCCATCAGCTTAGTTTGGTCTGGTTTACACAGTATAGCATCCTGTATTTGGTTACTGTCCTTAAGGTATGTCATAAAATTTGACTTACCAGAATAACCACTTAGAGTACAATGAGAATGCTCAGCTAAGAGTTAAATTCATCATATCCTTTAGTCAAGTGTGTGATTTTTTTTTTAATGAGTTGGTACATTTTTGAAAATTATTTGGCAACTGGGGGTATTTCATTAACATGTAATAAGATTAATATTTAGCGAATCATTTTGAAACACATGACAGATGTTTGGAGCCTAAGCAGTTTGTCATTTGGCAACGAGAAGTAGTTTTTATATTTCTTAGAGCATTTTCCTAAGGATCTACATATATGTATGATTAGATGGACACATGTATCCTTAGTATTGTATCTGCTTTGGAAATTCAGTGAAATATTGGGAACTCATTTTCTTTTTTCTCTTCTTCTTAGTGGTACCAGTATTTTCACCAAATATTCTACAAAGTGTGTTTATTTTTGAAACGAGAGAACAGAAGGAATTTTCCCTATGAAAATGGAAGTATTTTTGAATGCCATTCTACCTCATTGGAGGTAGTATACATTACCGTAAAAGAGGATATAGATATTGTGTTAACTGGAGTTTTATTCTGAACATGGGCATTCTTAATTAGCTTTAGAAATCTTTTAGTGAGTCTCTTTGCTGTGTTGTGATCCTTCTGTCATGAGTGATATTCCCAGATGCCACCATTAACACTGTGTTCTTTATTCCAGAATGACATCATTGATTACTCATTTTAGGGCCAATTTCCAAAATATGTTCTTCCTACTTCCTACAGTAGTCATTTTGTAGTTACTGCCTAATAGGGCAAGTTTTTATGATTCTACTAAGAATCTAGTATTATCTGCTTTGAATTAAGACATGAAAGAAATATCATCAACAATGTTATTTGTGCATAAACAGAAGATTAAATATCTAAGCCAAAAAGTACATTGTATCTCAAGTCAATCACTATTTTAACAGACATATTTAGATGAATTTGTGCTCTTTTATTTTTAAATGATTGCAATTAAAATTAACAATAATTAGAAAAATAGCTTTCATTGGCAAATAGGAAGGGATTTAAAAATGCATAGTAAGGTTGGAAAGGTTGGAAAATGAAGTAGACAGACAAACAAACCTGAACGAGGAAGCTTATTTAGCTCTGATCTGACCCGAATAGCTTCCAAATGGTTCTTTGTTGCAACTTATTTACTAGGTGGTTTTTGAGAAAAATTCAAAGAACAAGATATACCATGTATTAGGATAACATACAAGTAAAAGATTACTTTTGTCTTTAGTAGTACAAAATATTTAAAGACTAATGTATAAGGTAGACTAGACATTGCAGACACACCACAATGTTCTGTCTTAAAAGCTACATTCATGTTTTCTAATTATTAGATGTAGCCTCAAAGCAGACACTAATCTTACTCAATTTTGTATCCCCACTGCAATATTGTGCAATGAATATGAGATTAAAGAAAATCATTCTTCATTTAGTCATTTTTTTGTCAACACTGAGTAAATATTTATTGATTCACTGTTGTAAGTCAGACTCTGTACTCAGTTTTGGGGTGCCAACTTTTATACTACATGGGCCCTGCCCTTCTGGATCTCACAGTCTAGCAAGAGAGGCAGTGTGTAAATAGCTAACCCCAGTGCTTTATTCAGTGGTATTTGCAGAGTGTTCTAGAGGCACATAGCGGGGAAAGGTTGGTTTAAGGAGGATGATTTTACAGAAAAAGTCACATTTAAGCTTGGCTGGTCTGTGACCCAAATTTACAAAATGTTGGCCATTCAGTCGAGATCATGAGCCAGGCATTCCACCAAATGCTAAGGATAGAGATGAGCATGTGCCTTTGGTGTCCTGGGACCAATTTCTGTATGTGGGTAGAGGCTTCACCATACCAAAAAGCAATTTTCAGACATCAGCAGGATGTTGAAGAATTCAACTCATTTCAGCTCAATTCTGGATAAATAGAGATAGTATCAGATTGCACAGGTTAAAGCACTCTGTCTCCCAAGACTGCCCTCCTCTTCAGACTCCAGTTACAAAGCCCAGGCTTACCAAATAGCTACAGATGAGAGGTCCCTGCAATGTCTCATCAGACTTCAGATACCTATGGCAAGCACAGGTTATTTGCTGTGCTTGTGGCCACATGGCTGTAGATCAGATGTTTCCAGAACAACTTCCTCAGGTTCAATTCATTTACTAGAACTGCTCACAGAATTCAGGAAATTGTTTACTCACAAGTTCAACACTTTAGTCTTCAGATGGAAGTGACACCTAGACAAGGTACAGATAATGGCTTCCACGCCCTCTCCAGGCAGGCCGCTCACCCCAGATCGCTATTTCACATGTTCGTCAACCTGGAAGCTCTCTGACTCTCCTCTCAATTATTTATGGAGGCTTCATTTCATAAACATGATTGATTAAATCACCGGTCATTGGCAATTAAACTCAACCTCCAGCTCCCCTCTCCTCCCAGGAATTCAGGTGCTAGGATAAAAGTGCCACCTTCTAATCTTGTTGGTTTCCTGGGTAACTAGCCCTCAAACTTAATCATGCCCCTTCATTGACATAACAGAGACACCTTTATTACTCTTAACATTTAAGAAATTCAAGCGTGTCTAGTCAGAACTAGTATCTAGCTACAGTAAGCAAGAGAAGCAGAGACCCAACTGTAGCGGCACACATAACTCTCATATAAAAGACGCCCAGAGGTTAATATTCTAGGGCTAGGGGTAGGAACTTTTAAAAGGGACCACAGACAGTCTGACTTTGGCTGTGCTGCACCTTCTTTTCATCTTAAATGTCCTTTGTGGTCTGAGGTGACTGTTGGAAGAGAGACTATTATTTTTGCATTGAGGAAGAAGGCAGGAAGATAGAGGGCACGTGTGACTCATGCCTTTTTTTGTTAGCTTCCCTAAAGTTTTGGACAATACATCTATTTAATCATGCATTTAAATAAGGAGTGAATGTCTCTTAAGGAAAAACAGAGAAATGGATTTTTGAGAAGTGCTAGTGTTCCTTGTTATTTGAAATATCACATCTGGATTTATGAGGATTTCCCTAGCAGAGAATAGAGCATTTGTTGGAGGGAATTTTGAAACTGGCATGAAATTAACAAAAACAGGCATGAAACAAGACTGTAGGGGTGGTTTAACCATCCAAGGACAGTGTCCAATAGAGGACAAATCACTGTCTGTGGGTTTTCACCTGTGTATACTATCCTAATCCACTCAGGTTAGGGAACAACAATAACGGGGTTTATTCAACAAATGTGTGAAACAGAGTTACTAAGGCCACAAGTGGCCACCTGTCTAACCCTAGATAGTGTCCAGAAGTCCCAAACAAAAGGCCTCTCACCCAAGATGGCACCATCCTGCCAACAAGGCCTGGAGCAGGTGGCTACTGGCAAGCAGTAGGCAGAATCCAGCTCATGATGGCAGCTGGAGGCGTTCACAGAGGGCCACTGAGATGCTGCTGCAGCAGCCCACAGCAACAGTCTGAAGGTTGAGGTGAACAGCACTGGGCACTGGACCAAACAGTAGAGGCAGCGTCACTGAGGTGGTGCTGTACCATCAGATAAACAGCTCTTTGAGACTGCCAGGCCCAGAGTCTTTGGTGCTCTTTTCAGGTGTTGGCAGCAGCAGGACCCAAGAGAGGTGTAGCTGCCTGATTGCTGCAAAACTTTTTGGCGTCTCTCTCTTTGGAGGTCTGCTGCTAGAAACTTCTTTCTTTCTTAGGCCAGGTACAGAGTTGGAGGAGTCCCAGAGTCTGGGGATAATCCAAGATCCTCCTGTGCTCCCTTATATCCTCTTACAGAGCTCCCCACCCTAAATGATAACCGTATGATTGGACCATTTAACCTGGCTGGTGCTCGAAAAGGGGCAGGGAAACCACCACATTTTTCTAACAGCTGCCACTGCCTAGGCACTGGTGGGAAAACGGTCTTGTCCTGCAGTCCACTCTCTAGGGCCCCCGCATTGTCTTTTTTTAAGGTTCCCCATCACTAACTTTCGTGAGTAGGCCTGAGTGAGACCTTTAGCCTGATTCATTTGATCATTGGGTGAAGGGGGTCATATTTCACATAACTGCATGTAAAATGCCCCAGTGGGATTTAATTTAAGTTCCTAGGGTCTCTGTGAATCTTCATTGCATTTGAGATGAAAGGTGGAGTTGAGTTGTATTTCCTGTGATTTTATTTTTTGGTGGACACACTATGTGTAAAAACACCTCAACATTGTTTTTAAAATATTATCTGACCTTTGAATGGTCTTGAAGATAATTGACACTTAGGATGTCTTCTGCCTCTCTTTTCTAATTTTTTTGTCTAATATTTGAATTTTGGAAAAATAAACTAGAAGACACAGTTATGTTCGGTTACAACTGCTCAGCTTTATCCCCCCTTAAATTTCTCCTGTAAAATATTTTTCAATTATTTTTTTGTAAAATTTTATAGTACATTGGGTTTGTATATTTGCTACTGATAATAAACAGAGCAGCTTATTGTTCACGTGGTCCATTTCTTTTAATAGGTTCATTTGCAGAATTACATAGTTGCTGTGGTTTACCTCCTGGGAATTATATTGTTTGTGTTACATTGTCATGGTAGTGAGATAGATGCATCAGTAACCATGATTATAACTATTAACTTTTAAGTTCCTAGAAGAAAGAAATCCTGTTATAGGTAGAATGTGTATTTTTAAGTGGTTAAAAATAGTACTTTTCCCATTGCATTTGAGGGATAAAGGAGCCAATTTTAAAAGTAGAAATGGTTCTACTTTTATTCATGTATTTGCTGGCTGAATGCATGACAAGTCGATTCCTAAATTGTTTCCTACTTAACAAAATAAGTGTGAGGGAGTGGAAGTCTTGCCTTGTCATCACTAGGTTTGCATATCCTGACACATGGATCAGATTGCAGGTTGCACATGCATTGATTTCTTTTGCAAAGTAAGGAAATCCTCTTAAAAATGAGATAATCAAGTCTTGATGGCAATCTGGATTTTGCTTTCTGTTAATCTGGTGTTGAGATATTTTTGTCATTTGGGGAACCCACTGCCTATGTCCTGTTTAAGCAGAAGGGGGCAGCAGAGAAACTAATTAGAAAACCCACATCCTGGTTTGCATTCTTCTAATAGAAGCTGTTGTGTAACATAAATAGATTGAAAGAAAATGAAATTTGGACTTAATATCTTTTATTTATTTAAACCCACAAATTATTAGATAAAAATGTAAAATAACATGACTTAGATTTCTACCTGTCCATCTTAGTTACATAGATGTTGCAAAGTGGATGTATTTGTGGATTTTGTTGTTATTCTAAGATCTGACAAGTAGAGTGGATTATTTAATGTGATTCGGTTTTTGATGGTGCTTATTTCCCACAAGACCTCCTGTGTGTTTATAGGAAAGCAGATGCTCTGATGAGTTTTTGCAGTTTATTCTAATATACTTATCCACTGGAGTTCAAGTTTCTATGGAAAACCATTTCTTTTCCTGTTAAAACAAAGGTAACTTAATGTCTTTTTACTGAATTTGGGCTTTGGAATCAGTGTTTTTTTCTATGTTCTATTTTAAAATATTTCCTGTGTAAATTTTTCCCCTATTCGTTGAAAGGTATGAAGTCTAAGCTGACTGATTATTTTCATATCCTTGACCTTTGAGAATGTGTTACTTAATTTATTGAAGCATTCCGTCTTTTTATTTGTAAAGGATGACTTAAGATATCTTGATGGGCCTAGTGAACTAGTTTTGTTTACTCTGCATGAAGACTATTCTGTTTCCCATTAATAGTCAATATTCCTCTATGACCAAAGAAAGTAAAACCGCATGGTTATGGGCTTCTCTCCAATATCAATATGACACTTCGGTGTATTTTATGTTTAAGGAAAACATGTGAAAACAATTTTTAGTGCTTAACAGGTGACTACTGCTTCTTTTTACTGGTTTGCAAATGAAAAGAGGAATCATGAAGTTATATGGTTTCTTCCTTTGCAATGGAACCAATGAAGATAAAGCGGTAATTCTGTTCTAAATCCATTATGTGTGTTATTTTATATTGTGGTAGATTTAACCTACTGATTTCTTTATTACAGTCCTATTTTATAAGATAAGTGGTGAAATTAATGACCTCAATGTGATTTACAAAGTGAGAATTTTAAGTGTCATTTGTCCCCCAATGGTAAAGATGTATTGCATGTTTAGTAGAAAGTGTGCGTGTGTGTGTGTGTGTGTGTTGCACATAGGATTATAGTTCATTCTCATTAAAAAACACTAAGTGGCTCATTTAGTCCTTCTTCCCTTTGTCTTACTCCTTCTTACTCTCCCCTTGTGTGTATGTGTCATTTGATAAATTCTGCTGGTAAAGAAATAATGGGTATGATTTCATCAAGAAATAGTTACCGCTGCTTTCCTCTGTGACCCTTCACCACATGCCTGCCCACATTATGGGACAATTATCCAGTGAAAATATGCTGAATCCATTCCACATTTCCCCCTCTAATGTATTTTTCCTTTTACAATTGTGTTGCCACTCACTGATGTTCTTTCCTTGTTAAAAAAATATTGTGCCATCCAAGTTTTATTTTAGGTATTTCTACTGTAGTGTCTTCAGTTTTACTGTTCTTTCCCCCATAACCATCTTAGATGTCATTGATCTCATGCAGTACATCTTTCATCTCAGACAATGTGGTTTTTATCTCTAGAGGTTTGATTTGGGTCTCTTCTTCTCTTTACCTTTTTGGACACATGGAATACAATTATAATAACTCATATTACCCTTATCTACTCATTCTAACATCTGTTTCAATCTTGAGCCCATTATTTATTTATTTATTTTTTGTTTTGTGTAGAAGAACAGGGGTAGGCCAGAGGTGCTGGGTGTGAGAGGATTCACCAGAGACAGAGTGAGAAGCAGAACAGGCAGAGTGACTGAAATACACTGTTGAGGGGAGCAGTGGGCAAGACAGGAGAGGTCTGTTGCACCATATGGGTTAGCTCCCTGGCTGGGGATCGAACTCAGGCTGCAGTGGTGATAGTGCTGAGACTTAACCCCTAGTCCACCTGGGTCCATTTTGATTAATTTTTCTCTCATCATGGATTGTATTTACCTGCTTCTATTTATGCCTAATAAGATTTTGCTTGACCCCTAAACATTGTTATTTTACCTTTTAAGGTGATAGGTGTTTTTGTGTTCCTTAAAATTATTGTTGAAATGTTTTTTTCCGGGAAAATAGTTCAGTTACTTGGTAACAGTTTGATTTTGAGGAGTCTTGCTTTTAGGATTTGGTAAATGAGACCAGAGAAGTGTTTAGGGTAAGTTACTAAGGAAGGATCTCGAAGTCCTGCATCCAGTGCTCTATGATTTTCCGATATGGCTGGTGGGAACAGACACTGTTCTTGGCCTTGTTTGAATGCATAGTACTGTTACTTTGAATCCTTTTAGTTGCTTCTGTCAACAGGCTAAGTTAGTGTTCTCATATGCAAATATGAGACCGCTGACCAGTATGCTGTTGAATACTTCAGGCTACCATTGCTAGACGTTTGGCATTTGTTCTCTGTGCAGTTCTTTTCCTTCTCATATTCTGATCTGTGAACTCCAGCCCTCTTGGATTCCCTGTACCCTTAGCTTCATCCCCTTAACTCAGGGAATCTACCTGTCTGAATCAAACTTGCCTCTCCCTGTGCCAGGTCTGAAAATTCTTAAATTAGAAATCTGGGACTCTGTTCATTTCTCATCTCTCAGTGATTGCTTATTTGTTTTCTGATATTCAATGTCCTGAAAACTGTTTTGTTTTTCTTCACATATTTTGTCCAAGCTTTTGGTTGTTTCATGTTGAAGGGTGACTCCAAGTCCTATTATTCCATATCTCTATCTAAATTCTTAATACTGTCTTGTCCCCTGTCATACTCCATCTGAATATTTGCTTTTCCTTATTCCTGATATTGAAGTTCTTCTGATAGCAGTGGTGTAAACTTAAGATGTAAGCTACATTATGAAAAAACTGTACAGCATCCTCAGAAATACCACCTCCTTCCTTTTGTGGGTTCCTAAACAGATTTACAGGGAGTGCAACAGGATGGCCACATGTACTTAGTGATGGTGACTGAGCAGAGTAAGAAGTCTGGAAAAGAGCAAACAAGGTGGTTATTTTAAGCAAATAGTATTGTTTCCGACATCCTCTTTTTAAAAGGTTTAAGTGTGAGGTTGTAAGTTATCATGCTTTGAAAGCCCATCTGGGTGCCAGTTGTGACCATAAAGGTGATAAAGAGAGGATGAACCAGAAGCAGATTCCCTGCCCTGAGGAAGCTCATTCTCTGTGGGGAAACAGATTTGCAAATAGAAAACTGTAGTCCAGCATGTTATGCTGTAGTTTCCTATATAAAAACTATTCAGAGCCACAGTCATTGTTTTTAGCTACTTGTACAATTTTAACACGAGTAGAGTAATACCTTTCTGGTGCTTTGCTGTACTTCATTTTCTTGCAAAATATTCTTTAAGAAATACTTCTTATTGAGTCTGACTTTATCTCCAAGTGACACTTTCTATTAACTTATCTAGCTTGTTGCAAACTGAATAGAATTTGCCATTTGTTTATATACTTTTTCAAATTGCTGATGGCTTTTATTCTGTTTAACACCTGTAGAGCAATTCCAAGTCTTGATCTTTAAAATATGTGTTCCCTTTGACAGCAATGCTAGTAGAAAGAAATAGGTCTGTCTCTTTTTATTAAATTTCTTCTAGTTTTCATAAAATAACTTTGAAGAAGTTTAGTCTTCATTAATAGTTTCACCTGTTATTTAAGGTGCAGATTTATCTCTGTAAAAAATAAGTCACTAAAGCATAGCTTTTCTCCAAAGGTAGCATTACATGAAATAGTTTTAAAAAAAGGTAGCATTACATGAAATAGTTAAAAAGAGTTTTCTGTTCTGACTTTTATTTATTTATTTATGCATACAAGTACTGGAGTACAGGCCAGAGGTGTGGGTGGTGAGAGGATTCACCAGAGACAGAGTGGGGAACAGAACAGGCAGATTGACTGAAGTAGGCTGCTGAGGGGAGCAGCAGGTGAGTCAGGAGAGGTCTGCTGTTCCATGTGGGTAGCTCCCTGGCTGGCCATGGATTGAACTCGTGCTATAGAGGCTGTGGATAGCTTCATAGTGCTGTGCTTTACCTCCTGCACCACCAGGGAGGCCCTGTTCTGACTTTTATTACCAAAATAAACAAATGAAATATTGCTTCTCAAAACTTGAGTTTTCAAAACACACATAATGCACAATGTAAATTTTTTAGTCACCTGGTCTTTTGTAGCATGTGAAGGAAGGAAAAGTGGACCCATTTAATGCTGATCCCTTTTTTTGCTAGCAATCTATGAGTATTGTCATTGACTTCTCTAAACGAATTTAACTATTAACATAATTTAGTAAATAGATGTAAATAATTATTTTTGAGATGTTTAAAAAATTCAACTGAGTAAGTTCAAAGATTTAGTTGACTTTATTAATTGATTTATGAATCAGGTAGCACACCATCTAGCAAATGGGAGGAGATCCAAAGAGCTGTACAAAGTGAGAAGCTTTTTATAGACCTAAGGGACTGAGATAAGGAAGCTAATGAATTCTTTTAGGTGAGGTCACCTCCCTATGAAGGAGGGGGGGCTCTATCAAGCAGATTATCTTATTAGTGCTGACCAGGTAATTCCAGATTGCTGGTTAAAGGTTAAATTTGTGGAAGAGGCTGAAATAGCTATTAAGTTAGGTATTAAATCCCAGTTGGTGATGTGGGACTTAACACAAGTGACTTCATTTTGGGGCCTGTTGCCTCATTTATAGAGGAAAGCAAATAAGGTAACCCAATAGAATCACTGTAGAACAAAATTTTAACATGGATTTATTAGAACACTTGGCCACTTTAAAAATTCTTCCAAAATTCTCAATTAATGATGCTTGTTGTAAGTTAATAGATAGAGAAGAAAGCTTAAATTTTAGCAACAACAACAAAAATGCTGGTTAACTCCTCATCTTGCTTGGCATTTTTCCTTTTGAAGAATTAACTCATAAATGTAAGATTGGTGTTACTTAGAAAATACACTGTGAATAGCTCCAATTCTGGGATGATTTAGCAGTTAGCAATTTTAAATGTGTTTATGCGTAATATATTATGCACCCCACTCTAATGTGGGTAAATATCACCCCCCCACCATAAAATCCTTTCCAGCGTTAAGTATGGTGTAATGTATGTATTATTCCTCCAAAACTAGTTTTCTGTATAAATTAGTCAATTAAAAGATAAAGATAATAAATGGCTCTTGAAGGTCTATTAAAGCAATTTCTTGTATTAGCTATAAACTTAGCAGATCTATCACTAACTATACTGTTTACCTGACATAGTAAAGTTATGTGGAAGAAGTGTTTTCATTGGTCCACTCCGTATATGATTTTGATAGTGATTTTACATAAACTAGCAGAATGCTGTGGACATGAAAAGAGGATGTGCTCCATTGTGGTGAGTACTGAGTACTTTGCTTGTCAAGAGGAGCCTCAAAAGAAAGATTTTAGAATTTAGTCATGAGTTATAAGGAATCATTAACCCATTAGTGAAGCCAATCTTCCCATTATAAAGGAGCTTATATAGAGGAATATAGATATGTACCTCTGGTAAGGGTTATTTTTTTTTGTTTTTGTTTTTGTTTTTTTTTTTGGTGCAAAGATATCCAGAAGAAAAATTGTAAGGCAAAGCAAGAGGTTCTTCAGGCTGCACTGAATTCTGTCACTGTATAGCATTCTTTGCTTGTGCAGCATGGAAATTACTGTTTTTTGTCCAGTGTGGCTTTTAGTGGACCTTAAGATGGGTACAACACTAGTAGAAGTGGTTACTGTGCATGGGTCCTCTTAGACCTCAATGATGAAGACACCTGGATTCTCATAAGAAAAACATAAGCATGTGAGTTGTCTTCTTTTGGGGGATGTGTGGAGGTGGGTGTTGTTGAGACTTCATGAGAAGTTTTTAAGGGGAGAATGGTGGCCCTAGGCATTTTCTACCATGTGAACAGCATGTTATGTGCAAATATTATGCCTAAGTCAGTGTCTTTGGTAAGGCTTAATTGTTATTTCTTTTATCTTATATATTTGTATCTCTTTTTTCTTAAAGATTTATTTATTTATGCATACAAGAATTGGGGTACAGGCCAGAAGTGTAGGGGGTGAGAGGATTCACCAGAGACAGACTGGAGAACAGAACAGGTAGATTGACTGAAATACACTGCTGAGGGGAGCAGCGGGCGAGTCAGGAGAGGTCTGGTGCACCATGTGGATAGCTGCCTGGCAGGGGATCAAACTCATGCTGCAGTGACTGTGGATAGCTTCATAGGTTGCATCTTAACCCCTTGCACCACCAGGAAGGTCCTTGTTTATCTTTTTGAAAGGATTTGATGATTTATCGCATGAGCAACGAAAAAGGAAATATCTAATGAAAGGTTCTCTCCAATTTGATTTTGAAAATAACTTAATCTTCACAGTTTAGAATCCTTACTTGAAGTTAAAGTAGTGCAGAATTAGAAGGGACCTAAGAGAGTATCTGGTTGAACTCTTACTTTATAGTTGAAGAGGCTGAGTCCCCTCATAACAGACTTGGCCAGCACCACAAAACTAGCCAGTGTGTAAGCCATGTTAGAACCTGACTTCTGATTTCTAGGCTTAGGACCCTTGCTAAATGGGTTATAATTCATAGTTTTCATTCACTTGTTTCCATGATCTGCTACTTCTGACAGTTTGTCTACTCTAGAGCGGGAGTATATCATGGATGTCTGTCTTGGATGACTATAGCTGGAATTCCAGTTTCACTAACCAGCATCAGTACTGATTGTTTTGACTCCTTGCATATGATGGTGACTCCTAGGTGCCTACTAGAAGAACACTTTAGAGATTAAAGGAATATTGATAGTATCAATAATGGGAAGGCATAGTCTCTTTGATCATTGAGATGGTAGTGAGGATTGTTTTTCTGGGATACCTACATTCATAGGTTACTTGTGTTACTTTCTGGCATGGCTTTATGTCTTTGTATTGTAACTGTCAGTTCTCTGGACTAGAAACTGCTTGAGGGAAGGGGCTAGTTTTACAATATTGTCGTTGTTGTCCCTGTACCTGGCATGGCATTTGGTATGTAGTAGGTGCCTGGTAAATTTTGGGATGTTTAGATGGATGCACTTCCTCTATTGAATTCCTTCTTTGCTCTAAAAAACTTGTTACTTCTCCGAAACAAGACTAGCCAGATCTGAAAGTCAGTTAAAATTTTCATTGTATAGAATATTACTCAGCAATCAAAAAGATAAACTCATGCCATTTGCAGCAACATAGATAGAATTTGAAGGGATCATACTCAGTGAAATAAACCAGAAAGAAAAAGAAAAATACCAGATGGTCTCACTTATATCAGGAATGTAAAGTATCCAAATAAGGGATCAGGAAAAAAACACTAATTATAATAAAGTAAAAATCAAAATCAATAGGCAACTATAAATCAGAGACATACTACGGTAGGGAGAATGGAGTAGGATCAAAACAAGGGTGGGAAGAACACAAGGGACCATGGTGATAGTTCACGGGTGAATGGGTGGTGGGAATTTTACGGGAACTATAACCAAGATGAAAATGCATACATTGTATAAAAATGAAAAATCATGTAAAAATATATAAAATAATTAAAAATAAAAATTTCATTTTATGGACATGTTTCTTTGGATTTCCATTTTACAGAAACTACATTGGCTTAGATTTGACTGTTCGTGACAATTCTTGTTCTTAGTGTTTAGAGATATAATGAGATGATATAGATCCATAAACACACACACATATTCTTTAGCTTTGGGAATTTGAACCTGGGATGATGACATAAAAAAATAATTCCAGCCTAGATTTATTTTAGAGGTTTTTAAAAAAATATTCTTGTGTTATGGTCATGGGTTAAATACACTAATTGCCATGGGTGTATGGCAATTATCACAGATGGCATTATCACAGAAGTTTGGTGGGCTTTGTAAATGACATTTGGAAGAATGATTAGTTTGTCAAAACAGTAACAATATTTTATATTGCTTCCACTTGCTTTTTAACTGAAAAGTGTGAGGATTTTATTTATTTAATGGACTTTGTTTGAATTTGCTTATTTTCCTACCATCTCAAAATCTTGAGGGACTACATCAGCATTGATTGCAAGGACTTATTCTATTAATTTCTTGCTTGGTGGGGCTTAGAAGAGGTGGAGTAGGGGATTGGAGATCACTTCTGTAGACAACAAACAGAAATTCTGGGCTTCCTGTGGTTGAATTAGAAAGAATCTATGGACTTGCTTGGTTCTGATATAAGGTAGTATGTTAAAAAACAATCAGCAGTGGGATGTGCTTGCTCTGCTTTTTGAGCGTTTTCTTAAGAAGGGAAACAAAGATATACAATTAACCAGTCAACGAAGTGGGTTTGGAGCACCAACACACACCCACCCCTACCTTGTCGCAAAGTTACCTGCATGCAGTTAAAAACTCTCATTTAACTTTTGACTCCTCCAAAACTTAACTGCCAGTATTCCGCTGTTGACTGCAGTTTTACTAATAATACAAAATGTCAGTCTACACTTAAGTTGTAAATTGTTTGAATTATACACTGTTTTCTTACAATAAAGTAAGTTGTTGTTCATGGATTATTGTATTGCATTTCAGGTTTTTCCATTGAGAACCTATTACATGCCCAGCTTTTGCATCACAGTTTCACATTCACACCTAAACTACCAGAGAGATTTTGTTATTCTTCCTTTACTGTTGAGAACAATGTTTCAGAGAGTTTAAGAAATCTACAGAACAGGGACCTCCCTGGTGGCTCAGGGGTTAAAGTCTTGGCACTGTCAAGCTATCACCAACCACTGCGGCATGAGTTCGATCCCCGCCAGTTGGCTAACCCACATGGCCCAGCAGATCTCTCCTGTCTTGCCTGCTGCCCCTCTCAGCAGTGTATTTCAGTAGATCCATCTGTTCTGCTCCCCACTCTGTCTCGGGTGAGTCCTCTCACCCCATACCCTGCACCTCTGGCCTGCACCCCAGTTCTTGTATGCATAAATAAATAAAAAGAAATAAAAAAAGAAATCTACAAAACACAGTAAACAGGTATTATAGGAGGTTATTTCAAACCTAGATCTTGTGACATAAGAGAGAGGGACTTGCATATATAAGAAACTTTTGCCCCCCTTAGCTAGAGGACTTCCACATGCTGATAATATTGGTAAAAATAGAAGCTGAAAGACTTGACCTGAGTTTAAAGGGGTGACAGTATGCTGTGAAAACAAACCAGTAGTGAGATTTCAGTTTTTCCATGGTAACTGTGGAAATCAAAAATGGTTTATTAAAACCAGGCAAAGCTAGATGAAAAAGGGATGATCTGGATGGTAAATCCTCACCTACATGCTTACAACTGCAGGACAAGACTTAAAACAGATACATGGGAAGAATGAACAAGAAGAGAGTTTATTTATAGAAAGTGAGAAAAAGGAGAGGTGAGAGAGAGAGGAGGAGGAAGAAAGAGAAATGTATAGGCTGACATATATAGGGCCAGTGCATTCTCTTCTACCCCAGATGGTGTCTATGTTGCAGAGTCTGAACTGAAAGTTACACATAGAAGATGGTGGCTGTCTACCGAGCAGAAACCAGGAGAGCACTTGGGAATTGAACAGCACATAGAAGATGGTAGCCAGCCCTCCAAGGAGAGCCTGGAAGCGGCACATCTGTGGAGTAAGAAGGAACAGTCCACTGATGAGAAAAACCTGAGCCCAGGGACTGGAGTGGTGAGAGCCACCAGCCTGGCAATCAGAAGCAGCACCAGGACTGGACATGAGAAGAGGAGGGAAGAGAAGCAGACCAGAATGCAGAGATTGGAGGGCAAGTGCACACTATCCACCAAGAAAGCAAGACCATTCACTGCTCAGGCTTTTAAAACCATCATGGCTGCTCCACTTGTCCTTTCTCAGCTGCTCTCCTTTAGAAAGTCAAGGCAGGAAGCGCCACCCTCTACCGAATGACCTCAGGCAACACAAGTTGGAGTGGTGAGGTTCTTGCCTCTGCATCATAGTACTGGTCCTGGCCAAGACCAGCAAGTTGCAGCTGGACTCCAGCTTCAAGTGCACCATGGAGCTGGATGACTTGGACTTCAACCACATGGAGGGGTTGTGCTGCCTGCTTGAGGCACCTCTGGCACAGTGGAGCCAGACATCACTGAGTAAAGGCCAACAGGGCCAAAGCTAGCTGGACCATAAGGTAAATGTATGGTTCAGCTGCATGCCCAAAGCAAGCACCTGGCAGTACACTTGTGCCAGGAACTACAGCATGTGTGGATGACATGGCCACATAGGTGAGGTGTAGTCACTCAGGTACAATACTTGGACTGATCTGGAATTTAGTGGCCCAGGGACAGCTGTCATTGACGTAACTGCTCCTCAAGACCGAGGAGCCAGAGCGTGGGAATGGCTGCATTTCAGGACTACCATGTGCTTCTCTGGCATCTCCACATTACGACTTCTTATTCTGAGGAATTAATAGTCCTTTGTCTTCCCTCCATCTGGTGAAGTAGGGACATGTAACTACTGATTAGCTGATTTACTGGTACAGTTCTCAGACACAGCAGCAATCATTTTAAATCCCCTTGCTGTTTATAAATCGTGATGATTTTTGCATTCTCCTTGTGAAATGGATGAGTTCAGAAATCAGTTTTGGGAATATCTGTATTAAACCAAAGCATAAGTGATTTTCAGTAAACTTAATTCCTTACTTCAGCTTTAGACCATAGTAGTCTTAAATGAGATATTTTGTTGCATGCTAATAACCTCAGGGATTTTATCTGCTGCTTTTTGTGGTCTTTTAAGGAGGATTCTCCCATTGCAAAGATGCCTAAATATAATGAATGGCAAGAAGTATCAGGAGTATTTGAGAGCTTAAATCCATCTGAGGTTTATTAATTTTTCAGATATGGGTTAACATGGTTCCGTGAATAGGCACACAGCCTAGAGAGTAGGATTAGGAGGGTTTCCAGGGGCTCTGAACTCATGTCAAGCAAAACTGTCTTGCTAGGCAGCTAAGTCAACTGAATAGGGAAAAAGCTTTGAAAGTGCTTTATCTCACTGCATAATGCTTGTAAATTTTATTCAATTAATTTACAGCTGCAGGGCTCATGAGGCTGAAATTAAAGTTTTGTAAAGTTTTGATAAGGAGGCAGCCAAACAAGTTTGATTAGTAGTGGATGTTTTGGAAATGAGTTGGCAGTAATGCAAAGAGAGTAGGTTTGAATTTCAGGAGGCCTGTTGGCACTGAAGTGCCTATTTTACTAACTGTGGAAAGCCCATATTTACCACCTGTCATTTGAGGCATTTCTTCTCTTGTTTGTCTTTTTTCCAAGCTAACCTCTAACATTGAAATAAGCATCTTTTCTAAATTAAGTTTTATCAGTCCAGTGTTCTGAGAAAGCCCGTTTTATTAGCAGCGGAAATCTTTTAATAGACTTTAATATGTTCTTTAACCTTTCCAAGTTGTAGACATTCTAAGAAGGTCTTTCTCACTGGGCAAGTTGAGGTGGCAGATGTCCCTTAATGTGGAGTTCAGGTCTTTCAGTCATGGCCGAAAGAGAAACAACACAGGTTTTCACATAATATTAAATGGACAGCAGTCTTCAAAGTAACATTCATCACTGTTAAATTTTAGTATTTTTTTGGTGAAAGGAAATACTGCTCTAAACCTTAGCAGGGAAATTTTATTTTAGTAAACAGGCTTTAGTAGCTTATTTTAAAAGTCCTATTAGAGATTATCTCGGGAATGGGAAGAAGGGCATAAGGACTGAGGAAGGACATAGGAAGAGGGTGACTTCAATTGTGATATATGTCATGGGGAGAACAGATGTCATGATCTTAAGCAAATGTTGAAGTAAATGTGAAGGAATTGATTGTGGAGCCTAAGAGTTTGTTATGTTAGTCTTCTTGCTAGTACCTTCAAGGTATTTCTTTTTTTTTAAGATTGTTTTATTTATGCATACAAGAGCTGGGGTACAGGCCAGAGAATTGGGGGGTGAGAGGATTCACCAGAGACAGAGTGGGGAACAGAACAGGCAGACTGAGTGAAATACACTGCTGAGGGGAGCAGTGGACAAGCCAGGAGAGGTCTGCTACACCATGTGGGTTGCTCCCTGGCCGGCCGGGGATTGAACTAGTGCTGCAGAGGCTGAAGATTGCTTCATAGTGTGGTGCTTAACCCCTTGTGCCACCAGGGAGGCCCCAAGGTATTTCTCATGAAACACCTTTTTCCCCCTTTTCATTCCCATCTGTCATGAATCCATGCCATTCTCTAGAGCCAAGACTAGCCTACAGATAGGATTAATCAATCCTCCTGCAATGAGACAAGCTCATCGATGGTGCTGTAGGATAAACTTCCCCAAAATGACCAGAGAAGGGTTTCCCCTATAGATCATCTGTCATGTGCAGCTACTGTCAATCAAAATCCTACGGTTCAAGAAAAACTGTTGTTATTATCAAGAATGTTAACTATCAAGAATGGTAACTATCAGGCCTCCCCAGTGGCGCAGCAGTTGGGCGCTGGGTTGCAAAGCTGCCCGCAGCCTCTGCAGCGCTGGTTCGATCCCTGGCTGCTTCCCAGACACTGGAGGAGGGTCCCACATGGCACGCAGACCCCTCCTGCCGCCCGCTGCTCCCCTCAGCAGTGCACTTCGGTCCCTCTGCCTGCTCTGCTCCCCGCTCTGGCTCTGGTGAATTCTCTCACCCTCCCGCGCTTCTGACTGTACCCAGTGCATGTATAAATAAATAAATAAATCTTAAAAAAGAAAATGCTTTCTTTAAAAAAAAAAAGAATGGTAACTATCAAAAATGAAGACTTAGGGTCATCTCCAGGAATATAATTTTTATTCATGAAAACTATCTTGTGGCAGGGCAAACATCCATAGCATTTGGTTTTGTCCTATGAGTCACCCTGTCCTTTGTTATCTGAGACTAGTTCTCTTCTCACTTTTTGACACCCTAGTTCCCTGTCCCACTCATTAACCCAAGATTAAAATACCTCATTTTGTCTCATTTACTCTAGAATTGACATCCATGTAATTTCTCCATTTATAAATAATTAAATCTGTCCCTTTTCTCCTAGGAACCTGTCTGATACTAATTTGTTTGCTTGACCAGTCCAAGGACTCCTGAGAGAGGTTGGGGAATTTGCCCTCTGCACTCCAACAGTGCATTTGTTTGTCTCAGTTTTGTCGAGTTTATACAAATTTCTAATTGCTTATTCTTTATTTTAGTTGTTATCCTACAGTGGACTCATAACAGAATTCCTAGTTGTTGGCACACCATGAGTAGCCCCATTCTGGTTTCTGTGTCAGAAGTATTTAATAATAATGGTGTTAAGTCATTTTGAAAATAGTTATTGCTTATTTACTTATTCTGCATATTTGCCCTCAAAATGGGTTATTCTTTTATTCCAATAATATGTCTCAATCTTGAAGCTGTGCTAGGTATTTTAAAAAATGCAGTGATGAGTCAGGTACTATTGCTGCCTTTGAGAATTTATGTAATGAAGACAGCTTAATTCAACAAACATATTTTTGAGCACTTGTTTTGCCTTAGGTGTTATCCTAGGCAGTGATTATTCAAAGATGTATAATTCATAGACTTTCAAGGAGTTTCCATTTTTATAGTGGAGATAGATACAATATTCTGGGTCTATCTCAAGCGTATACACTAATTGCTTTGGAAAGAAACCCTGAAAATACTCATGATTTATAACTGAGCAGGTTGAGAAGTTTTATAGCAAAGCATATTTAAATTGGATGTTTTTTCAAATTGACCAAGCATTTTTTTTTTCCTATTGATAAAGGGATAAAGTCAGTGAAATAGGATGAAAAAATTGGAGACATGTGGCAGACAGTACTTGTGCTTGACTAAGAAGTGACCAGTGATTGGCAGATGGGTGTGATTCCAGAATGAGGGCAGTGAAGTTTGGAAGGTGGTAGGATGGGGCAAGATGATATAGGGTCTTGAATTTTAGGCTAAGAAGTTTGAATTTTTTTCTTGTACACATGAGAAGATGTTAAGGAATAATCAGATTTGTGGTTAGGGCTCAAATGCTATAAAGAATTGATTATTGGGTCTCCCTGGTGGCGCAAGGGGTTGGGGCGCAGCCTGTGAGGCTGTCAGCTGCCTCTGCAGCATGAGTTCGAGTCCCAGCTTGCCAGGGAGCAGTGCACATGTGGCAGCAGATCTTTGTACTTCCATTGATCTGCCTGTTCTGTTCCCCACTATGTCTCTGGTGAATCCTCTCACCCCTCACATCTCTGGCCTGTACCCCAGCTTTTGTATGCCCAAATAAATTAAAAAAAAAAGAATTGATTATTAAGGGGAAAGGCCAGAGGAGAGAAGACTGACTAGGAGATAACTAAAATGGTAAAGACTTTGTTGAAATGATATAAAGGAATAGAATATTAGTGAAGAGGGACAAGGTAAGGGTTTGGAGCACCTTAACATTGATAAACTGAATCACAGAGGGAACATATTTTCCTGTGGATGAAGATCCAGATAATTTTTGTAGCAAAAGGGAGGGAAAACAATATCACTTTCAATGATGTTGGTATTCTCAAATTGATGTTATTTAATGAACGTGAGAAGTTGTATAAAAATTAAAATTGAGGGCGATGGGAAAAATATGAATTGGCTTAGAGAAATATAGTAGAAAAATTTTTATAGCAATTAGGATCTTTGGGTTTTCAATTTGTGATGTTTCTGATGCATATAACATCATGTTTCCAATAATATCCTAGAACAAAAAGAACAGATTTTTATTGAATTTATGCAAATTAATATATTGCTGTGAGAATAAACAGTCTTACTGTTTCCAAATTCTAGAGGAACCAGGTAGGGAGAAAGAGTAAATGTTGCCACCCTTCTTACAAAGGTAAAAGTTAGTATATTGCTTCAGGACATTGCTTAACAAAGAAAGAGATATTTTTAAATTTAGTGACAGCAAAACACAAAAGAACCAATAATGTTTCAAGTAAAAAGTCATAAAAATTGCATGCATCCTTGTTTTAGTTCATTCCTTCCTGTGTACTTAAACCTTTAGCTTAGCAGTTTTATGAATCCAGTGTTACCCTAAGTTCTGGAATTTCTTATTCAGTGTTCTGATCAACCTTTATTCTAGAGTATTTATCAAATTCTTTTCCATGAAACATGCACAGTAAAACATTAACTTCTATAAATGACAAAAGACTTTAAAATGATCAAAGTTAGAAATTTGATTATAATTTCTGTAAGGAATTTGCTTAATTTTATGTCATAGTGTTTTAAGTAATGACTGAAATTACAAATAATAGCATTATACAAGAACATATAAGACTCTTAGGAATTTCATATAATTGTGACACACACACATACACATGTCTACATAAATACAGATTAAGGAAATCCATTATTCTTAATTGATAGTACTTCCCATGCAATTGAACAAATTAAGTAAATTTAGTTTAACATCCTCCTTTATTTTATTTTTTAAATTATTTTTTAAATTTTTTACATCATTGTTCATTTTTAAACAATATTTGCTTCCCCCCACCCCCTCAGGTGTAGTCCCCATAGAATTTCCTTCCCCAAGGCACCCGTGCACCATCACCTCAGTCCCCTGTGCTCCTCCCTCCCTCCCTCTCACCCCTCTCCCTCCTCCTCCCCTGCAGGATGTCTCTGATTTTGCTTTGTTGTGTTTTGTACTGTTACTGTTTTTTTATACTAATGGAGGTTCCTCAGTCTACTAAAAATGGAGTTACCATATGACCCAGCAATTCCACTCTAGGGATCTACCCAAAGGACACAAAAACATTGATTCAAAAGACAACCTGTACCCCTATGTTTACTGCAGCACTATTAACAATAGATAAAACCTGGAAGCAACCCAAATGCCCAGAAATAGATGACTGGATCAAGAAGATGTGGTATATACACACAATGGAATATTATTCAGCAATCAAAAAAATAAACTCATGCCATTTGCAGCAATGTGGATGGAGCTAGAAGAAATTATGCTCAGTGAAATAAGCCAGAAGGAAAAAGAAAAATATTGCTTGGTTTCACTTATAGCAGGAATATAGGGGAACCAACTAACATCCCTCTTTTTATAAGGAGATGATAACAAATCGTATGAGATATTGTTCTAGGAACCTTTGGGGAAAATTCTCAGAGTGACTAAGTCAAAAAGACTGACCCTATTTTTTTTTCTTCTATTAAGAATACCTCCCTTGGGATGCACACATATGGAAGAGCAAAAATGTAACCTCGGAAATTAATAAAGAGGAAAGAATACGTCCCTGAAGTTTGTATTTCAAATACAGACGGTCCAGATAAGATAATACCAGAGATGCCAAGGCTCGGGGTGGTAAAGAAAGTTGGATTGCCTCTAGAGTTGCATTTCTGATTTTATAAAGTGGAAAGGTATTTTTTAACTTCTGAATACATTTAACTTAGGAGAAAAACTAGAAAAAGCAATTTCTGTCAGATTCTCAGTATTAATTTTCAGTATAGCAAAATTTCTGAGCATAGAATTGTGGCTTTAAAATGTCCTCTCATACATTAGACAACTTTGTAAACCTGAGACACCCCAAAGAAGGTGCAATATATCAATACAACATCCGGAGCTACTCCTAATGATAATCGAAAGAAAGACTTAGATAATCCCCCTAAGGGCTAGCATTACACCCTAGCTGCAAGTGGAATTTCATCCACATTTCTGTCCAACCATTCCTAGCTGCAAACGGGGTACAAAACATATTTCTGTCTGTGTTCTACCTGATGGTTGAAATGCCTACATAATGACAACCTGATGCCCTAGGCAGGCAGAAAGCAAAACAGTTTTCAGCACATAAAACAAGATAAGCAGGAAGGACCCTAATTGTTTCTGGATAAGAAGCAGCATGTCTAGATTTGGAAAGGGATAATGTGAAATATCCCATCTGCAGTGTACCAAGCATGTGGGGCTTCATTAATTTTAATTTTTGTTTTTTCCCTTGGCTGTTAAAGGAATAACTGGAAGCAGTTTACCAGAAAATCCCTCATAGTCCTATGATTGTCTATGAGGAGCCCATAGTAGGGTTCTCCTTTGAGGGCAAATATGGGTCTCTGAGATCATTAATTTGGCAGTCTTTTTAAAAGGGGAACTTATGCTAGATACAGTGTTTAGTTTTTGTTTTAATTCTGACTTCTTTTTTTTTTTTTTAAAGATTTATTTATTTATGCATACAAGAGCTGGGGTATGGCCAGAGATGCAGGGGGGTGAGAGGATTCACCAGAGGCAGAGTGGGGAACAGAACAGGCAGACTGACTGAAACACACTGCTGAGGGGAGCAGCAGGCCAGACAGGAGAGGTCTGCCTCGCCATGTGGGTTTCTCTCTGGCTGGCCGGGAATCGAACTCGTGCCGCAGAGGCTGCGGATTGCTTCATAGTGAGGTGCTTAACCCCTTGCGCCACCAGAGAGGCCCTAATTCTGACTTCTTTTCTTTCATTTTATTCATTTGTTTTGCCTGGGTAGGCTAGATATTTCTTTGTGTTTTCTTTTCAATTTGATCTTCCATTGGGTACACCAACACGACAGCCATTTATGATGAGAGCACTTTTTCCAATGTTAGGAGTCTGTCACCGGACCATTGGCAAGTAAGACCTCCAGTAGTGTATTTATTCCAATAGTGACAAAGCTCTTAAAGTCAAGACTGTTCAAACCAGAGTCATTCTACCCAAATAACTCATCCCACTGCTATTTTTTCCTGCTAATTTTAAACAAAGGAAAAGAAAATGTTATCACTTTTATTTTTACAGTCCCTTGCAGAGGGAAATCCAGAGGTTTATGTAGTAATAATTTTTGCTTTTTTGCCAGTTATTATCACAGGTCCCAAGTTTTTTCCTTACAGCAGCTGTCCAGGAGTCAGTGGTATCCAGACAAAAAAGTAGTCATCAAGCTGTCAAGGAGGATACGCATAACATTTTACATGTTATTTTTGAGGATAATATCCTGTCTTCATTAATCTGTTGATACGATGAGATATTATCATATTTGTTGCTATTTACTGTTTTTTTTTTCCCCTAAAATGGAAGACATACAGTTATGCTATCATTGCAATTTTTTTTTTAGGAGTCAAATGTTGTATTTGGCTGCCCTTGATGGAAAGCATAATTTTAAGCAGAATCAATCCTAGCATCCCAAGAAATAGTTAACAGAACTTAGGACAAGCTTCTTAATCCTTATTATTTCATCATACACATTGGAGTAAATTTTAACAATATATCTGGTTTGTGAAGAGACTGGAACTTGGGCCTCCCCGGTGGTGCAGCGGTTGATCGCTGGGTTGCGAAGCTGCCCTCAGCCTCTGCAGCGCCGGTTCGATCCCCGGCTGCTCCCCGGCCACCAGAGGAGGGTCCCACATGGCGCGCAGACCTCTTCCTGCCACCCGCTGCTCCCCTCAGCAGTGTACTTCGGTCCTTCTGCCTGCTTTGCTCCCCGCTCTGGCTCTGGTGAATTCTCTCACCCTCCCGCGCTTCTGACTGTACCCAGTGCATGTATAAATAAATAAATAAATAAATCTTTAAAGTTCCAGTCTCTCTCTTTTTTTTTTTAAAGATTTATTTTTATTTATTTATTTAATTTATTTATACAAGCACTGGAACTTAATTCCTTTACCTCAGTGTATTGACTGATAGAATAAATAAAATAGTAGTTTTGTTGAACTTGTTTCATCTTGTTTTCTATCCTCAAATCCTGTTTGCTCCCATTATAATATCTGTAAGACTGCTTTAAGAGATGCATAGAGATTAGACGTCCTCAAGGGATGGCCTCCCCTGTGGCGCAGCGGGTTGAGCACAGCACTATAAAGCTGTCCGCAGCCTCTGCAGCACAGGTTTGATCCCTGCCAGCCAGGGAGATTCCCACTTGGTGTGGCAGACCTCCCCTATCTCACCCGCTGCTCCCCTCAGCAGTGCTTTTGATCCGTCTGCCTGTTCTGCTCCCTGTTCTGTCTCTGGTGAATCTTCTCACCCTTCCACGCCTCTGGTCTGTACCCCAGCTCTTGTGTAAAAATAAATAAATCTTAAAAAAAAAGTGGGGCCTCCCTGGTGACACAAGGGGTTGGTTAGGCACTGCACTATGAAGCAATCCACAGCCTCTGCAGCGTAAGTTCCATCGCCGGCCTGCCAGGGAGCAACCCACATGGTGAGGTAGACTCTCCTGTCTTAACCGCTGCTCCTCTCAGCGGTATTTCAGTCAGTCTGCCTGTTCTGTTCCCTACTGTGTCTCTGGTGGATCCTCTCGCTCCCCGCATCTCTGGCCTGTACCCCAGCTCTTGAATGCATAAATAAATAAATCTTAAAAAAAAAAAAAAGTCCTGAAGAGAGCCTTTGTGTAACAATGTAAGCACAGGAGAGGTGGGTGTTGTGGATTTTCCTCTGGGGATTCACACTGACTTTGTCAGAGAGTCATTGTCTCAAGGATACACACAAAAGCGAGAAATAAAAGTCTAAACAAGGAGGTTGTTGCAGAACTGACTTATTGTCGGCTCAGGTGGTGGGTGTCCTCTATCATTGGTTGGTGGGGGACAACCTTGAACTTTTAACTGAAGCCCTGGTTGTGCAGATTGGTTTCTTGAGTCAGCCCTAACCTGTCCTTGGGGTTCAGGGGCAGCTGGCAGTCTGGGAGGCCAGGAATCAAAGGTTACAGGTAGATGTGTGGAAACGTGTGAGTAAGGGGTTCACATTAAGTCAACTGACATTTGTTTGACTAGAGTAGGGTGATTTCACCCATTCCACTGGCAGGCAGTGCTCTTTCTGATTTCTTTAGTACCATCCTGCCTTTTGCATGGAAATGAACTCTCTTTAATTAACATTTCTGCATTGTTTATTCAGGATATATAAAAAGGTTATGCTAATCTAAATAGTAACTGCAGTTAAACAATTATGAAGGGCGATGTGTTAGGTGAATGTAACCAATAAATCTCCAAAATGAACGGGATTTATTATTATTTGTAATTACCCATTCCAGTTTGTCTATTTTACTGGCATGGAGAATTGCAAGCTGCTTATCTGTGCTAGACTGTCTATAAATACATACCAGGCATTGTACTGTTAACGGTTATTTAATGATTTAATCAGGAAGGGTGGCTTTCGATTTTTGATGAAGTAATGAGAATTGGCATTTAACAAGTTAATTGGAATTGGAAAGAGCTATTAAAAGGCCATGAGAAGGTCTTTCATGAAACTCTTGACTATGCTTCATTCTGAAGATCTTATTAAATTATGCTAAGGGTGTTTTTCCCTTTCACTTTGAATCATCCATTAGGATCATCTAATCAACTTTCTGAATGTTGCTGCAATGAAATTATTATTAACATCATAATTGTTTGAATTTGTATTTTCCCCTCCGATTGTCAGTTAATCAGTGTGTGATAGACAATAGGTTTTCTTACCACACTGGGACCAAGTCAGAATCTATTTTAGATTTTTTAATATCTTTATTTGGGTTTAAAGCTTTATTATTCTGGATATTGGTGATAGTTTTTTGTGCTCAGTTTCAGTAGTTTCTCCCTTGCATGTTGAACGCACGGTGCTATTCCTTTGAACAGCTTTGCTCTAGTCATGTGTTACACATAAATCATTTGGTTGCCATAGAGAAGATGAGTAAGATAAGAATTGAATTTGGCTGTCCATTTACTAATAATTTAAAGAAAGCTATTTATTTCACAGCAAGTCATGGGACAGAATAATTGTTCAAAATAAATAACAAGTTGATATTTTAAGAAAATTACTTGCCCATTAGGTCCAAGTTTATTAATTGTCAAAACTACTTTTTTGTTGAAATCTTGAGTACTTATTTTGGGCCTAGTTTCATAACCTAAGGCTCTGTCAATATTTTTTCTTCCTTTTTTTTCCCCATGATGGTCATTGATTGAGGAATAATTTACACACACATACATACATACATACACACAAACACAATGTACCCATTTTAAGGGTACAGTCCAGTGAGTTTTGACAAATGCCTATATATCTATCTTTCTAAATAGTATATTTTGTTAATCATTCAAAAATTAGTTCTTAAATTATAATACGTTAGAAGTATTCTATTTTATGCTTTAAAATTTTTTATTTACATATTTTTGTGTTTATTTATGTTTCTATATTGAAGTGACTTTGGTTTACAATTCTGTATATGATTTTGAGAAATAGATTCACAATTCCTCAGATCTATGTTACCACACCTCCCTCACCATCAAGCACCCACAGTCCTTTTCCTTAGACCAGTGTCCTCTATTTGTTTCTGCTCCCTTTACTGCCTCAATTCTGTAGTCATATTTCTAGGGTTTGTTTTGGTTTAGTTTTGTTAGTTCTTTTCTTCTTTTTCCCTCTGTATTCCACATGTGAATGAAATCATCTGGCATGTGTCTGTCTTCTGATTTATTTTACTTAGCATAATCCCCTCCAGTTCTATCCTTGTAATCTAAAATGGCAAGAGTTCATATTTTTCTTTGCATAGCTGGTAGTGCTCCATTGTGTATATACACCACACCCACTCTTCCTACTCCACTGCCCTATCAATGAGTAGATTGGTACCATACTTGGTACCATAATTGGCTATTATAAATAGTGCTGCAGTGGACATTGTAATGTATATATCCCTTTGAATTAGTGATTTTATATTCTTTGAGTGGGTACCTAAGAATGGAATTGCTGGATCACATGTTATATCTATTTTTAATATTTTGAGGAAACTCCATGCTGTTTTCCATAGAGGTTGGACCAGCTTACTTTCCCACCAACAGTGTATTAGGGTTCCTTTCTCTCCACATCCTCACCATATTTGTTGTTTCTGGTTTTATTTATGTGGACAATTCTAATAGGCATGAGATGATATTTTATTGTGATTTTGATTTGTATTTACCGGATGATTCGTGATGTTGAACACCATTGTACCTGCTGAACCATGTACCTGGTTGTCTTCTTTGGAACAAATGTCTATGCAGATCCTTTGTTTATTTTTAAATCAGATTGTTTGCTATTGAGTTGTATGAGTCCTTCATATATTATGGACACTAGTTCTTTATCAGGGATATGATTTGCAATTTTTCCCCCCATTTGGAGATTACCTTTTCAACTTATGTATGGCTTCCTTTGCTCTGCAGAAACCTTTTAGTTTGATGTAGTTCCACTTGTTTATTTTTGCTTTTGTTACCTTTGCTTTTGGAGCCAGGTACAAAAACAATCACTGCCAGGACCATTGTTAAGGAACTGACTGCCTATGCTTGCTTCTAGGAGTTTTATGGTTTCAGGACTTAATAGCTAAGTATTTAATCCATTTTTATTACATTTTGTGTATAATGTAAGATAGCAGTCCAGTTTTAATCTTTTGCCAGTTGTTCAGTTTTTCTGACACCATTTATCAATGGTGGCTATTCTTTCCCCATTTTTATTCTTAGCTCTTTAATCATAACTTAATTGATTATGTGTGGATTTATTTCTGGGTTCTGTATTCTGTTGACCTTACTATTTTGAATACTATAGCTTTAATAGTTTTTAAACTTTTATAGGTCGTATAGCTATCTTTTGAGCTTTTTTAAATTAGAAATGTTTAATCTTATTGTCTGTTTTCTTTGTATCTATTGATATTAACATATAACTTATAACATATATCTTTCCTTTTGTTTATGTGGTGAATTACCTTAACTGATTTAGGGTTATTGAACCATCCTTGCATCCCTAGAATAAATCCCATTTGCTCATGATGTTTGATTCTTTAAATGTATTGTTAAGTTTAGTTTGCTAAATTTTATCAAGGATTTTTGCATTTATGCTCATCTCTGATATTGGTCTGTAGTTACATATATTTTTGTGTTGTCATTATCTGCTCTTGGTATCAGAGTAATTTAGGCCTCATAAAATGTATTTGAAAGCATTGCACCTTCCACAATCTTTGAAAGTATTAGAGACTAGGTATTAGTCTTGAATATTTGGTGGAACTCATTATTGAAACAATTTGGTACATAACTGTTGTTTTGGGAAGACTTTTACTGTTGCAGTTTTATTGTTTGTACTTCACTGTTCAGGTGTTCTTCCTGATTCTGTTTTGGAATGTTGTGTTTCGAATAATCTATTCATTTCTCTAGATGATTTCATAGGCATAAAGTTACTAATAATTGTATTTTATGTTCTTATTTATCAGTAGTCTGTTGTAACTTCTTTTTCATTTCTTGTTGTATTTGTTAAAGTTTGCTTCCATTTTTTCTTCATGATTCTAGCTAAAGTTTTGTTTATTTTATCCTTTCAAAAAACAAGCTTTTGGTTCCATTGATCATTTGAAATGAGCTAGGTAACTGAGGCCTGCAACCTTGCTGGCAGTCCAAGGCACCAACTCACAGAAAACCACAAGAAGGGATTAGGCAGTTCCCAGAGAGCTGCCACGAAGGGGGAAACCTGAAATTCACAATGTAGCATATAATATAAACCACAGGGTGAAGATTGCTGCCATCATCCTGGCCACCTGCCAAACATTAAAGTCCAAGGAGCAGCCTCTTCATATTTCTCTCTCCCTTGCTTCCTCATTCCATCTCTCTCTCTCTCTCTCTCTCTCTCTCTCTCTCTCTCTCTCTCACACACACACACACACACACACACACATACACACACACACTCATTTGTTGCCATTTCCTCCTTCCCAGCAGTACAATTAAGGAAGTCTGGTTAATGGCATGTTGGGAGTTTTAGCACAAGGTGTCTAACATTTAGGTGGCATGAAAGTGGAAGTACGGAAGATAGTGCCTGGTCCTATCCTTGGTGATTCTCTTCTCTCTTTCATGGTGACACATTCTGTAACAACGTCTTTAAAGTCACTAATTTCATTCTAAATTTAGACTATCTACTTCATGACTTTCTCTAAAATGTGTATCTCATCTCTTCATCTCTTTACATTCTGAATCTTTTTTTTAATTTAAAGCTTCAATTTCTAATTCACTTGTGCACCATCACCATAATCCCTTGTGTAAGAATACATTCCCTCCCCTGTTGGGGGAATTCATGATGGGAATTTTGTAGGGACAACACCTGAAAAGAGAATGCATACATTGTACAAAAAGGAAGAACAATGTAAAATATATAAAATAAAATTAAAAAAAACCTTCAATTTCTATACATAAACTTTTTCTCTGGTCATTGGTTTGTTTATCTGAACTTTGTTGTATCTCTTTGATTAGCTTTTTGAGTTGTATTCCTTTGACTTGCTATTTTAAAATATATTTTACATATTTATTTTAATTGAGGTTATATTGGGGTACCCCGATCAGTTATTACCTCCATAGTGCATCCACCACCAATTCACCCACATTCCACCACCATAGACCATTATGCTTCATTCCTTCTTTGTTCTTAACCCTCACCCACCCACTTGACTTGCTTTTCTACAATTTTGATTACCTTTGATTTTTTTTTATTGTAGCAATTTTGAAATCTTTACCTGGTAGAGACATAAAATCATCCTTGCTTTATGTTTGGGTCCTGGAGTTGCTCTCTCCTTCAAGTTCATAGTCTCTTGAAATTTCAAGGTGCCGTATGTTGTAAGTTTTCTCTGCCCATTTTGCTGCTTTAGTTTCTAGTTTCTTTAAATATCTGTAGAAGTCACTTAGAGTTGAACTACTTTTACTTTTCCTGCAGATGTCATTACTATTTTTTGTTGTTGTTTTTTTCTTTCTTTCTCTCTGTGTGTGTGTGTGTATGTGCACGCCCGCTTTTGCTGTTTTCTATAGGTCTTGAGACCTGTTTTTGCACTTTGTAATTCAGAGGATGGGGGAATCCAGATTCCAGTGTGAATTGACTGTGTGTGTGTGAGGGGTGGCTGACTGGTGGTCATGCCATTGCCAAGATCCTCTTCTCTGGGCTTTCACATCTGAAACTCTGTACTCAGTCCTATGTCAGTTCCTCTCACAAGGTCAGTACCAACCCCAGAGTTTGGGATATGTGTGCAGTTGAGCACACTGTCTTTATTCGTTTTTTTTTTTTTTTTTTTTTTACCAGGGAACCATCCTGTGGGAGGCACCCAGCTATGCTGGATGTGTTTCACCTAAGTCAAGTATGTTTGTCTTTGTATGTTCAGGGTTCCCCTCCCCAGGCCTGACTGGCCTCCAAGCATTTCTTGTTTATCTCTTTCCAAACCATGGGCTTTCTAATGGCTTACATCAATATAACTTTACATTTCTTCTACCTACCTCCTATTCACTGAAATACCTCTCTTCTCTGTTGCTATCTGTATTGGTCTTAGATGTCTGAGGATGTTTCAGTTTTGCCCCAAGCCAGGAGATTCTCTGGGTGTAACTCACTCTGTGTATACCTGTTGTATGATACTCCCAGAGTGAAGCAAGGGAACTCCTCTGTTGCTATCTTGGTCAGAAGTTTTTATTAACAGTGAACTGTTAAGTTGCTAAAGCCTAAAAAGATTAAGATACTAAATGGCTATTCATTCCTTTTTCCATTTCCTGGACATTTTCACACCCATGTGTGAAATTTTAATTTTTTTTTTCTTCCTGTTAAGGAACGACATATAAAGTTATACTGATGTTAACCATTAGAAAGCCCATGGTTTGGAAAGAGATAAACAAGGAAATGAATTATAATACTGTACATCAATGGTATGATGATGCCTGCAGTGGGCTTTGGAGGGCTAGAGGAAGAGCCCCCATTTCAGTCCGAGGGACCAGCCTGAGAGTAGTCAAACAGAAGAGAATCATTGGCTATAGTGTAGAAAAGCCATTGGTGGGAGGAGTGTTGGAGGGTCTGGTAAAGATACCAGTACAGGTGCTGCTATATACCCAGGGCTCAGGAAGAGAAAGATCTAATCAAAGCTGGAATGTGAATGTGGCAAGGAGGGGACATAGTAGAGAATTTGAGATATATTATCAGCAAATGTTGGTGTTGATTAGATATGAAAAAGGGAGCTGTGGTATGTGTTATGTTTTTCAAAATGCAAATTTCTGGTATTTATGGAGTGACACTAGACTTGAAGAAATGATGCTCATGTGGCATATAACTTTAAAAGCCCTCAGCAATAGCCCTGTACGTTTTGTTTTGGAAAAGGAAAGAAATTACTCTGGACCTTTTGTACTTACCTAAGCCTTGAAGGTATTTCTTTGACTCCTAAAACCAAGGGTTTGTGAATTTATGCAAAATTTTGTGGACAGGAAAATCTTCTTTAGAGGATCAATCTGGGGAAGCCTCAAATATCCAAATCACACTCTAAGTCATCATTATGCAAAATGTAAATCATATCATGTTATACAGAAATGCAAGTGGGAAGAAATTTATAGTTGTCAAAAATGCAAGGACAGATCTATATTCTAACCTTCATGGTGTTCTTTCTTACCATTAAACCTAAATTACTTAACCCACTGAAAGTTACTCAACCCATTGAAAACTAACTAGAGCAGACTAAAGGATGTGGTGGTTGGAAAGCCCTGAGCTTGGGGCCTGGCATGCGAGGTCCCTTTCTCTCTTTTTGTTAGTTACAATATAAGTATATTTCCCTGTGGCCTAAAATAACTTGAATATTAAAAATGCTGTCTCTCCCAGGCAGTTGGCTCTGAGACTGGAGAAGTCCCTGCAGGAGAATATAGCTCTTTCCCCAGTGTGTACTGATAGTCTAGCGTCCCTACCCTCACCCCCACCCCTCCATCCCACCATCCCACCATCCCTCAGATGGATTTTGGTGTTTTGACACAGTCCTGCTGCTGTCCTGATGTGGAATGTTGGATGGTAGAGCATGTACCACACATATTAAAAGTCAACCAGATATTTAACTAGATCTCATTCTTAAAAGAAATTTTTGTTTTTGGTTAAAGAGGGGGAGTTTCCATAAATAAGATTTATTTATATGTTAAATAGAACCAAATAAGAACAGGGTCTTTTGATACCAGTTTATAATTTTATCTTCATGCTAATGTAATTTCTGTTGCAATTAAAGAAACTGGGAAATTATTGCTCAAAGTAATTATTTCCTGGCATAGAAATTCAAAATTTTAATATACAGGATTGTTTTCCAAGAAATGGAAATGTGTTTATTCCTGGCTTTCCTGCGGTTTCCTCTTATCGGATATGTTTTGGGTAATATTAAACACTAGTTTATGTTTGCACTGTGCCTTGTAAGAATTTTGAAGCTATTTCGGTGTTTTCCCTTTTGGAAAAAAATAAACATTTAACTGACCCCCAAGCCCCAAAAGTAAGAATAATCCAACAGTTATGCATTTTTATTAATCACATTTTATCATAGAGTATAATAGCACACACGACCTTTAATCTAAATCTACTATCTATGGAAGAAGTAAAATTTGAATGGATCCTGCATAATTAGTACAGAATCTTGTATAATAACATAAATAAAAGCTACATATGCTTTCAAAGAAAATAACTTATTAAATGATTACAGGAAGTGTCCATATTTTTCTGTTTGTTATTCTTACCAACTTTTCTGGTAATGAAAAATGATAACTTGGTTTAGACAGCTATTTTCTCATCTGTTTTGTTTTTCCTGCCTGATAGAAAGATTATAGGTAATTTTAAGATTAATGTCTATATAAATGTCCTTTGAGATAAAAAGAATGAAAGTACCATTTGAGACAAAATTAATATTGCTGACATAAAGTTCGCACCAAGCTCACTATTCATGCCTGTTGGCACTATACTTAACTAAGGGAAGATATGCTTTCCTAAGAACTATTAGGACTTCTAGTGAAACTACAGTCATCCACAAAACTTTGTCTAAATCTCTCTAGTATGTGTTTAAAAAGAGCTGCCTGTTTGTGTGCAATGGATATGCCAAAGCACAAATCAACAGCATATTCTCCTTGACCATTGGAAAAAACAACCACAGCCAAATTTAAAGCACATTCTCCTGGTGTGAGCTGAGGACTGATTTCTGTTCTTGGCTCTCTTTAGAGTTTTGTTCTGAAAGAAAACACCATTTTTTCCCCAGTGCCCATTTAATGAACAACTGTTAGCTGTTACTGGGGGGCTAGAAAAGAAGAGCTCTTGCATGTGATTTTATAACTTTTTCTCCCTGTAGTGCCAGCAAGCATAGGGCACGTTCACTATAGATTCAGGCAGATGGATGAAGAGAGTCCCGGAGTCCTTGGTGGATTTTTCAGGCTTTACTGCTGTCTTGGGACCAGGCACACAGGCATACCAGGCAGGGAGGACTGGCATGCAAGGAGGCACACACTGGCCAGCCAGGAGTGTGGCTCGGAGACAGGAGGCAACTGAGCCTCTTACCCATACCCTCCATGAATCTTTTATGCTATTTCTCTGGGTTCTCTCTGGCTTTTTCTCTTGCACATCATCTCATGGTCTTGCTTTTCTCTAGTCACAACGCTCATCTTCTCATTGCTACTGCAGCTTTTATCCAGGCCTTCAGGTTCAGGTGTGCGCACCTGTGCTCCAGGTGTCCACAATTAGGCACGCTTGCTCCACGCCCAGGCTCCTGAGTGCCTTCTGCATTAGCATGATCAAGACCATAGAAACTAATGGCATAAAAAGCCTGATTAACTCATTTACCCTACGCTCTCTTTTAGGGCACATTCATTGCCCATCAAAGACTGCATCAAACTCAGTTTTGCTTTTGTATGCATCTTTGGAATGTTTCAACATCTTTTAACTTTATTATCTTGTCAATTTGCAGTTTTGGTTTTGGTTTGGAACAGTTATCCAATGATAGAAGCTGAAAAATGGGCTAAGATCAACTCCTGCAGAGCCAAAAAGAAAAAGAGGGAATGAACTGATTAGATTTTTTGAGTCGTAACCACAGGGAATGAAAAAGAAATTTTTTCTGTATCTTCATTTTTCCCAACCTCCTTAGCCTTCATCCACACACCAAATTGCTAACTCCAGAGCTAGGTCTTAAACACAGCATCGTTGTAATTGCAAGGAACTTGCAGGCTCAGGTGGTGTGGCAGGCATGTCTGGCTTTTGGAGTGGGAATAGGTGACAAAGGTTTATCATTTGTCTACTCAGCTTCTGTATCATTCATACCACTATAAGATGAAGGGGCAATTTTCTCCCTCAGGACTTGTTTAGATTGTCATGGGTGTGTAAAAGTTATATGAAATGAAAATCATATCGAGGAGAAATGGAAATATTTTTGAAAACTGAAAATTTCAATGAGCTTCTGTGAAGGTTTTATGAAAATTTGAAATGTTCCTTTTTGAAGGCTTTCAAGGAACAGCTTAGGTGATTTGGGCAGTTTAAGAGATTCTGGCTGAAAATTTGCATGTGTAGGATATACATCCTTTCTAAAATAATTCTCTGGATCTAAAATTGATAATTAAAGTAAATATTAGGAAATATGGCATAAAGTATTATTTATGGACAAGAAGAATAAAACTAACTTCATATGTATAATGTTTTAGTATGAGAAAGACTGTACTAGGGAAATGTGATTTTGGGGGGAGGATATAATCTTTATGCATTGAAATTTAAAATAGTGAAGTAGTTACCCATACAGTAGTCAAGAGTCAGAGCTTCTGAAACTGAAAATCTGGTTAAAACCCTTTTGGATATAACATAGGAATATGCACATATATATATACATACAGACACACATATTGATGACATAAATGGATATGTGTCTTCTTCCTATGGAAATTGTAACATTTTCTGAATCATTAAAATTTTATGCAAAAAAAATGTTATGCAGTGTAGGAAGTGTATTATAACCTAAACAAATCTAATTTTTCAAAACCTACTGGTTGAGGTACCTCCCTGTTAGCTTAAGGGTTATGTTTCAGTCCTTTCACTACTGAGGCTGGAGTTAGATCCCCAGCCAGGAAGTTAGCCCACATGATGCAGCAGACCTCTCCTGTTTTGCCTGCTGCTCCCCTCAGCAGTGTATTTCTTTAGATCCACCTTTTCTGCTCCCCACTCTGTCTCTGGTGAATCCTCTTATGTACAGCCCAGTTTTTCTATACATAAGTAAATAAATCTTTAAAAAAATTTTTTCCCCTGCAACTTTTTAATGAAGGGAACTTTTACTCCTGAATTTCTTTTCCTCACTGTTGCTTTTTTGTGTTGTTTGAAAAGGGGAAAAGCAACGTTAATGTTCAGAAGAGAAACTAGAAGGTCTTTTTTAAAATTTACTCTTTAGACAAATAATTATTTACTAACTATACATGGCAAATGAGCTGAACCAAGCAACATAGAAATGATTATGTGAGAGAGATAGTGTTTGAAGATGTTGAACAAGCAAATAAAAGATAACAAATGATACTTATTCCCTTGTAAAGAGTGATAGGGTGGCTCTGGAAGCAGACATATGGATTTGCTGATCTGTTAGCAAGAATGTGAGGACATGTCTGGCCAAAAGCTCTATTTGCCCTGAAATATGCAAAGAGCATTCAACTGCTGGGAATTATAGGATGAACGGAGAATTTGGATTTGATCAAGCCAGGAAGACCTGGGGTGGTTAGAGAGAGCGAGAAGGCTAGAATTGCAAGAGAAAATATAGTGCTAGTTGAGTGGTGTCCGTATGTGTAAGACAGTGTAAACTTAGGGGGACAGCTTTCCCCTAGCTTCACTTAGAAGTACTGATGGAGGCAGGGAGAAGACAAATATTTAGACAAATTCTTGCTTTTATTGTATAGGTATCGAGGATCTCTCCATTTTTGTTCTGTTACATTCATTCCAAACAAGCAGGAAGTTTATTCCTTTGTAAGAACATTTGACTCACAACAAATGTTCAAGTGCTTATGTGACCAAGAAAGTGGGTGAAATGGTTAAATTGATAGCAGGAGCAGCACAGAAAGCACAACTTGTTATGAAATGACAACTTTCTAAGAAATACTGGTTAACGGTCCCTTCTTTGGGAGCTGGGGATAATGGTACTTGCTTATCTGAGAAATGTTAGAGAAGTAGCTAATTTAAAATTAGATTAAATGAAAAAGGACAGTTGAAAGGTGCTTAATACGAGTATATGCTGGGGCCTCCCCTGGTAGCACAGATGATTGAGTGCAGAGCTATGAAGCTGTCGGCAGTCTCTGCAGCGCGGGTTCGGTCCAGGCGGGCCAGCAAGATACCCATGTGGCGCTGCAGACCTCTCCTGTCTTGCCTGCTGCTCTCCTCAGCAGTGTATTTCGTCAGTCTGCCTGTTCTGTTCCCCACTGTCTCTGGTGAATCCTCTCACCCTCCTGCATATCTGGCCTGTACCCCGGTTCTTGTATGTATGAATATACAATTCTTTTAAAAAAATAAAAATAAGAGTATACACTGAATAAATTTTTCCTGCATCCTTTACTTCATTTTTCTTCATCTCTTTTTCACTCTCAAATATGTTATGGAGCCATATGAAGTATATTAGATTACATGGTGCTATTCTGTGCCAAGCAAATATTACTGAAAGTTACACAGTGTTCAACTTTTCTCTTCAAATATGAGAATTATAGGAAATATTTTGCCATTGAAATATTATGCCCTAACTGCACTAAACCTTTGGTTTTAGTTTCAAATGATTTATTTAGTCTGGGTGTGCCCAGAATCCTGATCTCAGGATGCTGATCCTAGGTTCAGGGGCAGGAGATGGCAAACAACTCTAGTAGGGTTTGCTTGGGGTTCTGATCAGAAGCAGCTTGCCAACGCTTGTCAGAACTTGTGACTATTGCCTTAGCCAGTCATAAACTCATGCATAGTTCAGCCCCAAGAATGGTCATTCAAAAGGAATTTCAAATTGTGTTTACTATTCCCATAGGTTGTAATCTATTTAAAATAAAATCAGTAATGATACCTCTTAGGTTATCTGTTAGATGTTTTCTGTTTTTTCAAATGTAAGTTACATTCATATTATTCCTTCATTGTGTTCTGCAACTTTCTTACTGATTTGCGCGCGCGTGCACACGTGCTCTCGTATTTATCTATATAAAATTAATCTTATGTCAATAGACATCTTAATATTGTTGTCATAACAAAATGTGATTAAAATTTGCTGAAACTGAGGAATTTGTGGATGCAGTTTGTTCTCTGCCTATTGCTCCAAAGAAATAAAAGTGTAGAATTACCTTGCCTTTAAAGCACATTCATACAAACTGCCTCATGTTTCTGGGTAATGCAGCAAAGAGAGCAAAGTGAAGAGAACAAATGGTGCTTTGGCTCTGCAGTTATCACGTCCTTCTGCAAAATGAAGAAAGGGAGAAAACCCTCCTCAGTACCTCTGTGGAAAAAAACACATTTCCTTTGAAGAACTTACATAAGCATTCTTGGTAGTTCTGCTGTATTTCATCTGTGCTGCATCTGAATCTGTTATTATCCAGCGCATCATAAGATTTCTAATTCTGAATTTGATTTGATTCCCAGAGTTGGAAACTTTAAGGTATTTCATTAATTTTGTCTGTTCTTTAAATAGTTTTATCTCAGGGAATGAAACATTTGACTGTCTTCTTCACTGTACTTTTTGGTATTATGTCCAGTCTCCTTGTGTTACTATTTTTGCCACCCGGCTTTGTTTCCATGGCCTTTAGATGAGTGTGCTCAGTGAACACGTAATGATGTCCTCAAGGTGTATGTCTGGATAAAATGAATAAATTCATTTGTAACCAATTATTTGGAAATATGTCTGTGATTGCCAATAATTAAGAGAACTAATTGGTTTTGTCACCTGCAAACACAATTCCACTGGTTTTAAAGATAAAAAGCAATATTTTTCAGAATGTTTAAAGTTGCTTTAAGAGTAAGGTAAATATAGCATTTTCAACAATTTGTGCTGTTTTTTATATATTCTTATGGTTGCTCTAATCATAAAATATTAATGTGAATCTTTAGGGGTAAAATAATGTGCTCTAAAGAATGTGGATAGTCACTGGTAATTTGTAATAATTTACTAGATTTTTAAGGTAAATAATTCAACAGTAGTACTATGGGATCAATAATCACCCCACTGAAGAATGAATAATGCAATCGATTTACATTTTTGTTGCCTAATAGAGTAATGACAATTTACCTTTTCTGTATGCTGCAGGCATCTTCAGAAAATCTATCAAAAGTTTAAAGTGTCAAACTACATTTTAAAAAATATATTAAAATGTAATTACCATAAAAATAAAAAGTAAGCCAATGCGATAAATATGTTTGTCTGTAAATGTGAAAATCAGCAGTATGATCAATCTGATTTCCCCCAAATTCCAGACAGCGGTACATATAGGCACTTACAGAATGCTAGAGTAAAGTTGTAAGATTAGTAAATTGGTTATTATCTTACACTATAGTTAACTATAATCTTTGGTGTTTTTGTCACAGAAAAACCATTTGCACTTCTAGAGATACAAATCTACAAGTTAATAAGTAATTTAATTATCTGGACCCTGACAGATAATAAATAGTGAAGAAGAGCAAAATAAGCCGCACCAGAATATGTCACTTTGACATATTGATTATGTTGGAATTAAGGTTACTAAAGAAACAGACAGTGCAGGAAGGACACACTGGGCCTCTTTTGTTTCCCTGAAAGCTGGAAACAAATCTCCCATATGAAAGGGAGATTTCTGGACCAGGAGGAAGAGAGACATCCTTAAAACCAGAAACAGGGAATTTGGAGTCTTGAAGGATATATAAATAAAACTTGTTACTTCCTTTCTGATTTACTTCCCCAACCCTAAAATTCTTCAAAAATTTGTTTTTTCTTTGTCTAAAAGGTATCAAAACTGCCTGTTTTGGTCACTTCTTTGAGTGTCACATCATTGGGGCTCCTGTATATACAAAATTAGTTTTTCCCTTTCCTGTTAATCTGTCTTATGTCAATTTTATTGTTGTATGAGCCAAAGAACCCAAAAGGGAAGAAGGAAATTTTCTTCCATCCCTACAATTATAGGTCAAATGAAAGTATATTATCTTAAACTATTAAATAATGCTGTGAATGGACCTGTTAGACAGTAATCCAGGATGACATTGAAAGTGTTGTAGGGCAGCCCTGATATTGAACGGGTTGCCTGGCTGTGGGTCCTCATCCGCGTGCTTAAAAGGGACTTATGAATACTCCACTACAGGCACACACAAAAGGTTAATAAAAGGTTTATTTACAAGGGAAAAGGAAATAAGGAAAATGTACAACTCAGGGAGAAAATAAGGAAATAAAGTCTTTAATGCGTCCTACCCGATCCGCCAACCTGGAAACCCAAAAGCACTCTCCAAGCTGGCTGGACGCTGCGAGCTGGTGGAGAGCCAAAATGGGGGACCTTCCAAAGCCCACGTGTCTGGCTTTATACCAACCTGGCTGCTTAACCCCACCCTCAGGTCCCAGCCACCTTCCCTTTGGTGGTGATGGGATTTGGAGTTCCCAGTGTCTTTGGCTTTGGCCTGGGGTGGGGTGGAGTCCACAAAGCCTGTATGGAATTAGCTTTAGGACATCCTTTTCCCCCTAACAAAAGGACATGAAGTTATTCTTTTGATTTATTTCCAATTTTCAGTAAGTTTTCATTTTTCTTAGCAAAGGTTTTTGTTAGCTTGTCATTGGTTTATCTTGACTTATTTAATTCATAAATAGATATGAAATTGTCATCTCTGTGCATTTTTTTATTTGTTTGGATCAGTGAATGAGACACTCAGTAAGGGAAAGGTCTACATAGTTTTGACTAAGTTGAAATGTAAGCAAGTCTAGCTGTGTTATTAATTTGAAACTTTTTTCTGTGTGAAGGGAGCTCTTCAAAAATCCAAAAGTTCAATTGAGCCCTTAAGCCAGCATGAGAGAAAGACATATTTTTAATTTTTTCTAGCAAAAGAAAGATCTATTTAGTTCTGAGCTTGGTACACTAATCATTAAAAGACTGAAATTGGGGAAAATTATATTTAACTGTTTACAGCTTATAAGAAATATTATTCTTTCGTGGTTTTTATGCAGATATCCAGAGATTAAAAAATAAATTAATTAAAAACCTGCTTACATGTAGAGACATCATTAAGATTTTAGGTTTTAGATTTTGACTTAGATTAGATTTTGATTACAGATTTTAAGAATGACCAGATTCTTCCCAGATGGAAACCGATTGACTCTATTCAGATGACATTTCTTCTTCATCAGAGGTGGGTCTGAGAAGTTTCACATTTGAAAGTTTCACATTTTCCTTTCAGTGCATTCCATTGTCTTCTAGTTTATACTTATCAAACAAGTTTGTAACTTATTTGCATTGGTGATGAAAATCTTTTAGAGTGGTATTGTTTCTGATGGACATGTACTAATTTTCCTTTTGAAAATATACGTGCAAACTGCAACTGTGTTGTTTAGCCAACTAAGCTTTGATCCTTTCATCCATTCAGCAACTACTATTGACCACCTATTATTTGTCTGGCATTCTTGATAGTGGGGAGATAGCAGTGAACAACACAGAAAGAAAACTATCCCTGCCCTTATAGAGTTCACATTCTCGTGAGAAAGAAGGGGGGAACTTCACCACACAAGGAGGGGGTGACCTCATCCTTTCACTCTGAGAATAAAAAGATGAATTTCTCAGATAAGAAGGACATGTTCACTGATAAACCTACACCTGGATGTTATCCCCCAAACTATATTCTTTTAGGTCAGAAGAAGGGAGAACAGTGATTGCTTTTTCCACTAGGAAAAGGTCATAAGACTGAGACAAAGACAAAGCTTCTTTTAGCTGCTCGATCCTTCACTGCTCTTAAAGTAAGCTAACTCCTTGAAGTAATGGTAGTAGACTTCCTGAGGCTCATAGGACCTCAACTGACCCTTCGTTTCCCATACCAAAGTGACACTTATTGGAAGAGGCCCAAATTAGGTATATTGAAAAAAGCCTATCTGACGCTTTTGGTGAGACTAATCCTACAATTTCCATTGTTTTCCAATAAAAATCAAACTCCTTAGCTTGGTGTAAATATAAAACCCATTATAATCTGTCCCCTGTGCCTATTTCTCCAATCTTTTTGATTGTTTCCCCACTTTGCATTCTGTGTTGCTGCCATATGGAAGTTCTCTACTCCTGCCTTTTTCCTGTCCTCAAAGTAATTCCTGTAATATGTGCTTCATGACTAAGTTGCCTGTCTACTATTCTTCAGAGATGTATCTTTCTATGAAGAGTTCCCTAAACTCTCCAGTTTAGGTAAGATGGCATTCCTTTATGCTCCCATGGTACTCTGATTTGTTCTCCCTCTAATTAGGGTAGCTATTCCATTGTACTCAAATGGGTTGCTTACTTATCTAGAAACTAATAGGTCTGAAAAATCTGTATCTTTTATTGAAAATGTATATCTATATACATTATGGTATTGAATATGTATATAGATATACTTATACAATATGGAATGACTGAACAAATGACTGATTCAGTGGGACATGCATGTGACTTTGAAAGGTGGACGGGCTTTGAAAGATGGATTCTCTCAAGATTAAACTGAACTGAGTATTAGAGGCAAGAGAGTACCATAGTTGCAGGGTATGGGGGAACCAGCTGAAAAAAGGACTTCAGTTTGCTGTTGTTAGAAGTAAATGATGACTGTCTTAAGGAACTGTGATAATTGAAGACATCTGTGTCCTATGTGGAACTTGAGTCATGGATCAATTTTTTTCTTAAGGCTTCTAGAGTGAAATTGGGATAACAATAGTCCAATAAGGAGTGGTTTTTGGGGGTGCAGTAGAGAGATGTTTGAATGACTTAATAAAAATTTCCCAGGTTTTTTACAGTAAGAAAACCTATATTATCAAAGCTTTCTATTTTTTTTGAAGATTTATTTATTTATGCATACAAGAGCTGGGGTACAGGCCAGAGGTGTGTGTGGGGGTGGTGAGAGTGTTCACCAGAGACAGAGTGGGGAACAGAAGAGGCAGACTGACTGAAATACATTGCTGAGGGGAGCAGCAGGTGAGCCAGGAGAAATCTGCTGCGCCATGTGGGTGGCTCCCTGGCTGGGGATCAAACTTGTGCTGCAGTGGCTGTGAATAGTTAGCAATAATAGACCTTAATTTAAACTAATCTTGAAAATTAAACAAGAGAAGATATGTTTTTGTTTTCATTTGGCAAACCATTATTTTCTTTATAAAAATGAGAATATCAGAGTCCTGTGACATGGCAACAGTCAAGATGCCAGGCCCACCTTTTCTACATATTCACAACAAAATTACACCTTAACAAGGAAAATAACCCCTGAAAGATGTCATGATGATAATCCTATACATCACAAATGACAGCTTGATGGAAAGTGTAGGAATTAGATTGTTATGGTGCAGTACAACCAATGAGAGAAAGGGGGGGACAGCCATAAGGAGCCTCTCTATTATATTGTTAACTCAGGGTCACATACCCACATCAAGGACTTTAAAAATGGGGATTATACTGGAGGAGTATAGGAGTAAGGGTACAAAATTGTAATTATCAGCTTGACTGTATGGCTCTAAAACTTGTTCAGTTAGAGTCTGAACTAGTAAGGAGAACAATATCAGATCACTATGTCTTTGAATAGAAGACTATTATTTGCAGCTGTGGATGTGATAAGCAAATTACTCTTATTACCCCCACTCAGAGCCAAAACTGGTAAAACAACTAAATGCTCTTATTAAGGGGAGTCTGAAGGACCTGATCGTAAACAAAAGGAGCAAGCCCCTCAGGGTAAGACTGTATCCTCAGTAAGTAAAGAAAACAATTCTTGGCTATGGCCCTGTCTCATCTACAGTCCTACCCCATACTATATCTGTTGCTCAACCACACCAGAGAGGTTGAAGCTGGCACTAGACTATTTAAGATGGCTGGTTGAGGAGTTGACTAAAGGAGGGGATCCCTGTTGATCTCCACCACACATCTAGGGTACTTAGAGTAATTAGGAAGCATGAACCCTCGATGCTTACTGCAGGAAAGCTTTTAATGCCCTACTGCCCTGTTACATACCTACTACCCTTTACTTTGACCAGTGTCCTGACAAAGACACTAGTTTATGGAAATAACCCACATCTAAAAATCCAGAACTGTGGAATATACCTGATGAGGAGTTGAAGGTATCAGTTTACAACCATGTATGCTGACTTGTGAAAAACAATGAATGACAAAAAAACAGAAATAGAACTATTGAATCTGAAAATACTATAATTGCATGAAAAAATAAAATAGAGGGGCTTTACAGCAGATGAATGCAATTAAAGGAATCAGATCTTGAATGCACAGCAGCACAGGGCACACTAATAGCACAATAAAAGGAAAAAAGAATCCAAATAAATGAAAACATAGTAAGAGCTCTTTGTGATAATCTAAAGAGAAATGATATCTTTATCATGGGGATTTACAGAAGAAGAGAAAGAAACAGGCATAGAAAATTTATTTAAAAAATAATTGCTGAAAACCACCTGAATCTGGGAAACAAAAACAGCCATGCTCCTCCAAGAGGCCCAAAGAGTTACAAACAAAATAATGCCAGAGAGACACACTCCAAGGCACATTATTTAGAACTGTTGAAATCCAGTCACAGGGATGGAATATTGAAAGTTTTGTGAGAATGAAGAGTAACCTAGAAGGGAGCCCCTTTTAGATTTCCTGGGGACTTTTCAGTGGAAAGTTTACAGGCAAGGAGGGAATGGCGGGAGATATTTCTAGTACTCAGAAAAGAAGATCTCCATACTAGAAAACTCTGTCCTGCCCAAAAGATGGGTAATGTGCTTTACTTAAAAAATAAATAAACAAACAAACAAACAAATAAATAAAAATCTCAAAGCAAAGCGAGACATGAAAAGAACACTAAAAAGTCTGTTATACAGCAATAGGGAAAAAAAATATTATACAATGTGGAAGAGAAGGAGAGTAAAAATGTGACCCATCGAACAACTTTGATATCAAACCATTCATTGGGCCACAAGTATAGACCATTATACACTCACCTCAGCAGAATATTCAAATAAAAATCAATAGAAATAACACATAAGACAAAGGTAATGGAGCCTAAACAAAAGATAATAGGAAGATGTCAAAAAGGAAAAAACTAAATAAAAATAAAATAAATGGCAACCAACACATATTAATAATCCATAAATAATTCAAATTCACTAATTAAAAGGTGTAGAGTGACTGAGCAAATTTCAAAACAAAGTCAACCTTGTACTATTTACAAGAAACTCATCTTACTATCAAGAGACTTAGAATTAAAAACCCAAAGACAGTTTTATAAGCAAATGACAATCAAAAAAGTTAGAAACACCTATACTTATTTTAGATAAAATAGATTTCCAATTTTAAAAAGGTGTTTAGAGGGACCTCCCTGGTGACGCAGGCGTTAAAGACAGCGCTATCAAGCTATTGCCAGCCACTGCAGTTTGATTCCCCTGCTGGCCAGGTAGGTGACCCACAAGGAGCAGCAGACCTCTCCTGTCTCGCCTTCCCACTGCTCCTCTCAGCAGTGTGTTTCAGTGGATCTTCCTGTTCTCCTGACTCTGATGAATCCTCTCACCCCCATACCTCTGGCCTACACCCCAGTTCTTGTATGCATAAGTAAATAAATCTTTAAAAAAAAAGGTGTTAGAGATGGATGTTGCATTATGAGTAAGACGCTAATATAATAAGAGGAAATGACGTGTATATATTTGCACCCAGTAATGGAGCACCAGTATATAAAAAGGAATTATTAATAGAGCTAAAGAAATATTGATGGCAGCATAGTAATGCAAGGGCATTTTAATGGTCCACATACAACTTTGGCCAGTTTAGTAAGACAGTGATTTAAGTGTACATGGAACATTCTCAGTAATAGACTATGTTTTGGCACTTAAATCAATTGTCAATCAATTACAAAGGTTGAAATCAGACAAAATACTCTTTCTGAACATAATGCCATAAAATTAGTGATCAAGTGTTAAAAAAAACAAAACTGGAAAACCTTTGAAAACATGGGGGGTAAACAATGTGCTGCTTATTAACTATTAGTTTAAAGAAAAAATTATAGAAGAAATCAAAAAATATCTCAAGACTAATGAAAACAAGGATACAAGCAATTAGATTTTATGGAATGCAACAAAAGCAGTTTTTTAGAGGAAACATAAATTCAATGCAGTCCCACATTAAGAAGCAATAAATATCTCAAATAACAGCCTAATATTATACCTAAAGCAACAAGAAAAGAAATAATAAAAGTAAGAGCATAAAAAAATGAAATAGAAATAAAAAAGGCATGCAAAAGATCAGTGAAACTAAAAGCTGTTTCTTTGAGAAGATACAATTGATAATCTCTAGGAAAGCTAAAAAAAGAAATAAGAAAATATTAATAAAAAGAATTAGAAATGAAAGAGTGCTATGTGCATTATGGAGGGATGTTACATGGTAGAGAAAAGTTATCTGCATGGGTAATTCTGACATCTATCCAGAGGAAGTAGCTTGCCAGTGGAAATTGTGTGCTATATAGGTGAAAAAGATAGGAGGAAGAAAGTTCTAGAAAAAGAGGAAAACATGTGCAAACCCCCTATGATAGAAAGAAGTAAAGCCTATTGAAGAAACAGAAAGAAAATCTGTGGTGCTATGTCAGGGGATGTATTACCAGAGATAAGAAAGAAGACAGTGTGTAGATCTTATTTTTGTTTTCTTTTTCAGTATCCAACCAAAAGAAAAGAAAAATTGTAGGATCCTAAATTCTTATTCAGTGATCCCAGCTTTTTTATATTTGGGTATATGTCATCTCCAAAAAGTGTGATAGGTGTTCTTTGGTACTCTATTATAGTATTTTTCAAATGTGGACAATGTATCTGAATTTTTTTTATAATGAGAAAACACATTATTGAAATAGCATAAGATTAAAAACTTGTAGACATAATGCAATCAAGCTCCATTCATGGAGAACTGTCATAAAAACAAACAACTACAAGAATATTACAAGATCAGGAAGGGAATTTTAGAGAATTTGCAACAGATATACTGCATTAAGTTTTTTACCTGCTCCCCCACCACACAAATCTTTCTTCTCTTAGTTTATATTATTTTTGTACTATTTAGACTTTTTAACTTCATGATGGGTAATCTTATTATGGCAAAAAATGATTGTTCTCGGCTTACCTTTCTTTTTCATTATTTTAAGTTATTTTTTTTCTTCCACATATGTATCACCTGTAGAATAGAGGACTTAAATTTGGTAAGGCAGTTTTAAATGTGGTAAGGCATTTTTGCTGGACAGAGTCACAGTACAGGTCTCCATGTTGTTGCTTCGGAAATTGCTTATCTCTTCACACATTTAGCTCCTGTACTAGACTAGTGTCTTCTCGAGGTGGGGCTTTTTGAGATTCAGTTTTGTACTTGTACTTACAGCAGTTTTTGGCACATTATAGATTCTCAAAGAATATTTGTTGGTTGGGGCATCCTTGGTGGTGCAAGGGGTTAAGACGCAGCACTATGAAGCTATCCACAGCCACTGCAGCATGAGTTCGATCCCGAGGCAGGGAGGTGACCCACATGGCGCAGCAGACCTCTCCTGTCTCACCTGCTGCTCCCCTCAGCAGTGTGTTTCAGTCATTCCGCCTGTTCTGTTCCCCACTCTGTCTCTGGTAAGTCCTCTCATTCCCTGCCCCCACACCTCTGACCTGTATCCCTGTTCTTCTATGTATAAATAAATAAATCTAAAAAAAGAATATTTGTTCGTAAATAAGACAGTACATTAATCCATAGGTAAAAAAGGATCTTTAATGAACACCAATGTCTATCAAATAAGGTTCAAGCTCTTTAATTTGGCCTCAAGAACCAATATTATAAACCCAGCATTTTCTCTCACAGCTTTCACCTGTTTGCTCCAGCCATCCTGGGTTACCCACCCTTCTTGCAAATGCCCTACACTTCACTAGTCTCTTGTTTCTATTTTTGGTTACCTACCCTCATCTCACCTGTAAAATACCCTTCAAAGCCCAATTCCTCTTGTTTCCAGTGGAAAAATATTTCCTTCTTTCTGTCTTTCTACTTCCTTATGATAGACTCTCTCTCTCTCTCTCTCTCTCTCTCTCTCTCTCTCTCTCTCTCTCTTTCTCTCTCTCTCTACCCCCTCATCCCTCTTTCCGTCTCTCATTCACTTTAATTAAGTCTTAGAGCATAAAGGCTATCTTATTCATTTTTGTATCTTTCTTTATCTTCTAAATAATACTCTTTAATTAAATCCCAGATTAGAACAAAATACATTCAATAAATGTAGACTAACTATGAAACAAACCGCTTTTTTTCCTGTTTTATTTTTACCCCAGCCAAAGGAAACTAGTTGAATAATTTATCTGGCTTGATGATGGCAAAGATTATAGGATGCTCTTGGAAGCAATTCAAATAAATGGTCCAAAAAGGGTAAATAAATGATGTGTTTTTGACTTATATTTTAATATTTTGGCTAAAACCATTAATTCCCTTATATTATTTGTTTATATATAAGTTAACCATATAGTAAAGTCTATAATTTGAACTTTTTATTTAAACCTAGAAGTACATTAAATCATGCTTGAATCTGTCCTGACTAAAATAGGGTATATTAGAAAGACACTAAAAGCTAATTTAGAATTTCTCTGCCTTGGGTGTTTCCAACCTTATTTGAATATGTGAGAATGTTTGTATAAAACTGAAGGAGCATTTCTTGGATGAGTATGTAGGAAATGAAGAAATCTCATTTCTGTTGTTTCTTCTCATCGTTTTCTTTCTTTGGTGGGAATTGTGAATGGAGCCTAAGGCAGAACTAGATATGAATTTGTTATTTTACCTTTTGGTGTTTCCCTTATATGGTTTCATTCCTTTTTAATTGAATGAAATGTAGAACACTAAAACATTTTAATAGTGTTTGTGTAACTGTTTAAATCTGCCAGTGTATTTCATAGCACTTCTTATGCAAATGAACATATTGGCAGGGATAGATGAGATAATTGCTGGCTGAGACTTTGTAATAGCTTTTCCAAAAGTGTTTTCCATGAAAAAACTAATTTTATGTGATGGTATAAAGGTAAAGGCTCTGGGAAATGCTGTTTGTATAATCCAAGGGGAATTCCAGTGCATTTCTCATTTAAAGGGTGAGAAATTTTACTCCAAAGAGACTTAACTTCATTTATTCCAATGTTTCCTAATACTTACATGATAGCACACACTCTTTTCAAATAAAGCATATGTCTTAGTTTAGTTTTCTGATCCCTGGCAGGGGATCGTACTCGTGCTTCAGTGACTGCTGATAGCTTCATAGTGCTGCGACTTATTCCCTTGAGCCACCAAGGAGGCTCTTTTTGAATATACTACTTATATATATATTTATTTTTTAAGTGGTTTCTCTAGGGATTGCCATACACATCTTCAAATTTTCAGTTTTTTTTCTTTTTTCTTTTTTCTTTTTTTTTTTTTTTTAAAGATTTATTTATTTATACAAGCACTGGGTACAGTCAGAAGCACGGGAGAGTGAGAGAATTCACCAGAGCCAGAGCGGGCAGCAGAGCAGGCAGAAGGACCAAAGTACACTGCTGAGGGGAGCAGCAGGCGGCAGGAGCGGCCTGCGCGCCATGTGGGACCCTCCTCCAGTGGCCGGGGAGCAGCCGGGGATGGAACCGGCGCTGCAGAGGCTGCGGGCAGCTTCGCAACCCAGTGCTCAACCGCTGCGCCACCGGGGAGGCCCTTCTTTTTCTTTTTTTAAAGATTAATTAATTAATTAATTTATACAAGCACTGGGTACAGTCAGAAGCATGGGAGGGTGAGAGGATTCACCAGAGCCAGAGTGGGGAACAGAACAGGCAGACTGACGAAGTACACTGCTGAGGGGAGCAGCGGGCACGGCAGGAAAGGTCTGTTGCGTCATGTGGGACCCTCCCTGGTGGCCAGGGATTGAACTGGCGGTGCAGAGGCTGCAGGGCAGCCTCACAGCCCAGCGCTCAACCACTGCGCCACCAGGGGAGGCCCTCTTTTTTTTTTTTTAAAGATTCATTTATTTATACAAGAACTGGGGTACAGGTCAGATATGCGGGAGGATGAGCGAATTCACCAGAGACAGAGAGGGGAACAGAACAGGCAGACTGACTGAAATACAATACTGAGGGGAGCAGCGGACATGACAGGAGAGGTCTGCCACGCCATGTGGGAGTCTCGCTGACTGGCCAGGACCGAACCGGCGCTGCAGAGACTTTGGACAGCTTCACAGTGTAGTGCTCAACTGCCTGTGCCACCAGGGGAGGCCCTTCAGAGTTTTCTTAATGTTTTTTCTTTCTCAAAGCATCAGAAAACCATGAAGGTCTGTAATTCAGATCTATTCTACTGCTTGTTTTTCTAAGGCCCACAGGCAAAGTGTTTTACTTTTATTATTTTAGTTAAAATTTTTTTGGTAAAGTTAATTTATTGAGGTAATGTTGATTTACATCACAATGTATGTTATTTCACCACATCCCCCACCAAAGCCCCAGGAATCATTGGGTGCCCTTCTCCCCTTTGCTTCCCCACCACCACATCCCCATCTTGGTCAACGTGCTCTTTCCCCTCCTGTTTCACCCTTCCTCTTCCCCCGCCCCAGTGCCTCTGATTTCATGTAAAATGTGGACTATCCCCTCACCATCTTTATAGATATTGTTTATATTACACTGCTATATTTTCAAATCCTCCCAATACAATGTTTAACTTCTTTTGTTTAAGTTGTCATTGTATTTTTAAGAAATGCAGAGGAAATAAATTGGCTTTTATGTTTACCCATACATTTACCATCCCCAATGCGCTCCTTTCTCTTATTCGATTCTAAGTGCCCATCCAGAATCATTTTTAATTTATCCTGAAGAACTTCCTTTAGTGCTGCTTATATTGCAGGTCTGATGCCAATGCTCTGTTTTCTTATATATGAAAATGTTCCTTATTTTTATCTTATTCTTGAGGAGTATTTCTGTTAGGATTCTGCCTTGACAGTTCCCCTTATCCAACATGCTTAAGGTTTCTATTGCTACTGTATCAAATTACCATAAAATCAGTAGCATAAAGCAATACAAAATTTTTATCTTACAGTTCTGAAAGTCAGAACCCAAAATTAATCTCACTAGGATAAAATCAAGGTGTTGGCAGGACTATATTTCTTCTGGAGGCTCTAGGGGAGAATATTTTCCTTACTTCTTCACTTTCTAGAGACTGCGAGTTTTCCTTGACTCAGGGCTTCAGTTGCAAAGCCAGCAATGTCAATCTGAGTCCTTATTATTGCCATCTCTTAGTTTTGTGTTTTCTATTTCCCTCTTCTCTTCTGCAGCACTTAGTGTAAAACTTTCCTAGTACCTCTACATATTGTGCTTCTTCAGTGCTCAGCAACCACTACTTGTGATTAGTTACACCTCCTTATAATAATCTGAAATTTTAAAACTTTTAATTGTAAAAATAATGTATGCACACAATCATTTGATGAAAAAAAATTATACAAAACTAAATTCCCTTTGATCATTGTCCTCAATTCCTATTTCCTCTTCTCCTAGCTGTCCTGTACTTTCCAAATGTAACCATTGCTAGCATTTTAACATATAGCCTTTAAGATTACATACACACATGTACATACCTGCCTCATAAGAAAAGCAGAGAATTTTTTGTGTTGTTTGATGAGTAACATCATATTGTATATATATTTATAGCATCAGTGCTTTTACTTGCTAATGTCTTAGATATTTTTCCATGTTTATTACATGCAGATTACTACATTTGATAGTCCACTCCATTGTTTCTGTAGACAGTTAATTTATCTTTTTGTAACTCCTTAGGAAATTCTTCTACTGGTATTCTTAATTGAACAGTTAAGCCTCATTGTTTTGGAGTCTACTTGAAATTTGTGATAATTAGGCCAAGAATAAAATTAAAATTTATGGTTGCCAATTAATGACTTCAAAGAATATTTGTTCTAAATAAGAGATAAATAGCTTTTAAACAGTAGTTTAAAATGTACCAATTACACATAAATTTTTACCTATTATCTAACAATGTAATAGCTTGTTCTGCTTAGTGTGCATTTGAAAGTAATAAAAGGTACCTGCCATTAAAATAATTCCAGATTTGTCGCTAATTAGAACTCTGCTTTTGAGAATTTAAACAGTTGTTACCTTCCCAATTTATTTCATCAGTTGGTTCTTCTGCTTTCTGATTAAAGTCTGACAGATTCCAGGATAAGGAGGTCACCTTTTGTTGAGGGATCTTCCCCTTGGTGCAGATGCCTGGGTTGTTAGGAGAAGGGCATATAGGAACTCCTTTTGTTACACTCAGAGATGGAAAAATTTTTGGTTTGTTATTTTGGGTGTCACTGTCAAAAGATAAAACGGGGATGAATAAAGAAAACTAAAGACAAAAAACCTATTGTTTTTGAAATGGATCCTTTTATAAAATCTCTTAGAGAGTTCTACAGAACTGCGTGATGGTGTTTCTGACTAAACACTAAAAATATAACAGGATCTGATCAATATTAGATAGAGACTGCTGTTTCTCCTTTTTTGAGGATTAAACTCACTTGTGGTATCTTTTCTCAACTTGTACAAAGAGGTGAGGTGAATGTTATCAGTCCAGCCCTGGGGATGGAAGAGGAAAGCAAAGGAAGTGGATCTGAGATGCTTTGTTGCCGTGGATATTGGAATTACCAGTTCCTATCTTGCTAGTTTTCTGTTCCTTTTTGGTTGTCCTTTTGACTCTTTAAGTCCCCATTGCACTAGAACTTTAAGGATAGATTAGGAAGTGGGTGGTGAGCACCTTTCAAAGCCTGGGTCCTCACAAACAACACAAAGCCTGTGAGTACAGATTGAGGCCTAAGAAGTGGCCACCACATCCATCACATGCTTCATCTGGGCAGGGGGAGTTAGGAAGTTCTTACAATTGAGCTTACATGTAGAGTATCCTTGGATGATGGTGTCTGAGGCAGAATCTTCACTTACTGCCTTCTTTAGCCTTCCTGGAAAAATTAGGCTGGTTCCAACACACCTGCAAATGAAATGCACTTTAGCAGGAAGCTGAAGTAGCAGAGAAGTCTGCTGCCTCTGCATCATGAGTGAACCCTGGAGAATGCAGTTCTTGCTCAGATACATACTTTTGCTGTTGGTTACAGATGAAATGGAAGGCAGCATAATAAAAAACTTGAGGTGGTATCTATTGGGATTAAAAAAAAAGTCTCTTTCTATTATGTTAGTTTTGTTTCTTGATTTGAGATTGTGTTTTTCTGTTCGGCTAATTAACATTAAGATAATTACAAAAAATAATACACACATTTAAGAATTTGTATTATGTTTAATTTCTGGCAACATTATTGTCTTTAAATGCTTTGTGTGATTTATTTGCAAAAGCAAATACAGTGCATCATTATAGGGTAGCAGATTAACATCTGCAGATAAACCTGTTTTCAAGGTTTTTATCTAATTTAGGAGCATAATTACCATGACAATATTCTTTTGTTTTATGTGAAATGTGTACACAAGAATGTCGAATTAAAGGTATCTGGCATGAAGCTTTCCTTACACAGAAGATATTTTTTATAGGGCTGTCAGATTCTCATAGTTTGTTTTCTTTTATTATAGATTAAAACATTTTGATTTAGATTTTTGTTTCAATTTTTTTTTTTTTTAATAGCAGGACAAGATGAAGCAGCTACACTGTTATAATTAAGAACATAGTTCTTAATCAGTTCCAGAGCCAGACTGACTAGCTATATGACTTTGGGCAAATTACTTACCTCTTGGCTTTAGTTATAGTTTGTGAAAAATGGAAATAGAGATCCAAATGGTACTTTACTGAATTTTCACTATCGTTTTATTTTTGAATGGGGGCTACCTTGTTTCCTGTTCAAACAGATTCTTCTTATTCTATGTTGATTTTGGTGGTTTTATTTTTGAAAGGCAGATCATCTTTTAATTTATCTTTTAGACAAAGGCAGTTGGAGCAGCCATACCTATCAGACATAACCTTAACCTTAACCTTAACCTTAACCTCCTGGAGCTATATGTGGTAATTCTGGATGAATGACTTTGTAAATGTATATCTGAAAAACTTAATCCTATTAAGAACCACTGACACTGATTCCAGAGGAAGGAGATTTGTTATTAATGAGTTGTATTTGTTGTGGTGGCTTTATTAATGCAGCAGTAACAAATGTTTGTGTGGTTTATTACTATAGACAATATACTTACATACATTATAATTTTGGTACAGATGAGGAAATTCTGGCTTGGTATTCAGGTAGCTAAATACTGGGCTTTGTCTCTTATGCTCTTATTTTTCTGCAGTCTTTCAGTTCCCGCCCCTACCTTGTCTTCCTTCTGAGAATGGCATTGATCAGCAAAGATATATTGAACTTAAGCTTTTAGTTTTATTAGTATTTATTTATATTTTATACTGTTTTTTGATTTATTTTTTAATCTAAATTATTGTTTTATTTTTATAATTTATTTTTATATTTTTTATCAATTATTTTCAACTATTTGTATCATCAGAAGAGGTTTTGTTATGGTGATACAAACATGGATTTAAAGGAAGCAAGTTGTACCCCTTTATTAATAATGTCAAAATCATATGACAGCTTTTTACTGCTTGTGTGTTCTTTTTTTTGCTGACCTATAACTTAATTTCCAGTGTCTAGACTGAATAGTCTGGATTTAAACAGAAGGCAAAAACAAAATCATCTGGAACTGATTTTTTCACAGTTAACACTTCTTTCTGATTCTAGTTTCAAGGAGGCTCCTTCCTCCAAACATACCTCCAGATGAAAATCACTTAATTAGCAAAAAAAGACCTGATTGTCCTTAAATGCTTTTCTAAACACTCATGTGGGAATCACTTATGTTGAGAATAAACTAGTCTAGAAAGCCACACATTCCTTCTCATAGAACTGCCACTGTCTCTTGTTCCCCCTGAGTAGGGTCTTGCAAAGGACTGTTTGCTCCTCTTCTAGCTGCTCCAGTCGTTGGCGCAGGCGTGTGTGGCTTTGCGAGTGCTGTGGTAGGACTGAGCTAGACCTCTCCTGTGCATGCACATCCAATCACATGTACATAAAGCTCAGTTTCTCTTCCAGGCTGTTGTTCTGTATATCCTTTTCATTCAAGCAAAAGAGTGGAATAGATTTAAGCCAAGTTATTTATGTAATTAACTGTGTAATGATTGATTGCCAGATTAATGCACAGAAGCAAATTTTCTTTAGTTATGATATTAAGCTCTGTTTTCCTTGGGAAACCCCAAGGCTGTGGACCATGGAAAGTGTGTGATCAGTCTCCCGAAAAGAGTCAGTTTTGCTTCTCTCAATATGCCATCAGTAGGCTTCTTCCAATTAATGTTATCTTGATATGGGGAAATGAGATCACCATGGCCCTTGGGGCCTCAGAAGGTCTGTTACTATTATTTAAAGAATGAGTACTGTTTTCAGAGCATTGAAGACCAAGGAGGCTGAGAAGTTCTTGTCTTAGTCCTTTATCCATTTCCTAATGGAAGGAGCAATCACTTCTCCCCCTTTTTATTTTTTTATTTTAAAGATTCATTTATTTATTTATACAAGCGCTGGGTACAGTCAGAAGCGCTGGAGGGTGAGAGAATTCACCAGAGCCAGAGTGGAGAGCAGAACAGGCAGACTGACGAAGTACACTTCTGAGCAGAGCAGCGGGTGGCGGCAGGAGAGGTCTGTCGGTGCCATGTGGGACCCCTGCGGGGGGCCGGGGATCAAACTGGCGCTGCAGAGGCTGCGGGCAGCATCGCAACCCAGCGCTCAACTGCTGCACCACCAGGGCGGCCCTTCCCCTGTTAATGACCTAGAAGATTGTATTTAGTTTGGGGCATATCATCCAGATGTAGGGGTCTCAGTGAACATGTCCTCCCTATCTGGGAAACTCATCTTTTTTACTATCAAGGAAAAGATAAATTCACCTTGTCAGGTGACATCTCCCCCTTCTCTCTCCTTGATGCTACAGGTATCTTAACAAGGATATATATATATAACAAGGATATTTATATATATATATATATATATATATCTGGTTTTCTCATTTAACTTTAGAATTTACAGTTATGTAAATTCCTACTATATATGTTGCTAAATTGATTTTTTTATTTGTTAACTCATCTGATGCTATTTTGATTACTCATGCAACCCCAGAGAGGTGGGGATTGGTAACCCCTGTACTCCAGCAGAGGACATTAGTGAATAAAGGAGTAGCTGTTATTATTTGTACTAGGAAGAAAGTATGCAGAGCAACATTAAGATTTAGAATTTGAAGAAACTTTGCAAATCCTAACACCCCCCCCCATCTCCCCTGTCCTATACACAACTTGTTGATGGGAAAGGATGTCTTGAACAAACTCCACAAACAGGTATTATGGACCCCATCCCCACCCCAGACCAAAGAGACCCAAGACACCAAGGACTACAAATCCCATAATATCATCATCACTGAAGGGAGGATTGCTGGGAACTAAGGGTGGGCTTAAGCAACCAGGCTTGGCATATAAACAGATACGTGATCCTTGGCGGTGCTTGGTTTTTTACCAACTTTCAGCATGCTCTTGGGGTCTCAGCTCAGCAGAACTGGTAGAATGCATTCACCAATTTATGTCTGTCTTTACCTGAGTTATTCCTTTCTTCATTTCCCCTGTTTGTAACTAAACCCTTTATTAACCTTTTTGTGTGTGTGCCTACAGTTGAGTGCCATTGTAAGTCCCTTTTAAGCATGCAGGTGACAACCCACAGTCAGGCCAACCCATTGCACCTTGGGGCTGCCCGGTAACAAACTGACTATTTTTCTTCTCTTAGTTCAGCAGATAGGGTACTTGAAGATAAGAAAAGTAAAGGGAGCATACGTGGTGGGTGGTGGGGGAATGGGGTGAGGGAGTACTTGACTTATCTGCCAATCAGAGATTTCAGCTCTAAATAGTGTGCTGGTTAAGAACGAGAGTGTTCTGTCCTACAGGCTGCATGGTATCTAGACAGATCTGGAGAGACACAAAAATAGTTGTTGTATTAGAGCTTAGTGATGATAGAGTTTGGTTTATTTTATCACTGAGATAATCATAACCTATGTGGCATACATTGTCTTCCTTGTTGTACTGGATTTACCTTAATTGAGCTATCCTGTCTTCAAATGGCTATTGCAGTAAACTTAGAAGGACTCTCTCAACTCTTTTACTTTTAACTTTCTCTCCAAAAGTTTACTACTCCAAAGAAAGATTATTCTTACTGAAATAAAGTACTGGATTCTTCCAACTTCTCTTTCTATCCCAGACTTTAATTATAAAACCACTATAACACCAGATAGTAAACCTTAAATATTTTAACATTTTTCCCAGCAGGGAGACAGCAGCTCATAAAGCAACATGCAATTATACTAGAATATTTATTTGTCCTTGACCCAGGAAGCCATGCATCAGTGCTTTAAGATGATAAAGTCAGCCCTCCCCACCCTGAGGGAGTTAATGAATTAGCATAAGTACCTGTGAGAAGGTTAAGTACACACAATGTGACAGATAACAAAATAAGGAAAACTTTAAACAATTAACAAGGATTTTAAAACATTAAACTACTGGATATTCTAGAAAATGCTTGTAGATTTAGAGTTTGGCTCAAATGTTATTGATCACCTTAAATAGCACTACCTTATTTTTCCTTTAAGTCATAGTTCATTGTCAAATTCACTTATAAGACAGTTTCAATCTGATTATACGTATTTAGAAGTTGTGGTAATATTGGACATAAATTAGCTAAATTTATCTTTTTTCACTGTAAAAATTATTCGAAGAGAAAGTAATGTTAAAAATAATAAAAGACTTATTAGCCTACCTGAAATATGAATACAAAAATTCCTTTTTTATGCTTCTGTGTATTTTTTTAATTGAAGTAATATTGCATTGAAAATTCTTAACCTGCATGAAAGAGCAGTTTCCAGATACCTTTAAACTGTCTTGTTTCTGTCCAAATTGTTAAGAAGTGAATTTCAAATCTATTAATTCTTTAAAATCAAATCTGATAGGATTTCCACTTAGCCATCTTTGATTAGCCTAGTTTGAATTACTGTCTCTGTACTTGAGATAAATTAAACTGAATTGCTTTAAAAATTCAAATCTGTAATTTAGAGTTTTCATCCTGTAATTCAAATTAAAAGATTTAGTGTTAAATTTGCACATTTATATGTTGACAAGCTTTGCTCTTCTTCACATTGTATGTCAACTCTGCCTGCACAAGCCTCCCTTTTCTTTGTAGCTGTTTGTTAGTGCTGGAGCTTGGCTTGCAAGAGTGGCCCTGCTCAGTTGAACCTGGTGCCCCTGGGCCTTATGCAAGCACTGCACCTGCATCTGGCTGGTGCTCCTGTTCTAGGGATTGTGCCTGCCTGTAGGCAGTATGCAGCTGTTACCTCAACTCTGAAGACATGAGCGAGGGTGCTGCTGGGAAGGTAGGTGGAGGAAGGTGGCCATGGGAGTTAAAAATCCACCACACACAAGTCCAACTCTCTATCTTTTTGCTCTTTGGCGGTAGATGATGGTAGTCCTTGCAACTCACTGGCCTCTTCCAGGGGCAGTCCAGGCCACCCCCCACCACTCAACATGTAGTTAGCCACAGCTTCTGGTTTGCCCTAAAACCCCAGCAGCTAGCCACAGAGCGAACCATTCTCCAAGAGACCAGCTCCTGACATTTGTATTCCATCCTCAGCAGGCCAGCCCTCCCCCTGCATAGCTGGCCTTTTCCGTCACATCTGTAGCCCATTTTAGTAGCTTGTTGAAGACTCAGTTGCCATCTTGACATGAGTGACTACTGCTTGGACTCTGGACTGAATCATGGATGCAGAACCCTATCTTGGGCAAGACAAGCATTTTGTCTCTTTCTTTCTTCCTCCCTCCCTCTTAGCTCTTCCCTTTCTCACTCCCTGTAAATAAACTCTATTATTATTGCTTCTCCCAATGTGTCTGCTTTTGGGTCATGTCCTGCAGTCGTAAGCATGTGGTCAGGACCCACCACCTGGTTTTCCTTTACCCCCAGGTTGACTCAGTTTCATTTGAGATTTCATAAAGCAAATTAGTGAAAATTATCTCTTCCTGGGAGTTTGTAAAAGAAAAGTAGCTACAAGGGAGGAAAAAATACAATAAAAAACTTAGTAAAAATGTCTGATGTTAGTAATAGATAGTCTTGTGATATGTGGGAAAAGGGAAAGGAACAGAATGAGTTTCTCATTAAGAAGCCGTGAACTTCTTCAGGGCAAGAACTATACTTTAATTACAGTGACTTCCATTGGACACCCAGCACAGTGTTTTACTTATGAGATTGTCATGAAATGTTTGTCACTAGAGGGGGAGCCTCCTTTGAGAACATTCTCACATTTGAGTTGCTAGTAGTTTTTAGCGTAAGTTTGGTGGTAACAGTGTTTTATTATTTAATATTTGATTTTTCTGGCTGGTTTTGAATTTGAGTTACATTTACAGATGATGAAATAAGTGTAGAGGATACACAGTAGAATACAAGGAGGATTTAAAGTTAAATACATTTTGGGATTCTTCCTTCACCCTGAAATTATTTTGTTGATTTGTCCTATAGTGTCCTTTTAAATAGTGAGCACCTCAAGTGAATTAAAATATTTATTCTGTTTACACAACTCATTTTACAAATGGCTTTTTAGTAGCACATTGATAAAATATATACCTGGACTCACTTCTTTGAACTTTGTTCCTAAATCCTGTGGGGAAAATATGGGCACACCTGCACACACCTTTTGTTATAGTGACTTAATTGCTTGAAGTTGAGCTGAAACACTGAAAGGAAAATATTTCCTTTTGTATGCTATGCTTTATATAAGTTTGGATTCAGCTAGAAAATGGTTACCAAAGAAACAGTGAAGGTTCACCTTTTTTTTTTTAAGAGAAAAATAGTGTTTTCCTATCTGGGAATATATTCATATTTATATCCTGACTTGTTAAAAAAAAAAAATTTTAAAGAACAAGTGAGATAGTCAAGGTAAGAAAAATAAGTAGAAACCAAACATATATATATATATATATATATATAAATTGCTTGTTGAGAGAACCTGTGCAATCACATGACCATGCATTGGTTATTAGCTTTTGAGCAAAGTCAGTGCAAAGAGGATAATATGAATAATGTAACATTCCCAGTTTCTGTACCAGAACCAAGTTCAGTCCTCTTCCAAAGACTGTTATGTTGAACTGATCTCAGGAACACTTCAGTGGTGAAATTGTGACATTCAGTCAGTCAGTCAACAAGTGTTTATTGACCCTGAACAATTTGTCAGTTCCCATGCCAGATACTGACAAAGCACAGACCATATCTTTAAGGAGTATAGAGAAGTGTGTGTGTGCGATCAACCAAGAAAATAGATTGGGAGATCACAGTAGAGAGAACAAATTCTACACAGGAAAGTAATCTGAAGCTATTAGGTCATTTAATAGCGATTGGGAGAGGGAGCATATCTGAGAAAGGCAGCTGGAAGATGTGATGGTGCAGTTAAGTTCTGAAGGCTATGCTCTTCTTTTTTTTTTTTTTTTTAAGATTTATTTATTTTTATACAAGAACCGGGGTACAGGCCAGATGCACGGGAGGATGAGAGGATTCACTGGAGACAGAGCGGGGAACAGAGCAGCGACTGACAAAATACACTGCTGAGGGGAGCAGCAGTCTGCTTCACCATGTGGGATTTTCTCCGGACGGCTGGGATCGAACCCACACTGCAGAGGCTGTGGACAGCTTCACAGTGCGGCGCTCAACCGCCTGCGCCACTAGGGAGGCCCTGAAGGCTATGCACTTCTTAAGACCCTAACTAAGGTAGAAAATGTTCTGGGTAGAGAGGTATGTTCTATATACAAAGTGACAGGCAAGAGTGTGATGCCTTTTGAAAATAATTTATGACAGAAACAGAGATTACAAAAGGGAGAAAGTGTTGAGAATGAGACAGAGAGATAACTTGGGCACATTCCAAAGGCTCTGCTATGTTGTGCTCCAGAGACTGAGGACAGTAGGATTATGATATTACAGTCTTAATCAAGGGCAGAGCTTGTTGAGAATAGTATGGAACGGGGGCGGGGAAACTAGAGGGAGTTACTGCAGTGATCCAAGTAAGAGATAGCAGAGGTGTAGACTAAAGTTGTGATAGGATGGAGAGAAAGGAGATAGATGCAAGAATTACATTAAGGGGCAAAACTGAAGGATTTGTCCATGAGTGGATGAGAGACAGTGAGGAAAAAGTAGGAACTGAGATAACTCTTAGAGTTTGGCGCACTTACTATGCAGAAGAGTTAACAGACAGATCTAAACTGCTATCCTTGAAAAGCACTGCTTGCAAGACCCTTCCTTGGCTGGTATCTAATATCGGAGAACTTCGATTTCTGGAGGGTTTTCTCCATCTCTAATAGGTAGGGTTCACTGTGCCTATACTGTTTATGTACTTCTGGGAGTCTGAAATTAGACAGAAGCTGTTTATGTGACCAACCCCCAATAAAAATCATATGATGTCTCTACAAGCTTCCTTGGTTGACATTTTATACATGTTATAACTCCTTGTGGAATAATTAAGCAGTTCCTGTGTGATTGAGCTAGAAAAGACCCTTAAAAATTTTCATTTGACTGGGTTATTTTCTTTGTTGTTGTTGAGTCTCATCAGCTCTTTGCAGATTTTTGTGATCAGTCCTTTATCATTGGTGTTGGGTGCAAAAATGTTCTCCCAGTCAGTGGGGTTTCTCTTTGTTTTTGTTATTGTCTCTTTTGTTGTGCAGAAGCTCTTTAATTTGATGTAGTCCCAGCTGTTTATCTTTGCCTTCACTATCACTGCTTTGGGTGATGTATCTGTAAAGATGTCTTTGATGTGCAAATCACGTAGTGTTTCGCCTATATTTCCTTCTATATATTTTATGGTTTCAGGTCTTATGTCTAGTTCTTTAATCCATTTTGAGTTGATTTTTGTGTATGGTGTGAGGTAGTGGTCATTCTTTTGCATGTAGCAACCCAGTTTTCCCAGCACCATTTATTGAACAAACTTTCTTTGCTCCAATGCATAGTCTTTGCTCCTTTGTCAAAGATTAGTTGACCATAAATCTGTGGGTTTATTTCTGGATTTTCTATTCGATTCCATTGGTCTGTGTGTCTGTTCTTGTTACAATACCATGCAGTTTTGATGATTATGGCTTTGTAGTATAGTTTGAAGTCTGGGCAGAAGAGCTAAAAAGAAACTTCTCTGAAGAGGAAATGCAAATGGCCAACAGGCATATGAAAAAATGTTCAACATCACTTGTCATCAGGGAAATGCAAATCAAAACTACCATGAGATACCATCTTACACCAGTGAGAATGGCACATATTAAAAAAACTAGCAACAACAAATGTTGGCGAGGTTGTGGAGAAAAAGGAATTCTCCTGCACTGTTGGTGGGAGTGCAAACTGGTCCAACCACTATGGAGAGCTGTGTGGAGATTTCTTGACCTACTAAACATAGAGCTTCCATATGATCCAGCAATTCCACTCCTAGGTATTTACCCAAAGGACACAGAAACATCAATTCCAAAGAGCACCTGCACACCTATGTTTATAGCAGCACTGTTTACAATAGCTAAGCTTTGGAAACAGCCCAAATGCCCAAAAACAGATGACTGGATCAAGAAGATGTGGTACATATATACCATGGAATATTACTCAGCATTCAAAAAAGATAAACACATGCAATTTGCAGCAACATGGATGGCACTGGAAGGGATCATGCTCAGTGAAATAAGCCAAAAAGAAAAAGAAAAATACCGGAAGGTCTCACTCATAGCAGGAATCTAGAAAACTTAAATAAGGGACCAGGAAAATGAATAACTATAAGAAAGTGAAAATCAAAATCAACAAAAAACTATGAACCAGAGACACTTTTTGGGGGGTGGGGGACGGGAGGGGAGGATTGGGGTCAGAATGGGGGGGTTGCAATTGTATGGGGAATATAAAAATAAAATTTATTATAAAAAAAAATTTTTCATTTGGTTGATTTCCCTCAGACTTCACCCCTTGCATCTTTTTCTTTGCTGACTTTGCTTGGTATCCTTTTACTGTAATAAATCCTATGTAGACATGAGTGTGACTGCTGAGTCTTGTGAGCCATTGTAAGTCATCAAAACTGGGCATGTTCTTGGGTTCCATCTGACACAGTCATCTTTTGATATGATGGTATACATCACAGACATGAAGAATGTTCAATGAGTAACAGGTTTGGGGATTAGGATTGTGATAAGTTTTACTGTAAGTATTCCAATTTAGTTTTTGTATTGCATTATTAGCATGACTTTGAGCAAGCATTTTATTATTGGTTCTATGTTGCCTATTTCAAAGTTAATTTACCAGGAAAATCTATTTTTTTCACCTCCATTAATTCATGTAGCAAATATTGGTTGAAATTTTTTTTTTTTTTTTTTGCGTGGAAGAACTGGGGTATAGGCCAGAGGTTGGGGGGTAAGAGGATTCACCAAAGACAGAATGGGGAGCAGAACAGGCAGATTCACTGAAATATACTGCTAAGGGGAGTAGCAGGAGAGACAGGAGAGCTCTTCTGTGCCATGTGAATTGGCTCCTGGACTGGGGACAGAACTCAGGCTGTAGTGGTGATAACACTGAGACTTGGTTGCAATCTTATTGAATGTTTGGGTCTGGTTAAAATGAACATGTCAAAAGGCCACAGTAATTCTTAGGAATGTACATCAAGTGTTCAAAGAGATTATTTTATTGGAAAGATGTTATTTGCCTTTGAAAACTCATTTCAAAAATCAATTATTGAATTATTTAATATGTAAATATCTTGTCATTGAGAAAAACAGAAAGTCTTCCTGTGTTAGTAAATGGTCAAGGTAACTAGTATGTGAAATTGGTAGTTGTACTTACTTCCAAATGGACGCAGCACATAGCAGGTTCATCATCACTCGGGCAATGTTGCTGCTCTCCTGATCTTACAATGAGTTGTTTTCATTGTACTCCACGATCTAGGAGTTGAATAGTGCTGCTCATTTTAGAGAAGTGCCCCATTAAGCATTTTAAAAGGTTTCAAATGTCTGTTTCTAATGAGGGTAGCTATCAATAATACTTGGATTATGTTAGGGATGAAAAAGAATGAATGGGTACCACAAAGGTGACCAGAACTATACACTAAATGTGTTCCCAGCAGTGTGCCTGCATTCCCTGGTTTCTTTCTTTTTTTTTTTTTTAAAGATTTATTTATTTATACAAGCACTGGTGTACAGTCAGAGGCACGGGAGGGTGAGAGAATTCACCAGAGACAGAGCAGGGAGCAGAACAGGCAGGCGGACCGAATTACACTGCTGAGGGGAGCAGCGGTCAAGACAGGAGAGGTCTGCTTTGCCATGTGGGAATCTCCCTGGCTGGCTGGGAATCGAACCCGCGCACAGAGGCTGCGAACAGCTTCACAGCGTGGTACTCAACCCGCTGCACCACCTGTATCCCCAGACACTTAGACCAAGCTCTCACTATCCAAATCCAAGAGCTACATTTAAATCCTGTTTCAGTCACTTAACATAGTTACTGACATGTCAGAAGTCCTCAGATTCTGGGCATTCCCTGGTTTCTGATTAACTGGCCAACAAAATAAGAAAATAAAATGGAGCCTATCTTTCTTGGTGCAAATTGAGTGATTATGCTAGAGCTTAGATCTAGAATTCATAGTACAAATGGAAATGGCAACAATCCTGAATGCTATACTTCAGGAATGACTGAGGGAGCTTAAAAAATAATAATGAAAAAAAAAAAAACCCACAAGATTTATCTTGTTTTTCTTTTTTAATTTATTATCTAAGGAAATCCAAAGAGGTAATCTGAAATTTTGGGAAGATCATGTCATTTTTGTTGTTAAATAAAAATGTTCAGAATTAAAATGCATTTAGACTGGGGTACAAATTTATGATGTGTTCTCCAATGTAATTGTAAAGGACTCTTAAAACAGTTGTTCAAGTTAAATATTTATATTTCACAGATTTTTGCCAGATCCATTGCACACTTGTTAAGAAATTTTTTTAAGTTTTGAGAAAACTTTTAAAATATAATTTTTTTGGTAATCTCTGGAGTTGTTCTATTTGTTAACATTGCAAAATTCAGTATTATAGCAAGCATTCTTTACTGTCTTCTCTACTTTAATTTTAATGTTAATGCTTAAATGCCTTCTGTTCCAGCATGAATTTTGCCTAACAAATATTGTTAGTAATTAGACTCTTACCATTTTAAGCTGGCTTCTCAAGCAGGGAACATATTTCTTCTTCATTACTTCTTTCTAATTGCATGCCAAAAAATAAAATATTATCATGCCACAAAATAATTGTCTTACTTTCCTTATTCCTGAAGCTTAAGACCTTTCAAAAGAAAAAAAAAAATTTTTTTTCTTAATTTACTTCTCTTCTGAGATATATTTCTTTTACTTTTAGTTCTTAAGAACCAAAGATCAACTCAACATACTAACTTATTCTAAACTTATAGTAAATAAAAAGTAAAAAAAAAAAAAAAAAAACCCTAATTCCAGTGTAGTAGCTGCAAATGAAGACCCTCTAGTTGATAAGATATCTGTTCAGTTTCATTTTTTTTAAAGATTTATTTTATTTATTTATGCACATAAGAATGGAGGTGTAGGCCAGAGGTGCAGGGAGTGAGAGGATTTACCAGAGACAGAGTAGGGCGCAGAACAGGCAGATTTACTGAAATATACTGCGGAGGGGAGCAGCAGGTGAGACAGGAAAGGTCTGCTGCTCCATGTGGGTTAGCTCTCTGGCTGGGAGTTGAACTCATGCTACAGTGGCTGGTGATAGCTTGATAGTGTTGAGACTTAACCCTTACGCCACTGGGGAGGACCTGTTCAGTTTTAAAAACATTGATTTTTGCTAATTCTTTTTTTTAAGTTCTATTATTATTCTAGAATATTCATAATCACTTTAATTTGAGTAGTTCTTTTTTTTTTTTTTCCTCTAAGTGACTGTAATTTATTATCCCTGACTTTTAGCTTAGAAAACCTGGAAACAGTATGCCTTGGATATAGTATGACTTGGATATAGTATCATACTCAAAGGATCTGCTGCCTTCACTCATTTACTTTTACCACTACTGAATTTGGAGTCTATTGTAGATGTGGCTTTGAGTGGGCAATTGGCTACCTTTGTTAAAAGTATAAGAAACATCATCTATATGTTATTTTAATCATGCTAAAAGCCCTTTTTGTATACTGTTTGATTTTGAAAATTCCCAACAGTTTTTTTTAATTGTTTCCTCTAAAAATTGCTTTGTGTTTGTGAGCTGCTACAGTTTAAGTTCTATAGAACAGCAAAATGTTTTTATGTGGCCCTTCAGACAGCCAGCTGTTATACTTGGCTTTAAAAAGACTTCCTCAAGCTTCCTTATACTGGCTTTTCAAAAGTAATCTTCCAAGTTTTTGAGAAAGAGTAAAATTTTTATTTCCCTAGGAGAAAGCCATGGAAAAGACCCAATTCTGCCAAGAAGAAATGAATCATTTATTCTTTCATAAGATATAGTGCTATTTAGGTTGCTGACTGAGATTTGTTCCATCTTTCATCATTTCCATCATACATTTTTAGTGAAAAAAATCTATTTGAAGAACAATAGTGCATTAGAAGGGAGGGAAGAAAGGAGAGAAGAAGAAGGGAGAGAGGGAGGAAGGAAGAAAGGAAACCACCAATGAATTGAAACCCCAACACCACCCAAGAAGCCACTTCTTCATTTTTGCGTATGACTCTATCCTTTCTATACCTATTACAGGTAGACTTCATCAAAGAAGAAGGATAATATTTATGGAGAAGTTTTTATGTCTCATTATTATGTTAAGTTCATCAGTGCCCTTGCAGTAATTAGATGCATTATTTCTTTTGCTCCTCACTGTCACTAAAGATCTTTGAGGTAGATATTACAATCTCCATTTTGCAGTTGGGAAAACTGAGGCAAGTAGTGATCACATCAGGTCACAGCACCAGGATTGCAACCTGTGATGTGTGACTCTGGGAATTGTAACTTCTATGCTCAACTGGTTAGCTAAATAAGGAAAAAAATTGTCAAAGACAAAAGTTTTGACTCTTTATAAGAGACCCTTATATGTTAACAGAAGTAACTATTTTCCATAAATTTTATTTTGGTTGAAAATGCACATGGGGCCTCCCTGGTGGCGCAGGCGGTCAAGCGCCACACTGTGAAGCTGTCCGCAACCTCTGCAGCGTGGGTTCGATCCTGGCCAGCCAGGGAGATACCCACATGGCGTGCAGACCTCTCCTGCCGCCGGCTGCTCCCCTCAGCAGTGTACTTCGTCAGTCTGCCTGTTCTGTTCTCCGCTCTGTCGCTGGTGAATCCTCTCACCCTCCCGCGCATCTGGCCTGTACCCAGGTTCTTGTATAAATAAACCAATCTTTAAAAAAAAAAAAAAGAAAATGCACTTGTCAGCGCTGTCATGGTTTTGTATCTTATCACTTCCCCTTTCTAATGTAGCATCCTGCCACATATCATTTGCCCGCAGGTAAGAAGACCTGGTAAGATCACAGAAAAATTTTCCAGGGCACATTTGGGAAGACTTGAATCCTAGAAATTGTTTGCAGATTGAAAATTGAAAATTTTACCATCAGTTCGACCTAGATAATTATCACAATAAACCTTAGTTTTCTCATCCAAAAACCTGCAACATTCAGTGTTGCAACATTTAACTTAAGTCACATGCCCAGAGACACAGAGCTAATAAATATTGTAACTGGGATTGAAATGAGGTCTGCTGACCCCAGAGACTTGCTTTTAGTCACTAATAGTCAAGATAATGTGTTTGGGAACTACATATATGTATTTTCAAAAGTTGTATGCCTGTTTCCCACCTCCTACCTCCTCCACCTAACATAATCATATAAACTACATGAGTAGATAGATATATTAGTGGAAGAATAGTGAAATCTTTAATCTACCATCTCAAATTCATGTTAGACTTGCTGTTATTTGAAAACGGTGTCTGGATTATATCTAATATACATTTTAATTAGCCCGGGTTTTTCCCTCTTTTATCCATCTCATCTGGACACCACCAAGTAGAAAATAAGTCTTGTACTATCAGTATCACCTAGGAAATCATTTGTATCCCCCAGAACTGTGTAATCACATGTCATCCCATCGATCAGTCACATGACACCATTATCCTGCCCTCCTGTGAGGTCTCAGAATATGGCAGACTTGGATTTCACTAGTTAAAAGCTGTCTGGAACTTTAGTTATGGCTAATGATTCTTTTTTTCTCCTTTTAAAAGATAAGAAAAATGAATGGACTGTTTTATAACCCCCTTTCAATTCTCTGATATTCAGAAAGGAAAATGTAAAAGGCATGGTGCAGCTGTTTTATGTCACAGTTTATAATCTAATTAAGTGTATTTTATCCAAATCATTATAGACTTCATTAAAGCTGGACTTTTTATAAGAAAGATGATGAGGTAAATTTATGCAGAATCATCTGGGTCTTTTAAGTTGTGTGATCATGCCAGCAGTGTCTGATTAAACCGAAAATCAAATCTGCCTCTCTGATTTATTTGGTCATTTATTTTTGGAAAGTTCTTGCTCACTTTTTGTTAGCATACACTTTTCAGAATTATTAGTAAGTAAAATTGGTTGTTTCAGACAGAGTTCCATTTGGAAATAATGCAAAGGCTGCCTAGAAGCCAGTGCATCATTTGAACATCCTGGTACATGTGGGAAATAAAACATCTAAAGTAACTGGCATAATCTAGGTCAAAGAGAGATGAAATTATGTTTTCTTGCTATGATTTTGTACTGTAGAAGAAATTAGTTTCATGGTCTTCAGCTTAATTGCCAAATTTTTCCAGTGTTAGGGAGAAGTATCAAAGCTGGAAATTGATTTGGAAAGAGAAAGTGACTCATGTTAGTTTTAGTTACATAATTTGGATATAATGATTCGAGTATTTTCTCTCATATTATTTTCCATGTGATTTCTAGTTCCTGTGTGACTCCCTAGTCTGTCATATTAAAAAAGAAATTAATATTAAACTGTGCTTAACAAAAATCTCATCTTTCTAAATTGTACGTGGAATGTTTCCTCTTCATAATTTTATATTTTCTGGATCAAGGTGAGTCTGTGGCCTTGAATTTGCCCATCGTGTTAGCTCTAATCATGTAATCCTAATGACATTCATAGCTTTTCCCCACGTGAATAATTTATTCTATCAGTTTAACTGTGGTTGCTCCCAAGCAGTCCTGAATTTGTATTCAGTAAGGGACAATATTAAATATAACGTAATGGTTAATATTCAGTGGGAGCTTAGCTCTTGCCCAGCTCCATTAGCCATGAAAGTAGCACCCGTCTTGCTCTCTCCCAGTCGATTGTATACATGTGTGTGCTTGTGTAATAACAGAAACAGACCATGCAGTAGGCACAATATAAATCCCCAACAACTTCTCCTATTTCCAATTTCAGTTCTGGACTGCTTACAAAGACCTGATTTCCCCCCCCCCATACCATTTAGCTCTTGATATTCCTCATATCTCAGCTAGAAATTCCTTTGCTTATCATGATTTCATTATATATGTTGGATCTGACTCTCTGAACTACTTCTTCATTAAGTGCTTTTGCTTCCTTTCTCAATAGTGATTAAGATTTTTCCTTCATGTAAACTATCTCGTATTTTTTCCAGGTGAACAGCATACCCAGTTTGGCCTGACTTTGAGACCCTCCACTTTTGCTAAGCTTCCTATGTATAAAATCCTCCTCTTAGTTTATCTGGGAGCTGTCTCTTGACAACTGTGTTATAAATGAAGGCTCTTTGAATTGATAGTTGGCTAAGACTATCACTGTGACTTTTTTTTAATGTGTTGGATTAGGCCTGCCTGGCTAGAAGCCATCCTGACACTAGGAGTTTTTAATGATCTTCATAATGTAAACATGAATATGGGTCTAATGAAGCCCAATAGCAAACATTTAATCTTTCATTCCCAGTAAAAAGAATGTTGCTTTGTGGTTCATTGCCCTAACCTCCTTGAATTTTGTGAAAGGCTAGCCATTAGGTATATTAATACACTCATTACTTAATCTCTAATACTAAGTTGCATTCCTTGTTGATCTTTCTCTATATCAATCTTTTTGTTGCTGTGTTGAATTTATCTTATGTATCATATGATATGTGTTGTTTTTTGTAGAATATATTTCATTAAATTTCTAGTTGTTTATTTCTAGAATAGTGTTAATGATTTTTTAAATATGATTATCTTGCAAATTCTCTTATTAATGTCTTTTTATCAGAGATGAATTTTCAAAGTATGCAATCATAACCACCTGCAAGTACAGATGATTTGCTTTTTTATATATGTGTGTGCCATGTAAATTCTTATATATATGTACAGATAAATTCTCATGTGTGCGTGTGTGCATTATTGCATAAGCCAGAACCTGCAAAACAATATTTTAATAGAGTTAATGACAGTCATCCTTGTCAGGTTTCTTATTTTATAAAAAATTTGGCATTGTTTGCTTTTGAATTTTGTAACATTTTCCTTATCATGTTAAAATAATTTTCATCTTTCCAGTTTAAGAATTTTTTACCTACTAACTTATTTTATTTTTTAACCTACTAATTTATTGACCTAATTTGTTGTATACATATTAGTCTCCATAGAGTCCCCATTACCAGCTCTGCAGTGTTGATCATAATAGAGAACTTTTCATCATGATGTATGCCTGGTGAAAAGGGCTGGGAATTAATTTACTTGATATATTTTTTTCAGTGTCCCATGATGTCTAACCTCTTTTTCAAGCATGTGACAGAGCTGGCATCACCTATAAATTAGTTCTATCTTTATGTACCCACATAATTCTATCTCCAACCATCCATTTACATGAGATTATTTATACTGGCACTGTCATTAACATACTTAATGTGCATTTCTCTGAAGGTAAAATGGACATCCTGTAATGCCTTTGTTTTAGGTGCTCTAATTTTTACTAAAGTATGAATACCTTTGTATTCATGCAGAACATGTTATTTTAGTGTGGGGAAAAAATGAACTTATTTAAGCTCTTTCCCATAAATTGAACCATGAATCATTATAATTTGCCCTAAGAACTGAACCCAAGTAATGAATTTTTATTGCACAATGAACTCCCCCTAATTTAGAAAAATATACTGTGAATCAATTCAAGTTAGATCGTGTTTAATTATTTACAAAACTATTGAATTAGAAGAAAATTTGAATTTATATTATTTTGTGATATGACTTCTTTCCATTTATAAGATACAAGTCTTGGATGGAAGAGGCTGCAAGAGGACTTCATTGAGATCAGGGAGAGAAACAGAACGCACCAAAAGTCTGTCCTTTTTCACTAGAAGCTACCTGAGGACCCTGTAGCAGTTTTAATTAACCCTGAATATTCCTAAGTCACATGTTCTAACAGGTTTTCCTTTACCTGGAGACCCCAGAAATTATTGGTGAGAATAATTATTCAGTCTACTCTTTGTATTCAGAATTTTTGCCTCTGGCAGAGAGCTCTAACCCCAGTGTTTCTAAGAAAAGAAAAAACACACATAATAGCTTTGGGAGGCTGCCAGGGAAAAACTACCCCCTCAAACAATTATTCTATATTATCCTTCACTGCACATATGATACATTATTTATCATTTTCTAAGCATGTTCATTATAAATGCTGTTTAATCACATTTTAAAGGTAAACAGTTTGCGTTGATCAATTTATCATCCAGTATCCCACTCCAACTCAGCACTGATTCTTTCCAACAAAGCTATGCCCTGCAGGAGAACATATGTGTTTAGTTTTGTTCCACTGTTTTTCTAAAGACTGAGAGCCACACCCATGTTCTACTGAGTTATCCCCTGTGTTTCAGGCCCATATTAAAATAATCATCTTGTTTTGGTAGTGTTGGTTCTACCACAAGATATGTTTTAATTACTTGCAGTAGTTATTTTTGCTTTTCTGGGTCTATGAATATCTGTGATCTTCATTTTGCGTTCAGAATATGTGAGTGTTTTTCCACTACGATAGGTGTTTTAGCTTATAGTTGTATGTGTTCAGTGAATATTTAATCGAATGACAGCAATGCATGGTGAAACTTCGGTGGATTATGTAATTTTATGTGTGTTATCATTTGATCTTTAATTCATCCTTCAGATACATTTAATAAGCTTATACTAAGAGTATGAACTATATGGAACATTGGAGGGAATCTTAAAGATCTTAGTTCAGAAGAAAAGATAGCAGGGAATTATATGATTTAGGCTTTGATAAGGGTAAATATAGGATTCCTGAGTGTTGACTCAAAATGAGGCTGAAGAAGGAGTTGAAGAAGGCTTTCAAGAAGTGAGTCTTTGGCCTAGTCCTAAAAATAAGGAAATGGATAGCACCAGCAAGAGGGGCTCTGTGTATTTGAATGGTTGATGAATACAGTTTTAATTTCTTCTTGTGGGATAGTGAAGAAACATTTTGAACTTAAGATGTCATACTAGGTGCTTGTTATAGAATTGTTTCATTGATAATATTAAATCCTTTCATACGGGTAGCTAATTAAACAATACCCCTAAAGAGCAAACTAGGGCTTGGAATGTGTACCACTTAAAACTGCCTTATTCTTCATTGCTAATTTGCAATTAGGAATTTATAGACAGTCTCAGAATATGGTTCTTGAATTATGATTATTTCCCTATAAATTCCCCATGGATCCCCCCCCCAATATTTTTGTTGTATTAATTTGTTTCTAATCTTAATTTTCTCCATTCTTACAATATGTAATATATATCTGTTACTCCAGAGGAACATCTTATAAATATTAATGAGCATTGAAGAATATTGGAAATTCAAAAGATGATCTGCATAAATGTAGAGCTTGGAGGGAAATAGTTGGCTATCCATTATTTTTTTTAGCTGTGCATTCTAAAACATACAGATAACTTGCCTCCACAGCCTATTTGTAGCAGGAAAAACATAAATGTTGGAATCAGATGATTCTGGACTCACATTCTCAGTATGCCATTATCAGTTATATGACTTAGGACAAATTCTTTAGTCTTATTGACCCTCACTTTCTGCAACTATGAAGCACATGCTAAACTAATTGTGTAGAAAAGTGTTATTATATTCATAAGGAATGAAGATATAGTGGCTATTTTTATTGGTAGTTTTATCTAGGAATGTGAATTATGATTAAAGCATATGTATTTGATCATAGTCTAATATCAATTGAGCTAGGTATAACTTCATCTGAATCCATTAAAAAATATGACCACTCTAATGTCTTTCAGAAGCAGGTCATATCTGTTTCCTTTTCAGAAAGTTATCTATTCAAATCTTCTTATTGAATTGAATGATTGCTTTATATACTTTGGATATTAACCCCTTGTCAAAAGAATGATGTGCAAATATCTTCTCCTTTTCAATTTGCTGATATTTATTTTACTGTGCAAAACTTTTTGAATTTACTGTAGTTCCAATTTTTTATTTTTGTTTTTATTTTCCCTTGCCATTGGGATTTAGTTCTCAAAGTCGTTAACTACTGACTGGTTTAATACAACCCAGCCAAGAACCCTGTCACCCAGAAGGATTTATCCCATTGTGGCCTAACTCAGTGTTTCTGTCAGTGAGAACTCCATTTTGAATTAATTTTTCAAATTCCTATCAATAAGCTATGTTCAGAGGGCAGTGTCAGTTTTACTGGGATATTTCATCTGAGAGAAACAAAATGTCATGTCTGTGCCGTACCAAACCCAAGTTCATGTTTGCTTAAGAGAAAATGTAAACAACAGCATTTTCTTGATTTGTGGTCTTAAAGCACAAGTAGTTGACTTATGATTAAAATGTGGTAGTGAGGCATCAATACCAAGAAGTTTTAATCCTGGTAGTTTTACTATTGCTCTAACCCCTCAACTTGAAACTAAAGAAGTGCTCTTCCATGTTAATATTTGTATGATAATATTTATATTGTGTAGGGCCTCCCCGGGGCGCAGCGGGTTGAGCACAATGCTGTGAAGCTGTCTGCAGCCTCTGCAGTACGGGTTTGATTCCCGGCTGGCGAGGGAATCAAACTTGGTGCAGCAGACCTCTCCTGTCTTGCCCGCTGCTCCCCCCAGCAGTGTATTTCAGTCAATCTGCCCGTTCCGCTCCCCGCTCTGTCTCTGGTGTATCCTCTCACCCTCCTGTTCCTCTGGCCTGTACCAGTTCTTGCATAAAAAAGTAAATCTTTAAAAAATATATTTATATTGTGTATAATGTGTAGCAAATAACCAGAACAACCCATAATCAATTATAAACCAAGCATTTAATAATTCATTTGAAAGATGCATTCTTTTTATGTTTTATTATAGGATCTTTTTAGGTTGATTGAATCAATTCTGTTTAATACTACCCAGAAGAAATGTCCTAATTTTACATAGCCATAGATCATGTTGGACATTAGCTATAACTTATCAAAACGCAATGGTGTTAATATACCCTGAATTAACATAAATTACTTTTCTAGCTCTTGGAATGAATTTGGTCTCAGTAATTCTCTTTTCTTCCCAAGTCTCCTTTGATCTTATGTTCAAATGTTGAGAATTCTCAGTCTTGTCTCTGTCTTTGAAATACAATAAAGGTAACAGGCAGAGAGGGTCGAACCTGTGACCTTACTTCCATTACAACATGACCTATTCAATAGAGAAAACTCCTATCCACAGCCTTTCTTTGGAGGGTTCTTTATTGCTGTATAACTGATGTTTGTCATCTTGAGACTCAACTAAATATCACCAATTATTCCTACCCTTTTAATCCCACATGGTATGCTTGCACACTGGGTGTTTAGTAAAATTTATTGAGTCAATTAGTAAATGGAGACATCAGGTCTCCAAACAGTAAGTATCAGTTATTCCTTTGAGGAATGTAGCGGTATTATGGTCACATTTCAGACTCCTCAGATTGTCCTAGAAATTGTATTTATTATTGAACTGTGTCTTTCTTGTTACCCAAAGCCTATATTTCCCTTGATCACTCTTGTTTTATATGTTGGTCTTTGTAAATATATGTTTTCTAATATATATTTTGTAGGCAATATAATGAGAAGGGGTAGGGATAAGCATTTACGTATTTTGCATCTGGATGAACATATACATAAAATATACATCTATGTATAATCACATATATGTAGAGAATGGTATGTAAGTATGATACGTTTGTTCTCCTGTGCCAGAGCAATCACATTTTCATGGATTATTTTTATAACTCAAGTGAGAAATCTCAAACTGTTATTGTCCATTGCTAGTATTTTATTACTTACCAATGCAAATCCATGATGAAAGTTCTAATTTCCATGGTCTGTTTTTGTCTCTCTGCCTATACCTGTGTTTGCTTCTTCATGGTAGTGAAAAGTAAGCAAAGCTAATTGTGGCTTTAAAATATTAAACCTGAGCAGGTACTTGAATGTCCAATATTTTTTCCTAAGAGAAAAAACTGCCGAGTTTATGCAACTATAAATTGGCAATGTTTTCTTTCCCTTGTTTCTACTTAGAAAATTTCCCTAAAGATATATTTTTTTAATTCAACAAAAGCAAAAACTAAATTCACTATAAACCAAGGAAGGCTAATAGCCTTTATGCCCTGGAGCAAAATCATACAGGAAGCGAAGTGTGGGTCTGCAGTGGAGACACTGGGAGCCCCACTAATGATGATAGAGCGCCAGGTGTCACGGTACCACCATTGGTGAAGGGTGAGCAAGTTGCTCTAGTGCTGCTCCTCATGGACTGAAAAATTCCTGGAGTTTTTACATGGGTATGAGATGAGAGACTCTTTTCTTATTTCTAGAGTCTTTAGTATTCATGTAGGGAAGTAGTTTTTAAGGCCTAGAATCTGGTGGTCTGGAAGACATTGGGGTAGATACGTTGCATGGTCAGGATGTCTCTCTATTTTATGTTTCAACCATCCATGGAAGATTTTATTTCAGAGATAGTTTCCATTAATTAAGTATGTTGGCAAAATCACTAGTCTTAAAAGGCTGATTGGTGATCTTATTGACTCCCAGTAGCAGCAGAAGTTGCTGCTGTTGTTCATCTTAAGGCAGTGCAGTCTTTCCACCTTGAGTTTCATTATTTTACTAACTCTATTCTAAAGGTAACACAAAAACCTAAACCCATAAAAGCAGATATGTTCTATGTTAAGATAAAATGTTTTAAATTTTGCATGGCAAAACCTTCATAAGCAAAGTAAAAACAAACAAAATACTGGGAGAAAGATATTTGCAACTCATATCACAGAGAAAGAATATTTTTCCTAAGACTGGAGTCAGCAACTGAAGTCCCAGGGCCAAATCTGTCCTGCTGCCTTTTTTGTAAATTATGTTTTATTAGAACACAGCCACACTCATTTATTTGCATATTGTTTGTGGCTGCTTTCACCTCTGGCAGAATTGAATTGTTGCAACAGAGATGATATGGCCCACAAAATGAAAATATTTACTGTCAGTTCCTCCACAGAAAAAGTTTGCCAACTCTTGCTCTAAGGAATAATGAATTCTTACAACTACAAATCAGTATGAGAAAATCAACACAATAGAACAATAAGAGCATTTGTGTATCAGCAAAAGAAAATGACAGAAAACAGATTTCTCTCAAATGCTTTAAATGATATGAAGTAAACAAAAGAACAGGATTAAGGGGATGAACAAAGTATGGTAAGACATTCAGAGACTAACAAGTGCAGGAAGCTGTTAGCACACTTGGGACTGAAGGCATGAGGGGAGAAAATAGCTGAGGCAGGGGAAGCCGGATTGTCCAAAGGGAGCTATAATCATGGAGGGATAGAGGTCACAGTGAGAAATATGGCATTGAAAGGAATACCCTGATATCTCTCTCCTTCATCCTTCCAATCTCATGCTAGTGCCTCCCAGGTACTAGGGAGTCCAGGTAATGCTGTCCTGATGGGTCAGGACATAGATGGAAAGATCCTTGACTTCACTGTTAATAAGAGCAGAGCAAATGAAAATTATAGGAAGTATCACTTTTTAATCAATCAGACTGACAAAGTGTAAGGTGTTTGACAGCACCCTGAGTTGGGGGGAAAAAAGTATGTGTGTGTGGGTGCGTGTGTGTGTGTGTGAACGCAGTATCTCTCAAACTTATGAATACATATATCTTTGACTCAGCGATTAGTCTCCTACTACTTATGGTAGTTTAGTGAGTACATGAAGGTCGTATGTGCAAAGGCTATTCCCTGCAGCCTTCCTTATAATATGAAAACAATGGGAATAACCTAAATGACCATTAGTAGAGAACTGGTTATATGAATTACTCGTTTACATGCAGCCATTCAATGGAATGCTATGAATGGAATATAATTATGAAGTCATAAGAAACAAATTTGTCCTTCTCTATATCCTTATATGAAATTAACTTATATTGGAGGGAGTACAAGGAAAATAACATGACATTGTATAGTATAGAGCTAAGTGTGTAAAAAATAGGAAGGAGAAGAATAAATACTCTCCTGTGTAAGCATAAAATCGAAAACCCATGAAACAATGAAATTGGACATCTGTGGAGATGAGGCTGGGGACGGGCGTACATTTTTGTCTCTTTGAAGCTTTTAAATTTTTATTCATGATAGTGTGTATTACCTACTTAAAATAAAGACAAGTAGGGATAATTTTGTGGACCAGTTAGTTGCACTCTTAGATAACTTTCATATGAAAATTTAATTAGGAGAACCTCAAAATTCTGTTCCCTAACTTGTCACTCAAACAGGATCTGAGAAGTTGATTGACAGATCCAGGAGGATATGTTTGCTCTGATGGTTCCATGAGAATCTCTGTCTCTCAGGTTAAACGATGGCCAGCTGGAGTGGCCCCAGGTGCTACCTCTTAAATATTTGTTTTGTTCAACATAATTGAAATCAATACCTCATGTATTGGTCTGATTTACTGAAACTTTTCTGTGCATGTGTCAGTCCCTCCTTTTCATATATTTTCATATAATTTACATATGTCTGGATATTTGGAGTTGGGTCTTTTGAATATTTATTTTGATATGGAGCAAATTATGAATTATCAACAAGTAAACATTTGGACCATCAGAGAATCAAAACGTAGGAATAAATCTGGATTTTTCAAATATGGTTCCTTTTTTTTTCTGGGCAATATTTGCCTGAAGTGGAAAGAACTGAATATGGATGAGCGCATGCTGCAAACTGATTTTCAACCGTAATTGCTTTGCAGTACAAAAATAGGCAAAGAAAGTAGATTGGGAATATAGGCAATCAGAGACGAGATTCTTTCACCTGCCAGATACCATGTGTAGCACACAGGCCTCCACAGAGAAATTGAAATGCTGCTATCTTGTGACAAGAGATTCCAATTAATGTAATTCAGATGCATCTGTCCCCAGAAGCTCACCTCATGAAGTGACAACACTGTCCTGATGTTGGAGGTCAGTAGACTCATTTTTTGAGCGGCACAGGAGTCATTCCTGGAACTTTGCTCTGAGAAAGTGGCCCTTACTCCCTTCTATTTATTTCAATTCAGCAACATCAGCTTATAAGAAACTCTCCTAGCTGGAAGGCTTGCAGCAAGATGGCATTTGTACAAAAAATACCTTTCTGAAAGCATATGTTCCTCAAATACATGGAGACATGGCTATGGAGTAGGGGTTTAACATAGTAAATTGCCAGGTTTTAATCACTGAAATAGAGATAAATTTTCCTTCTGAATTTTGGCATGAAAAAGACTTGGACAGTGAATGGGCCATTTCAGAGCCTAATTTACAATTGGAGAGTTTAAACAGGGTCTCCTAGTAGTTATATATCCCTGGGCAGTGGCCTCCAGGAGAAAGGGTTGATAGTATTTGTGCTGCCAACAACTTTGCATTTTATTTTTGAGGCCAGGATATTATGATGTTGCATACTCTGTGCATATATTTGTGTACGTGAGCAGGAGTGTAGTATGTTTTCTCTTGCTAGTGTTGTAAGTAGCAACTTTGTACGAGCTAATTTATGCAATAAGGATCAGGCAGCAGGGACTAGAGTTCTCTGGGAAATATGAGATTACTTTGCAGCATTGGCTTGCAAATTGTGTCAGTCCTTCAGAAGGCCAGGGTCATGTACCAGCCAACAGTGATGCTATGTGGAGTCAGCATTTTGTTAATTATGCATTTCACCACACCTCCCTCAGGCACCCTTCCCCCACCAAACAGATCCCCAGCCTGTGCTCACCCCTCCCTTCTCTGCAGGTTTATTGCCCTGGTAGTCTGCTCCATTTGCTCCCTGACTCTTCATATGTAAGACTTTCCTTTCTTAACTAGATATGAACTCTGAGCACATGAAACCAGTTTTATCCTTTCAATTTTCTTTCTTCACTGTCTGTAACAGAACATATTAATTACTTTGGGCATGATTTTTCTCTTTTGACTATGACTTTTGGCAACTCAGTCACACAGTCTACTACAGCCAGCCTTACTGCTCACATTTTTAATGAAGAAATTTGATGATATATGAATGACAGTTTTTCCATGGGAATTGGAATGATGCTACTGAGTATGAAATAATACATATTTTCCCCAAGCCCAAGATTTACAGAAAAAATGGCTAAATAGGCCATGAAGTGTTTATATTATAATCATGCCCTTTTCATGGCCTACTGGGACACATTCTACTGATGTACAGCTTCCTGGAGGAATGAAATGAATATTTAGAGAGTCTGTTATTAACAGAACTGGCTATACTAAATGATTTTTCCTTATAATATTTAGCAGTTGTTTGTTGGTTAATTCCATATATTATTTAATCCCTGGAATGCTCTTCTGAAATATGTATTCTATAAGTTTCTTTTATTTTAACCTTTTATTTTGAGATAATTATAGATTCCCTTGAAATTGTAATGAGTAATACAGAGATATCTCTATATGTTTACCCAATTCCCACCAATGGTAACATCTTGCAAAATAAGATTATTGACTGATTCTGATACAGTCTAGAAACAGCGTTTCTATCACCACAAGTATCCCTTATGTTGCTTTTTTATAGCTAATCTATTTCCTTTTCACCCCATTCTATCAACCTTAACCTATGCAACAACTAATCTGTACTTCATTTCTTGAATTTTATCATTTTAAGGTTGTTGTAGAACTAGAAACATAGTACGTATAACCTTTTGGATTGACTTTTTTCACTTCACATCATTTTCTGGAGATTTATTCAAGTTGTTTTGTCAATGTTTTTTTTTTTTTTTCCTTGTTTATTGCTAAGTAGTATCCCATGGTATGGATATACCATAGTTTAACTTTTACCCATTGAAGGATAACCAAATTACTTCTAGTTTGGGGATATTACAAATGAAGTTGCCATAAACATTGTGCATTTATAGGCAAAGTTGCTAAAATCAGATTTTTATAGGAACATGAGTTTTTACTTCCTTGTGATAAAATTTCGAGGTGTGCAATGGCTGGGTTGTGTGGTAGTTATATGTTTAACTTGCAATTTACAATGATCCTCTTAATTATGCATCATCTTTATTGTTGGTATTTTCAGATGAGGAAACTGGAGCTCAATGTAGTCAGGTGATTTACCCAAGATTATGTACCCTTTAAGTAGTGAAGTTATAACTTGGACACAGGTCTCTCTGACTCTCCATATTAATATCTTTTCCAAGGACCCTAAAACAGTATGTTGCCTTTCCATATAAAAATGTTTAGAATGGAAAACAGGATGCTATTTCCACCTAATCTTGGATCACTAAAACTGAGTAGGTGATTTCATGGTGATACTGTTGTATATGTTTTTATCTGAAAGAATATAGATCAAATATCTGTACAGGTGACACCAGAGTCCATGATGAAAACGGTGAAATCAGATTCCTGGCATTTCAGTACAAAGGCAGCAAGTTTATGCTCCCACCTTTGCTGAGAGGTTGGACTAGAACTGTTTGCCCAGTGAATCAAGGGTAGAGCTGGATTTGGGTGAATATAAATGCTTCGTCCTTCTTGCGTCTCGTTGCCATCTCTCTTTCAGCTTGGACAGTCTACGGTGCTGGGACAGGCAGCTGGTTACTTGCGATGTCCAGAGTGTCAGAGACTGTCAATTATTGCTCTGATTGTGGGAAAGATATGGGTGGGGGAAGAGGAGAGTGAGGCAAGCCCAGGTGCTGGATGATCAGATCATGGCAGGTACTGAAACTCTGACAGTATTTATGGTTATTAGATGCACTGTGGGGAATTGCAGCCCCTTCTTGTAATCTGAAGGGTTATTTCTGTGTGACATCTTGACAGGAAGATGTCCTCTGGGAGAAGAGTGCTCACTCAGTGTGCCTGACCAGCAGTTAATTATTAATACCTCGTGTCCCGATAAGTAGACTGATGTTATCTGGACGTCTGTTAAGGAGATATTGGTTTTTTGGGGTGTTTTCGCTATAAAGGAGATGGTTTTATTTTGCAGTTTGAGAAAATTGCAGCCACAAAATTGCACATTGCTGCAAGAATGAAAGGGTCTTTTCCATCTAACTTTAGAGCCTGTGTAATTTATGCTGTTATAGAAAATATCCCTTCTGTTACAGAGATTTTAAACAAAGGCAAGATAGTTATCTCTGCTTTCTGCAGTCTAAATATTGTTACTGAAGTAAAAGGGCTGATTTCAGTTTAGCCCATGCAGACTGTGATGAAACTAGCAAGAAAACAACCTAATTTTATATTTACAGCATGTAGTGCTATAAATATAAATGCCTTTTGAAATTGGCTTCTTCAACTTAATATCTCTTTAACCTGAAATGATGTTTATTTCCAGAGATCATTATTTCTATGATAACACATTTTTTTTGTTAATACTTTATCCAGTTTCTGATCTCAGCTTTCAATTTGACAGATAATTTGCTATCAGAATTGTTTAGCATGATCTATTGTGATGATTATCATGTCTATGATCCTTTTTTTATTTATGTTATTTTCCATATAATGGAATCATGATATATTAGTAGAAACATGTAGAAGTAGAAACATGCAGAATGCCTAACCCCTTCATTCAATGTATAAAAAGGAAATTCCTTACCTTGCAAGTGATTCCCTACTTAGTTTTGTCTGGAAATGGGAAGGTTACAGGGAATCAGTGATCCTTAATGTTCTGGGGAGCCCCCCCTCCCACACAGGCATGCTCACACACCCCTCCGAAACCACATAGGGTTGTTTTGTTTTCATCACATCAGATCACTTTTATTTGAGGAGTGGTGTTTTGGTATTTATGTAACATACTGTTCCATGTAAAGTTTCTACTGCAGAAAAGTTTGAAAACTATAGTCAAGATGTTTAATAAGGCTTCTTAGAGATCTGTCATCATTTGATTGCATAATATATTTATGATCTGTGTGATGTTTGGCAACAATAGAACTTTGAGAAGCTTATGTTTCGAAAAGATTCCATTTATAAATAATATCAAAAAGTATTTGTCTTCTTCTGTCCTAGTTATTTCACTTAGCTTGCCCTGGAGGTTGAGGTCCATCTATGATGTCATAAATGGCCATATTTCATCTTTAACAGATGAGTAATATTCCACCATGTGTATTATATATATTTGTAATTTACATATATTTCACATTTTTTTAAACCATCGGGCATTGGTATTGTGAATAATGTTGCAGTGAACATAAAGGAGGGTTTTTTAAGACTACTTAAATAAATTGGCTATCTAGAAAACAATACAGAGCATTCTAAGTATCTCTTTGATTTTGCATGCCCTGTAGAATTCTGATTATATATATATATATATATATATATATGCTTAATGTAGATGTACTTATAAAAAAGAATGCAACCTGTCTTCACCCAAAGACAAACATAAAAATTAATTTTGTTGCATAAATATGCGTTTCCATGGTCTGTTATTTAGCTGTGTCTGTGCTATAGATAAACAGGTGATTATTTATAAAGCACTAATTTAAAAGATTCTTTGAATGCCAGAACACTATTTTAAGGGCTCAGTGTGCTCCTGTGTTATCTGCAGCACTATTTACAATAGCCATGTTAGGGAAACAACCTACGTACCCAATGACAGATGAGTGGAAAATGAAGATGTATTGTATATGCACAGTGGAATACTACTCAGCTATAAAAGGTGAACACTTTCCATTTGCCATATGTGGTTGGAATTGGAGGGAATTATGCTAAGTAAATTTAGTCTGAAAGAGAAAAATATCAGCTGATTTTATACATGTATGGAATATAAGGAAACAAAACATAGAAACAGACAAAATTAAACCAAAACAAACTCTAGAAATATGACTATAGAACTGAGGCTACTAGTGGGGGAGAAGTGTTAGCAGGCAGTATAAGGGGCACCCCAGGACCCCCAAAACTTCTTCTCTAAATGGGTTGTGCTATCCACTGCAAGAAGACAAAACATACTCTAGTGCATAAGACCTTTAATAGAAAAGAACTTTAATACAATTAGTGCGCAACAAAGAGAAGAATATAGTTAAAATAGTTTCCCCATGAAGCACCCAAAGTCACCCATCCCCTCATGGGTAAATGCCCAGCCAAACAGTGTTGGCCCAAGGCAGGACCACTAAGTCCTGAAAGCTTGCCACAAATTAAGGCACCTACTGGTGGGGACCCATAGGAAAGGGGCAGAAGGGGGCAGGCAAGTCTGGAAGGAAAAGAGTAAAATTAAAATACAAGTCAGGATAAAGGCTGCCACTGTCAGCCTCCCCATGATTCTCTCACCTGTTTCTTTCAAGTGTCTCTTTCCATGTCCCCCAAGTACCTGGTACAAGTCCAAGACCGAGAAACAAGCACAGATTCTTCACACATCTCTGCTCCATGTGCCTCCTCCAAGTCGTTTTCTTTCTCCATTTCTTGCTTATTTTCCTCTGCTTCTCCTGCTCAGCTGTACCCTTCCTTGGGTAGGGCAGGAAACCTGGAACCTCCCCTTTCTATGGATATCACACAGTTACAAAAGAAGGGTAGGGTAAAGGACTATAGGTACTTTGGTGGTAGGTGTGGTATAGTAACAGAGCTGAAGAAGTGTGAACCTATTCTCCTAAATCATATGCAGTGTTGTGAGCTAATGTTAACAACAAGTCTTTGATCACAATTCTTTATGATCTCTTCTGAAGAACTTAGGGAAGGTTAAAGGACTATGTGGTTTTTGTTTGTGAATAAAAGACAACCATTTTTTTCTGGAATAAGGCTCCTCTTAGAACACCTGGGTTCCAGCATTCATTTCTTTAGGTCATAGAAGATCCTACTGTTTAAGATCACCAAACCTATAAACTTCTCCTCTTCTCTCCTCTCCCCTCCCCTCTCCTTCTTTCCTTTCCCCTTTGTTTCTTTTTTTTCTTTCCTCTCCCTCTTTCCCCTCTTCCTCTCCTTAACATAATCACAACTATGGGCCTCCCCGGGTGGCTCAGTGGTTGAGCGCTGGGCTGCAAAGCTGCCCGCAGCCTCTACAGTGCTGGTTTGATCCCCGGCCACAGGCAAGGGTCCCACATGGCACGACAGACCTCTCCTGCCGCCCGCTGCTCCCCTCAGCAGTGTACTTCATCAGTCTGCCTGCTCTGCTCTCCACTCTGACTCTGGTGAATTCTCTCACGCTCCCGTGCTTCTGACTGTACCCAGTGCTTGTATAAATAAATAAATAAATCTTTAAAAACAAAACAAAAAAAAAAACATAATCACAACTCTACTCAGATGACAGAAGAAATTATTCTCATTATCTTTATCAAAATGGTATGTTGCTGAGTTTAAGACCATGTCCCTCTCTGAATGTGCTGTTTTAGTCAGTTTATGTCCTTTTTGTAGTTTAGGCCCCTAGAATGCACAGGATCCCCAGCCAGCTTTGTCTGAGTCATGAGCTTATTGACCTAGCATAATTCCCTTTATGATTCAATTAATTATTTCCAGAGAGGTGACCTTCATAGTCACTGATACGTCTCTTTAGTTTATAAAGGGACTTTGGTGTCTCTAGGTTTGGCACATTCAGGTGGAAGGATCAGGGCTCTGCGATAGCCCTTCTTGTGTGTTGAGGGTGATCAGTTTTATCTCTGTATTTTTATTTTTCCCATGGATCAGATCTGTTATAACTCCCTTTCTAGAGACTCACCACCAATATAGACCTTAAGCCTTTGTTGTTCAGGTAGATTATATTGAAATTCTCTTTTTTCTGGAAAAAAAAAAAGACTATGTATCTCTGACTATATCCTAGAATTACTATTTGTTCTTCTCCATGTAATTTTGTTGAAAGCAGAATCTGATGTGGTATGGTTGAAAAAATATGGGACTCTGATTTAAGTACTGATTTTACTCTCAAGTTAACCCCTAGATGACTTGACCAAGACGTTCGATGGTCTTAAATTTGATGATCTCTGTAGTTCCTTATTTTATCCCCTGCCGTAGCCACATAATAGCTTGAAGTTTTTAATCTTTCAGTATTCACTATTTACTTTTGTTAAATGGTCAGTATTGACCATCTACACAGGTCTCAACTGTAACTACTAACAACTGCTAGCTGAGTACTATGAACCAGGTATTATTAGTAAGCATATAAATGCTTTAATTCATATGATCCTTATTAGAGTCCTATGAAGAAGATTTTAGTAGTGAAGAAATTTAGCTACAGAAAGGTTAAATGACCTGCTCAACATAAATACCTAAACAGTGGAAAAACAGGACTTGAACTCATGCATTTTACTTCTAGTAGTTCTCTAGTATTTCTCTGGTATCTGTTTCTCTGTCTCAAACTTGATAACCACAGATTCACTTTCCAAAGTGAAATAATTCATTCTTAGCATCATCCCTGTTTACTGAAAAGAATAAAGCACATGTCCTACTACGGGGACAATCCTCATGTAGTAATGACTTTGGAATAACCCCTTTCTACTGAAAACTGTGAAAAAAAAATGATCCAGACCACTTCAAATGGTTATTGTCACACATTTACTTTTTTTTTTTTGAATTTGAAAGTCTAGTAAAAGACATGTTTGACTCATCAGCTAGAGCTTGCTGTATTACCTAATCTTCTGTTCTATAATTGCTAAAGGACCACAGTCTTGCAGGCACATATTCCAGCAAAACTTTCCAGCAATGCCCTCCACATATCTTTTTTTTTTTTTTTTTTTCGGTAGACTCTTCTCACTGATTAGCGGGAGTTTGCCCTTTAAGTAGATGTTTCCTTAACTCTCAGCACTTGTACCTTTTGGCTACTTAATTTGGGACAATTACTCTGTGAGTTTGAGAGGAACAGAAATCTGTCTGTGCCCTAAATGAAGATGCACACCTGGTTGGGACTTTTAGGTGGCAGGTTTAGTTAGAGGAGAGTCGAATATTCTATTGCTGATTTAAGAATTCACAAGCTAACAAATGATCTCACTCTTCCTAAATTATATCTTATCATCCTGGTATGAAAAATGGAACATAAAGTTCTTAGCAGAATTGAAATTGAGATGAGGACATTTAGAGTTAGGGTTATTACCACTGCTATTATAATGATGATGTTGGATCACCCCAGCACCATGGAATGTGAAAAGGGAAAGTCTTCTGCCCCCAAAACACTCCTCATTTTCCAAGGGGTCTCTAGGACTGTAACAATTTGGTATCTGTCCCAAATGGGAAGATCCTATCTTAGCACAGAGTCACAGGTATGTGCACACATGCAGGGTTATGGTATAGATTCTCAGCTACAGCTTGTGACCTATATTTTTTTTGCCTAACAATGACTCAACATCATCTTTCAATGCTAAGAGATACAGACTAGCTCAGCCTATTTCATTGGTAACATACATAACATTAATACTTATATAGCAAAATTAATAATTGCTAACATTTGTTGAACTCTTATTTTGTGTCTGATATTGTACCAAAACCTTCATACAGAGATGAGGAAACCAAGATTGAGAAGGCTTAAGTAACTTGCCTAAGATCACACAACCACTATGTGACAGAAGCAGGATTTAAATCACAGCAATGTGGCACCAGAACCCATGTGTGAACTGTAGTTCATGTAACTGAACCCCTACTGTTGGATGCTGTCCTTTTGCTTTTCACCACAACTTCTATAATAAGTATCTATGTGCACAGATGCCTGTAATAAAAATATTTCTCCCTAATATATACCTTTTAATATTTGAGAGTCAAGCTACTTTTAAACAGTAATTTCAGCCCATTTGACTTGTACAGAGTATGTTACAGACTACCTACTGAGGGGGTGATGCCTTAGGCATAGCTGTGTATCATTTTGATAATGATAATGAATTTCACTTCCTTTGCCATTTGATTAGACTTTCATTTGTTTAATGAGAGACATACCCACCTTTGGCTGTGTTCAGCAGTTTTTGCTCTTAGTTACTGTTGGAATCAAGGTTCTCAGTGTTACAGAAGGCCTAGGAGAGGAAACCCTGATTATGTAACAAAACGGGATGGTCCCCAGGAGTGAAACCTTCAAAGAGGTCACAGCAGAATATGGAAGTATTGTGGCACTTACAAAGTGAGGTGTTGATGTCTTATGCTCAGTGGCACATTGAAATGGGCGGTTGCATTTCCTATATTTGAATGGGTTTTGATTTACAAAAACTGAACAAAAAATATACAAATGAAAACTTGGTCTGAAATTTTGCCTGTGTTGCTGCAAAAGCAACAAAATTGTAAAATCAAGATGACTTTTCATCAAGTGTGATTAATTACTATATCAGAAAGTGTGGAGGATGATCAATAATAAGTGATTGATAAATGAATGCTCTGCCTCCCAAGAAGCATCTGCTGTAACTTTTCTTTCCTCATATCTAGGTGACAGATCCTCACATTATACTGAGTATCAGGGCCTGTGAGATAGTGTGAGTGAATCAGGAATCAGCATATACCCTCCCCACCACAGAAGATTAACTCTGAGCATTCCCCATTGTGGTAAACTTCTACATTATAGACCTAATGGGATTCTACACCCACATCCTGAGGCTTCAGAGCCCCTCTGTTTTCCTGGAACTCTGCTGGTGGAAGCAAGGATCCTCTTGGTCTTTGGCCATGGTGAGAGAGAAGCTGTCAGCTGAGGATGGAGAGACACTGTACAGTTTTCTTTTTCTCAGAAAATGTGTGACACATCTTGGTGCAACTGGAACTGAGAATAGCTGCTCACTGTTTTAGCAAAGCTGTTCTCTTTAGCTTTTATTTTATTTTTATAATCAAATTTGCCACCAATTAAGACAAATCTATAATGACTTGTACTAGCAAATGTATAAATGAGTCTGGTACATGTGTGTTATAATGAATGTTGAAGTTTCAGATTCAATCAAATGTAAAAGTTAAAAGTTTTCACTTTTTCTCATTAAAAAGTATCATTCTTTTGCATACGACTTAAAAAACCTAAAGGAGAAACTCTAATGTTTGAGGAGGAATGCAAATCAGGGAGGCAAAATGTGGTTAGAAGTGTGGATTTTATAATCATATTTTCCAATTTCAGTCCTGGTTCTGACCTAGAAGAAATTATTTAAACTCTTGGGCTTCAGTTTCCTTATCTATGAAATGGTACTAGTAATTATAAAAACAGTATCTGCTTTGTAGATCATCATATTACCTAGCACATGGAAAGCACTCAAGTCAACACATGTTATCTAATGATTATTGTTATTATAAATGTTACAATAGTTTAATAATTCTAGTTTTGTCATTCTTACAGGCTACTCTCTTGTAGCAAGTTAAGAAAGAAACAAAAGCTTTTAAAATAGACATTTGCACACACAACTAAGCTTGGTGCTTATAAAAAAAGGAAATATCCAGAATATCCAGAATTTGTAGGTTTTTGAAACCTAAATAAGCTAAAAAGTTTCATTGTATAAGTTACCAAAGCCCATTAGAGAATCAAGACAAACCTCCCTAATGACTTCAGTAGTTTCTTACTGAATCACAGTTTCTAAGAATACTATTAACCTATGATACTTTTAAAAAGGTATTATACTGAAGGAAAGGGAACCAGCATGGACTTTTGTTTGGCTGTTAGCCTTCAAATAAGTCCTGTTGGATTCAGCAACTCTGCTATATCCGTGTGCTGTGGTGGTGGAAGGTGGATGTCAGATCTGTCAGGAGGAAAGGATTATGGTCAGATGGATCTAGGACAAAGACCTTGCTCTGATTGGGTGGAGGAGCTTATGAAATCCCTTGGTTCTAAGAACTGAATACTTGTGGAAATGATAGTAAACTATTCTGGCAGGCCAGTAACATTTTTATAAGCAAGAGGACATATGCTGTGTGTGTGAAGAGAAACATGCTTTAAAATCTCCTGACTTTCTAATATATCTTATATGTCTTGTTAAATTCCATTTCCCCCAGCTTTATTGAGTTATAATTGACTCTTGTTATATTTCTTCTTGTTAACCTTCAAGACCTGAATTTCAAGAAAACAAAGATTTTATTTTTAATATTGCTTTTCATTATTAAATATATATATATTTAATAGTTTTTTTTAATGCACTGGCATTAAATGATCTAAAAAAATTACTCATTTCCTTCTTTTTTATTGGCATTTGAGACAGAGAAAATATACTCAGATAACTCATACAGGAATTCTGACAACAAAACAAACACAGATTTAAGACTTTATGGAGTAGGTGAGTGTCTTTATGTCAAGACCTCAGCAAAGGAATCCTTGAAAATAATAATGGAAGCATACCCAGACCTGGGGAAGCAGTGCTTTCTTGTCTTTTGGGTTAAATATGTCCATTGAAGAGCCAGTTACTTCAGGGTGAGTAAGAATTTGGAATACACTCCTATATGATGGAAAAAGAGAAACAGAAAGTCAGTAAGCTCTGACTGACTTTGCCACTCACCTTGAGGACCGGGAGGTAGCTTTTCCACAAGGAGATGGAGTAAGAGTGTCATCAATGTCTGCAATCCCATCTCAGTCACCAGGAACTAATGTCACTGGACAAGGGAGGACCTTTGGGGTCCCTCGTTGGGATTTCAGTACCCCCCCCCCAACACAGACTCATTAGCTGGGAGTGAACCAGCCACTGTCCACTGCTCCCCATGCTGGGAATCAGGGGGATGGACTGGAGGAGGCCTGCTCCCAAGCGTGGGAAGGGCTCTTGAAAAGAGGACACCACAGACACAGGTGAGAGCAGGCAAGGAGTCAGCATTGATAGATAAGCAAAGAACAAGAAAGAGAGCTCTGTGGAAACCCCTCTGGGCATGAGAGAGACTCCCCCTAGTGCCAGGGTTTGGGGTCTACATAGGTTATAGGACGGGTTGAAGAACAGATAAACTTTATTGGCTGAGAAAGCAAGGAGAGTGGGCTTGGCTAAAGTCCATTTGTTGTGAGCACCAATCAGCTGCGCTCGTGGGGCATGGAGCTCATGACCATCTCCACGGTGAACATCTCTGGGAGGCTGTGTGCCTGCAGTCCAGTCTAAACTGGTTTGATCTCAAGGTCTGTGACCCTTTACTTCTGCATCTGCAGCTTCCTTTTCTTTCCACAGCAACCAACTTGATCAGCTGTAGGCAGATAGCGCAGAATTGGTAAAAAAAAAAAAAAAAAAAAAAAAAAAAAAAAACAAGAAGGAAAAAAGAAGAAGAAGAAGAAAGAAGAAAATGAGCCAAGGATATTTATGGTAGTAGGTGCCTGGATCTACAGTCACCAGGTTTTTAACCTCTGGCTTAATGGCCCATGGGAATAGCAAAATTTTGTTCATTAGTCCTGCCCTTTTTCCAGGCCCCTCCCTCTTTCAGTCCTATACTTTGCTGATAAATACTTTGCATAATAGGTTAACAAAAGGTGTTAAAACCTTAACACCCATCCTGATGGATATCTGGCATTCTAAATGAACAAAGGAAAAAATCACTTTATGTGTTAAATGGAAAAATCTTTTTAATAAACTTTTTTTTTGTTAAAGATTTATTTATTTATTTATATAAGCACTGGGTACAGTCAGAAGCACAGGAGGGTGAGAGAATTCACCAGAGCCAGAGCGGGGAGCAGAACAGGCAGACCGACGAAATACACTGCTGAGGGGAGCAGCAGGCGCATCAGGAGAGGTCTGCTGTGCCATGTGGGACCCTTGCCGGTGGCCGGGGATCGAACCGGCGCTGCAGAGGCTGCGGGCAGCTTCGCAGCCCAGCGCTCAACCACTGCGCCACTGGGGGAGGCCTAAATGGAAAAATATTATTAATCAACTGTACATACAGTGGGTCTTTACTAGATACAAAAATATTAAAAACTTGAAACCCCTCTCTATCATTCTCAGTGTTAACCTTCAAGGCGGTATGGCTTTGAATGGCTACCCATCGGCTAACTGTTTTCCCATGATTTCTTTTCACTATATATTGATTTCTATTAAGATAATTCTAGTTTCCTTGTAGTCTTTTTTCTTCTACTTTGGCCAGCTCTCAATGCCCCCTTGTTCCACCTCTGTTTGAGCACATGCATGTGCTCACCCTGTGCCTCTCTTTCACCCAGGTTCTGCTTTCTTGCTTCTACTGAGACAGGGTTTCTTCCCTCTCCTAGGTTGCAGCTTTTTCGACTGTGTGCTTTTATTCTGTGACTTGAGCTTTATGGCTCCTTCCCTTGAACTGTATGGACCCCATGTTTCTGCCTTTCTGTTTCTGATCTGTGCCTGCGTCTGGCAGACAGGATCAACCTGGCCACGAGCATCCACTTTCATGTTAGCGGGGATGATGCTTGGGTTTCTGGATCTTAGATTTCAAAATGCTGACTGGCTGTTAGCAATAAGAACTCTCATTTTTGGTGGTAGATGTAAATGGAACTCGCCTCAGACTGCTGAGTGTGTTATATTCTCTTTGGTTTATTATACTGTGGCTACGTTCTGTATATCTTCATGAGTATTTTAACGGGAAATTAAAAGAAAATATCTACTGAAATCCACAAAGTCCCAAACGAGCTTTTATTAAATACCTACTATAGTCCAAATAATTCTTTGAAATATTTATGATAGCTTTATGGGGGTTATTTAAATATTATTTAACATATTAGGAAAGTGTCAGAGAGGTCAAAATTGTGACTTCACTGACTTGTTAACCAGCTAGTGAGTGGTAGAGTCAAGAGTAAGTCTATATCTTTAGTTTAAAATTCATGCTGTTTCACAAAAGCTCACTTTTTCTGCAAGCATGAATACAGTGATTTTGCATTTGTAGAACCAAATCTGATGACTAGGAAATTACATTGGCTCTACTCCACAATTTGTGGCTTAGGAAACAGACTTTGTCTTAAACAATAAAATTGTTAATGAAAGGCAATTCTCTAATACCTTTCAATTTGAGGTGATGTATTTTTCCATGTTCTTCTCTTTTTTTCCCGTTCATAAGATTATATTAATAAGATGGTTTAAACAATCCCAGAAGCCCCTTGGATAGATTTTTTAGCCCCCTGTTCTCAGAAAGCAAGGGTATGACATATAAGAAAAACATGTCATCTCTATAGTACAGCCTATGATTTTCAGTGTAATTTTTTGATACCCACTCGTTCACTTTACACAAATATATTTTTTGAGTACTTCCTCAGCTGCATGCCAAACTGTCTCTCCTACCTGGTACGTTCCTTTAGACTTGTGACTTGCACATCAGTCATTTTGATCTCAGCCTGCTGCACTGGCAAGATTTCCATTGTTAAATTGTCCTAATAAAAAAAATCAAAATTAAATAAATTTAACATATCAAGCCAATAACTGTTACATTACAGTCTAGAAATCATATAATAACCATTGCTACACAATAAAATTATGCATGTGAATAAAAAATGAGCTATAGGTGTTGAATGAGAGATTCTTGACATGGCTCTTTTCTCATATTTAAAGCACACACACAAATCCTGTGAAATGTAATCTGTCTTCTTGGCATTTTTGAAAACAGTCCTGAATTTTGTGTTTTCCTTGTGGAAATATAATTCCTATATAGAACCTCTCTGTTCCTTCCAAATATTAAACATGCTCTTTTGGTGTGGAAGAGTGAAGATAGTGCTTACAAAGAATAGATTGTAGATATTTTTTCTTGATGTGAATTAAAAAAAACAACAGACTTCTTTGGACCTAGATCTCTCAATCATTTGCCTAAAATGTGCCAGCATCTCTGTGATGTTGCCTTCTCTTTCATGCATGCAGGGCTGGGGTGGGGGGCAGTGGGGATTACATGTATTTAGTAATTGAAGATCAGAACAAACAATGCAGCAGGATCTATTTCTTTTTTTTTTTTTGTGTTCTCCCTGTTTTGTTCCTGCTGTGGTGTTTTCTTGAGTATACCCTCAGGGGGAAGGGAGGCATGGTAGGAGGAGGGGAGGTGATTGGTAAAATGGCACTGACACAAATTCTAAGGCATTTCCCTACTTGTGTTTGCATTTACCTCAAGAACATATGCGCGATGCTCCAAGGAACATTGCACATGCTATGTGGTAGAGGTATTACAAACTGGTCAATGCCTCCTAGAAGGTGAAATCACAAACTGCAAAGGTTTCTTGCCAGGGGAATGTAGAAATGGCAGTGCCACCTGTTG